>NC_077232.1:191910596-192248096 GCF_027887165.1 Monodelphis domestica
TCTTTCTTTCTTTCTTTCTTTCTTTCTTTCTTTCTTTCTTTCTTTCTTTCTTTCTTTCTTTCCTTCCTTCCTTCCTTCTTCCTTCCTTCCTTCCTTCCTTCCTTCCTTCCTTCCTTCCTTCCTTCCTTCCTTCCTTCCTTCCTTCCTTCCTTCCTTCTTCTTTCTTTCTTTCTTTCTTTCTTTCTTTCTTTCTTTCTTTCTTTCTTTCTTTCTTTCTTTCTTTCTTTCTTTCTTTCTTTCTTTCTTTCTTTCTTTCTTTCTTTCTTTCTTTCTTTCTTTCTTTCTTCCTTCCTTCTTCCTTCCTTCCTTCCTTCCTTCCTTCCTTCCTTCCTTCCTTCCTTCCTTCCTTCCTTCCTTCCTTCCTTCCTTCCTTCCTTCCTTCCTTCCTTCCTTCCTTCCTTTCCTTCTCTCTCTCTCTCCCTCTTTTCCTACCCTCCCTCTCTCCCTCTTTCCTCCCTCTCTTCCTCTTTGTCTTCTCTCTTTCAATCTCTTTTTTCTTTCCCTCCTTGGCATTTATTAAGATGATATAATAATAAATCATTATTAATAATCATAGTTAATTTATATATAATACCTATTATGTGCCAGGCATTGTGCTAACCATGTTACAAATATTATATCATTTGATCCTCATGAAAACTCCGAGAGGTGGGTGCTATTACTTTCCATTTTGTAGTTGGAGGAACTGTGGCAAATAGAAATAAGTAACTTGTCCAAGGTTATGAAGCATCCTCAATATCATGGTCATTTTCTCTCACAGATACATACCAGGGGCTAGGAGAGTTAAGAGTGGGCATGAATTTTAAAATATAATGGTATGGGAGGCCCATGGGCTCAATGACATTCACTAAAGAGTATAGTGTCAGTGATGGATGAGTGGGTTTTTATGATCATATGATATGATATGATCTCAACACAGAGTACTGTGTTGAGAAGATTTACTTTAGAGATTACTTACCTCTGTATAATTTTGTGATATTTTACATTTTAAAATTATAACGAGTACTTCTATTTTAACAACATTAACAGTGTATCTTTTATTTCATACACATTCCATACATACATGCACAAGAACCTTTGGTCATATCTTAAAACTCTGATATTCATAGTAGCCTTCTTATGAATAGAGAGTAAGTTCATTTAAACTTTTCTAGTTTTAATTAATTATATGTTTTCTAGAAATTGCATTTGTTTAGCCCTGATTCATTCTTTAACTCTCAGGTAAGAGATGAAAGAAATATGCTTAAGGTTGTTACACGGATACATCGAATTTCAGTGATTTTGAAACTATTGGTACAACAATTTTTCAGTTTTGGAAACTATGACAGCCTTGGATTTCAATGACTTCAGGTAGGTGTCTATTAAATTTTTTAAACTTACTAAGTATTTATCTTCTAATCCAAATTTTATGAGGGAGAGCATTTGTGTGTGGGAGTGATTTGAGGAGGCATAGTTGTAATGAAGAAAGAACTGGATTTAAGGGTCAAAAGATATGAATATGAACTCTAATTCTACCACCATTTTCTGTGGTATTTAGCATTTGTGTCTATCAGAAAATCACTAAATCTCTTTAATCCTTCAATGACCTTATTTGTGAAATGGAAGCAATATTACTTGCATTATTGGCCTCCTTGATGGTTGCACATCTTGGCACAGTGACTAGGGAGACTGTCTTTAGGTCAGGACAACTGGATTCAATCTTCACATCCTAGCTTTGTGATCCAGGAGAAGTTACTTAACCTTTCAAAAATCCCAAGTCATTTTTAAAAACCCTTGCATTCTGTCTTCCAATCAATTCTCTGTATTGGTTCCAAGGCAGAAGAATAATAAAGGCTAGGTAATGAGGGTTAAGGGGTTAAGGGACTTGCCCAGGGTCAAATAGCTAAGAGGTATTTAAGACCAAATTTGAACCCACCATCTCTCATATGTAGGTCTGCCTCAATCCATTGAGGCATCTAGCTTCCCCACAATGATAAACAGACTTCTAAAATAAACTCTTACCTTCTGTCTCTTAGAATCAATACTAAGTATTGGTTTCAAGGAAGGAGAGTGGTAAGGGCTAGATAATTAGTATTAATTGACTTGTCCAGGCTGGGGATTGTCTGAAGTTAGATTTGAACCCAGGACTTCCCATCTCCAGCTCTGGCTCTCTATCTCACTAAAGCCATTCTTCAAACCTATAAGCTGCAGAGTAGAGTTGTATAATGGTAGAGAATGTCTGTGTCTTCACTGAGATTTCTCTGCACCATGATGTCATAAGCTCAGATCCTTCTTTCTTCCCCACTAAAAATAAAAAAAAAAAGCAAAGAATTCTGTCTTTACAGAATTATAAAGGACGCTAGCTCTCTTTAAGCTGAATGCATCATAGCATCTCTGACGTTCAAAGGAAATTAGTTTAAACTATAGCTGAACAAAAATCACCTAACAACATATCTGATGAGGGTCTTTCCTTGAAGGCTTCTCAGGAAGCCCATTATTTATCAAAACCATCCCCATCCCACTTTTGGAGAGCTCTAATTATTAGGAAGAAGATTCTTCTTACTTTAAACTTACTTCTACCCAGTTCTGCCCTCAGGAACATAACTATTCATATCCCCTTGCTTGTCCAAGTTAAACATTTACATTTCCTTTAATTATTGCAATATTTTATATTTTATTTTATCTTATATTGTGTTTTATTATTTCCTTCCATTATTTGGTATGGTCTCAGAACCATCAAACATCTTTGTTGCTCTCCATCATGTTAATTTCCTTTCTAAAGTAAGGTAACCCAGAAAAAGAACACATTGCTTCAGATACAGTCTAACAGAGGGAGTGCACTATCCCTTCAGGATTCTAGTCCCTTTAAATGTTAACTAAGATCATATTAGCATTTTTTACTACCATGTCACATGTCTCATACGGAGCTTTAGTACAAAACTCTAAGTATTTTTTAGGCAAAATAAATTAACTCTCACATCTACTTATGAGTTTGATTTTTTGGACCTCAGGCTAAGAGTTTGCATTTATCTCCTATCTTAAGATAAACTATTAGTATATTTGTTTTGGGGATTAAACAAAGAAAGTAAATATAATATAAATGAAGGCTAACAAATACTCCTGTAATGCCAATGAATGTTTTGTCACTATCCTCTGTGAGAATATTTGACAAGTATTAAAATTACTGGGAAATTCTACATTTCCCCTTAAATCCATACTGAAAAATGATTATAAGGATGTTATGAGAAGGGAAGGAAAGGAAGGAAACAAGCATGTATTAAGTGTTTACTATGTGCCAGTCGCTGTGTTAAGCATTTTACAAATCTTCTCATTTGATCCTCACAACAACTTTGAGAGGTTATTATATTTTTCCCCATTTTGCTGATGAGGAAACTAAGGGATACAAAAGTTAAATGAGCTACCCAAGTCATAGAGCTAGTGCCTTGGGCCAAATTTGAACTCTGGTCTTTCTGATTATGAGCCCAGTTCTATAGACACAGTGGCATTTAGCTGCCAAGCCTGGAAGCAGTCGTGGCAATGGGAAGAAACAGC
This sequence comes from Monodelphis domestica, assembly GCF_027887165.1. NCBI lineage: Eukaryota > Metazoa > Chordata > Mammalia > Didelphimorphia > Didelphidae > Monodelphis > Monodelphis domestica. The sequence goes on from NC_077232.1 coordinate 191,914,128, forward strand.
TTGTGTAACAACTCTCCACAAATATAAAGTTTTAGTACTTTTTATAAGGGCAAAGTGTAAAGGACACAGACACCATGTCCAATGTAAGATTGTATTCTGTGGTTCAATGAACTCAAAGTCAAACTGAGAGTCACTTAATTTTGGACAAGTTTTAGACAGCATAAGAATCAACTGGAGTTCATTCATTTCTTGCTTGATAACTGTAATTTACCCAAGGTGTACAGCAAGGTAGATATGTTTTTAATTTATTTGATAATAGTATATAATATTATTTGCATAGGCTTATGAAAGAGTAAAATAATTGTTTGGGGTTTTGTTTGTTTGTTTGTTTTTGCTATGTAAGCCTTCCTTCCTTCCTTCCTTCCTTCCTTCCTTCCTTCCTTCCTTCCTTCCTTCTTCCTTCCTTCCTTCCTTCCTTCCTTCCTTCTTCTCTTCTTCTTTCTTTCTTTCTTTTCTTTCTTTCTCTTTCTTTCTTTCCTTTCTTTCTTTCTTTCTTTCTTTCTTTCTTTCTTTCTTTCTTTCTTTCTTTCTTTCTTTCTTTCTTTCTTTCTTCTTTCTTTCTTTCTTTCTTTCTTTCTTTCTTTCTTTCTTTCTTTCTTTCTTCTCTTTCTTTCTCTCTTTCTCTCTTTCTTCTCTCTCTTCTCTCTTTCTCTCTCTCTCTTTCTTCTTTCTCTCTCTTTCTTTCTTTCTTTCTTTCTTCTTTCTTTCTTTCTTTCTTTCTTTCTTTCTTTCTTTCTTTCTTTCTTTCTTTCTTTCTTTCTTTCTTTCTTTCTTTCTTTCTTTCTTTCTTTCTTTCTTTCTTTCTTTCTTTCTTTCTTTCTTTCTCTCTTTCTTTCTCTCTGTCTTTCTCAGACTATAAAATTGATAGAAAGGGACAAACGATTTTGAAGGGGGTATATCCAGAGATACTGTTTTCTTCTTTCCTTCCTTCCTTCCTTCCTTCCTTCTTTCCTTCCTTCCTTCCTTCCTTCCTTCCTTCCTTCCTTCCTTCTTCTTCTTTCTTCTCTTTCTTTCTTTCTTCTTTCTTTCTTTCTTTCTTTCTTTCTTTCTTTCTTTCTTTCTTTCTTTCTTTCTTTCTTTCTTTCTTTCTTTCTTTCTTTCTTTCTTTCTTTCTTTCTTTCTTTCTTTCTTTCTTTCTCTCTGTCTTTCTCAGACTATAAAATTGATAGAAAGGGACAAACGATTTTGAAGGGGGTATATCCAGAGATACTGTTTTCTTCCTTCCTTCCTTCCTTCCTTCCTTCCTTCCTTCCTTCCTTCCTTCCCTGGGCATTTGGAGTTAAGTGACTTGCCCAGGGACACACAGTAAGGAAGTGTCTGAGGCCACATTTGTACCCAAGTCCTCCTGACTTCAGGCTTGGCACTCTATCCACTGGGCCATCTAGCTGCCCCCATTCATTATGAATTGATATACAAGGTATTATTCTAGGTAGGAGCTGGGTTGGCTCATGAGTTAAGGTATATTTGTTTATGGAATTCCCTTTGGAGGACAAGCTCTTTTTATGGATTTTCTGGTCCTTAGCCTAGCACCATTTCTGAGTTCAGGCACCATCAGATTTCCCCAAAGATGATGTGTCTTCCTCTCATATGTAAAGTTTAAATTTAGGTTTTATGCTAAATATGAGAGTTATAAAGTAATATTGTGGTCACCGATTGTAAAATATTATAGATTAAGTCAAAATGACTTTTAGCAGCTTTTATTTACAAAGAGGTGGAAAGAGTGAAAGTGGAACACATAGATAAAGAGATAGGTTCCTAACAAGCCTACCAGTCCTTCTCCCCACTCCCTTTTCTCCAGGTGGATTTCCTGGTAATACTCTCCAAGAAATACCGGTGGTATCTTTAGCCAGAGTTCTGTCAGTGCAGCCTTCACCAAAGCCAAGGCAGAATCTCAGCCACTCAACCAGCAAGCCGATGCAGGGTGCAGGGGAAAGTCTCCTCCAAGCCAAGGCAGATAGCTCAGACCACTCACTCTAAACACCAGGAAGGAATCATCCTTAGGTCATGCTGGTCTCTTCTTTTATACTTCCCTTTTCACTTCCTGTTACCTCCTGTCACTTCCTCTTCTTCACAAAAACCAATGGCAGTCTTTCAATTTGCCTAGCACTGCCCAACTGGGGTTGGAGGGGGAGGGGGAGGAAGTAGCTTTGGGAGGTGTGAGTTTACTCTAGTAAGTGCCTTGTGAACTTTCATACTTAATGGTAAGTAGAGGTACTTTAAGTTCTTGGTTTGATTAGCTAAAAATAGGCAAGGGGAGAGTTAATCCTATTTTCACACATATATACTGAAAAGGATAACAGCTGAATTTTATGGTGCTTCAGGGTTTCCAAAATATTTTTACTTATATTATCTCACGGATTCTTCCAAACCATCTTATAATGTAGGCAATATAATATTATCCTCAATTTATAGAAGAGAAAACTAAGGACCAGATAATTTCTGACTTGCTCATAGGAATAGGTACTCCTTTTGAAGTAACAAAGTGTTTTCTGGGTTTCTAAAGTCTAGAACAGTTTAGACTTTATTCTTTATCAGATCTGCCCAAAGCTTATTTATTTTCCTTTCCAGTTTTGGCTGGGGACAGGCACCAAATTAATAAGTAATGAAAAGCCAGAAATTGAACCTAGCCCTTTTGACTCTATTATCTGTACCTAATCCCCCTTCACCATATGGCCTAGTTTATTTCCTTATTTTTATTTAGGGCAGACTGTGCCTAGTGTTCCAGATAGATAATAACTCTAATTTCTTGAAAATCTCTGAGACAGTATATGATCGAACACATAGTTCGACAGGAATATGATTGGGTTTTGATGTTAAAGGATCATTCCACTGCAGATATGAATAACATGGAAATAGATTTTGAACAATGATACATGTATAACCCAGTGGAACTGCTTGTCAGCTTTGGGGAGGAGGAGGAAAGAGCTGGAGGGGGGATCATGAATCATGTAACCATGGGAAAATATTCTAAATTAAAAAAAGAAAATCATTGAGAGGAAATTCAAAAACTACTCATGAGAAACAATTTCATTGAGTTATAATATCAGTCCATCAATCTATTTATTTTTCTCTTTTTCTTCCTTCCAATTTATTCTCAAAGAGAATACTTATCGCCAGGCATCAGGTTTCCAGAGCTTACAGTTCCGCCTATTAGAAAATAAGATTGGTGTTCTCCAGAGTCTGAGAGTTCCTTATAATAGGAGACACTACGGGATAACTTCAAGGGAGAGGATAATGAACTGCTGCTGAAGTCTGAACAGGAGAAAAACACTCCTACAGCTGGTAGAGGTATGTATTCAAACTGATTTTCCTTTGGTGTTCAGAAACCAACAGTCTAGTGTCATTAATAGAAAGACATTACATAGTAGTACTTGGAAATTCAGATAGGAGGCCAACTGGATTTACCCCTTTCTTGGTAAACTTTTCTCATAATTCAAATGAATTGAAAATAGAGTTCGAAGAGAATTTAAAACAAACATTGAAAAGAACAGATGTGGGGATGCTAAGGCGATTCAATGAATAGAGATCCAGGCCTGGAGATGGCAAGTTGTGGATTCAAATCTGACCCCAGCCACTTCTTCCTTATGTGACCCTGGGAAAGTCTCTAACCTGCATTGCCTAGCCCTTACCACTCTTCTGCTTTGGAATCAACGCTTAGTATTGCTTCTAAGACAGAAGGTAAAGGTTATTTTTTTTTTTAATTTAAAAAATTTTTTTTAAATTTTAAAATTAATTTTAATTAAATAAAATTAAATTAAAAAATTAAAATTAATTTTAAAATTAAAAAAAATTTAAAAAAAATTTAAAAAAAATTAAAAAAAAATGAACAGATGTTTCATTAATTTCAGAAATGCTCATTTATGTGGGCATAACTTATCAGTCAATTATAAATTATTCCTAAGTATTTGGTGAAGTAAGAAGTATAAAGGCTTCTGGGAAGCCCAGTTTGGACAACGCTTTGAATGGAGAAGGGGTAGAGATATCTAAGCCAAAGTCTAAGGGTAAGGCAAGAGAGGTTGTCTATAACAGTAACTGAAGAGACATAGCAGGGTAGAGATATCAAGGGGGAAGCATGATGGGACATTTTAAAATCTGAGCCAGATTTTTTGCTGTGATTTGATGCCTAATGTGGAAAAGAAAATCTAAGGGCAGTGTCCCAAGAGAAACAGACCAGGATTGTTAACTCATTTGTGTGGATTGGGGGTTGGTGAGCTAGAGCAAGGAATAAAATATTAGGGAAGGAGGCAGAGTAACAAGAGCATAAGAGACAACCGATTTACAGGAATTATGTGCTTTTTAAGCCCATCTGGCCAAAGCCAGTTTATGTACAACAGTTGCCATAGAAACTATAAAAATTCATTGGATCATGACTAATGGTGATCAACAACCTCTTCTGGATTCTAGCTGTTTAAGTATTAAAGTATCACAGGTTGAGTTATGAGTAATATAGACCACCACAGATGAGTTCAGTAGAGATATTTAATGATCAAGGAGATCGAGATGACCTATCATTGGCTTTCTTAGGGTCAATAGAAAGATGATCTAAAGGTGTCTTCCTTAAGATGTAATTAGTAAAGCTCATAAGTAATAATTGATGAAATGATCATGTAGACAAAGAATGAGGGGGGGAAAAAAACCTCAGTCTGTTCTTACTCAATCAGAACTGTGGATTCTTAACAGCTGGAAGAAACCTCCAAGGAAACTGAGGTCTTAGGCATGATTTTTTTTTTTAAGAAAAGGAATAGCCTAGGTTGACTGGCTGAGTTGTCAGAGCTTGAGGGCAAGGAGGCTGACTTATCCATATAAGAATAGAGAAAATGACCAACAATCCTGAGTATAAATTTAAGCTCAGCCAAGCATCTTATAGATGTGTATTTATAGTTACAGCAGTGCTAGATGAAAAGCTGATTAACTTCATCTTCATGTCTGGAAATACAATGAAGATGCATACCATACTAAATATGGGCAAACATCCCATATTAATACATTCAGAACAGCTCATTTCACAACTGTACAAAATGGTTTTTTACTTTGGGTAATTAAGTAATTCTCTCTGGAATTAAATTCATCCAAATTGAATTGAATTTAAAATAATTATTAAGCACCTATTTAGTGTAAGATGCTGGGCTAAATGCTAGGGGATACGGACGGATTAAGTCCTACAGGAGGGTCAGAATTGATTAATCCAACTCTAACAAGTACCATATAATTCAGGGGAGGGTATATGAGAGAGATCATAAAGAAGGAATCTGTTCTAGGAAAATATGAGGAGAGAGAATGCAATTTCAGTAGTGGGAAATCAGGAAACATTTCATGTTGTGCCTGAGCAAAACTTGAAAGCAAGATAAGGATTATAAAAATGATTTGGGACAGGAAGGCTTTCTGTCAGGGGGACAAATGCAAAGAGGTGGGAGACAGTATTTGGACTAGATGGAAGAGCTTGTAGTCTTTTCTGGAATTCAGAGGGCATGACGTTAGTAATGGGGAAAGAATGTGACTGAATTCTAATGAATTATAAGGACCAGTTTTGGTCTAGGAGAATAAGGAAGTAGGAAACATTTTCCAACTCTTTGTAGGGAGGTGAATACAGACTATTACATATACTATCACACATAGTTATTGTCTCATCTGGTTTTACTATTGTTATTCTTTGTTATAAGGGTTGAGGTTCAAAGAAGACAAGGTATACATACGTTAGATGAAAAAGATGTTTAAAAACCATCCATGTTCTTAGATAATCAGCTGTCTTAGTTTATAACCTTTTTTGTGTATTTACAAAGATACTCCTTTTTATTTAAGGCATGGCTAGAAAGAACACCAGGATTAGAAACAGATGGATTTAATTTTTGGGGAAAATTGGAAAAGAATATCATAAAAGGCCTGGAAGAGGAATTCATAATGATTCAGGTATTGTTCTTTTTTTTTTTAATACCAAGATATGAGTTAGATGGAAAACTGGTCATTCCATTTGAATCTTTCATAGTTTTTCTCCTTTATGTTCTCTCTCTCTCAAAGATCACAGCCTTTAGTACTGTACAGCTTCAGGGATTCTTTACCATTATTTGTGTCATGGACCCCTTTGACAGCCTATGGATTCTTCTCAGAATAATGCATTTAAATGCATAAAATAAAACATATAGAATTACAAAGGAGACCAATTTTACTGAAATAGCAAAATACATGTATTTTAAAAGTTCACAGAAAATCTCTGCTTTAATTTGATTTCAGCCCAATTGGAATTGAACTGGTGTACAAATCCCATTTAAGCACCTGTGTTTAGTATGGGATGACCTGGGTATACCTTAATGCTCAGTAACAGTCACTCCATGGTGGAGTTCCCCAGGATTTAGATCCCATTAGGGATGGGGATAGCTTTCCCAGGCTCTGAAGATGCCATTGCTGCAATCAGCACTTCTGTTTACTTCATTCTCTTCTTCCACTTATGAAAGAGTCAGGTCTAATGGCTTGGTCATTTCTCAAGCTGGGTACTCACTCTCTCTCTGTCTCTCTCCCTCTCTGTTTGTTTCTCTTTCTCTCTCTCTCTGTCTCACAGTCTCATATTAAAATTCTATTTTTTCTCCCTTCTCTACATTCTTTCCCCATTGAATGCACAAACACAAACAAAAAACACCAGAGAAAAATAACTCTTGTAACAAATATGCATAATAACTTAGAACAAATTCCTGAGGCCTCTCAAGGACCTTCTTCTAGACTGTTTCTGTGATGCTTTCTCTGCTGTACCTCTGTTTGGCAGACCTCTATTCCTGTTGGAGACAGACCCATTGTCTGCTTTCCTCCTTCCTACCCCTTGGAAATCCCACCCTTTCTGCCCCAGGGGACTGCTGGTTCTGTTCAGGACAGAGATGAGCTAAACATCTCTCTCACTGCTCTCTCTCCCTCCAATTTTGTTTTCCATGTCTTAGACTATGGCTATTGTTGTAGGGGTAAGAGAGGCAGTAAAAATAGATCAATAAATATAAAATTTAACTCTACCTCTTTTCCTTCATGGAAAGAACAGATCCAGCTGGAAATATACCTTTTTTTTTTTTAAAGCCACAATGATGTGGCTGAAAAGATTGCTCTATACTTTGGGGTATTTATTTTTTCACATAAAGTTTGCTTGTTAATAATAAAAACAAGTTAAATTCTAGTTTTTTAAAAAATAAATAAAATGTTACCCAGTTATGATCAAATATTCAAAAATGATTTAATTAAAACATATTCCTCAAGTACACACTTTAATACCCTAATAAACTGTACTGTATACATCTAAGCTTATAGGCATGCCGTAGGTCCCTGAAGAATAGTTAAAATATTATTTGCTTTCCTTTACCATTTCTCTCATTCCAACGTGTAAGTGACTTGAGAGCAGAGATTACTCTGGTTTTGCTACCTAGCTGCTTTCAGTCATTATCAATATTTAATTTTTAACACAGAAATCCAAGCTTAGAGATGGGAGGTCCTGGATTCAAATCTAGATTCAGATACTTCCTAGCTATATGATCCTGGGCAAGACACAACCTCAATTATCTAGCCTTTTCTGATCTTCTGCCCTGGAATCCCTACTTAGTATTGATTCTAAGATGGAATGTAAGGTTTTAGACGACCATAAGAACAAAAACAATTTTACTCCATAATTGATTATATGCTAGAAGAGAGTGCACAGAACAATTTGATGTAGGTCTGAAACATTTTGCCAGCCATCTAATACCAATACATATATGAAGGTTCCATTCAATATGGGCAGCTAAGTGGCACAGTGGAGAACAGTGCCAGGCCTGGAGTCAGACTCATCTTCCTAAGTTCAAACTGACCTCCCACATTTACTAATTGTGTGATCCTGGGCAAGTCATTTAACTCTGTTTACATCAATTCCCTCATCTGTAAAATGATCTGGAGAAGGAAATGGCACACCATTCCGCAGTTGTTTGTCAAGAAAACCGCAAATGGGGCTCACAAAGAGTCAGCATGACTAGAAAATGACTGAACAACAACAACAAAACACTCAATGTAGTCACAGTTAATTAGAATGAAACATTTCTCTTTTTCCTGTCCAGTGAGGCATCACTGTATGGTTTCTTTTCACCAAGTACAATGAATGAACCTCCTTTACCAATTACTCATTAATGCAAATGTGATCACTGTTGATTCTGGTAGTTGTCTTAGAATTCCTTTGTCATCCTTCCTTCGTTTATTTTTTGAAGATCAAAATATTTCAGAGCTGGAAGGGAACTTAGAAATCATTACTATACCAGCTCCTTCATTTTATAGATGCAAAAATCTGAGGCCCAGAAAGCTGAGTGTCTTGTTTACAGTCACAAATCAAGTGGGTGGAATATCCAAAAATAAATCTAAAAATCTTCCAATTCTAAAATCAATATTCTTTTCACTTTGCCAGAGTGAATAAACATTTTCAGAATAACTAAAAGCATCCTTTCTCTGGAACATGTAGGTGGTACATTTAGCAAAGAAATCCTGATCAACAACTTTTATCTATTCACAAACTTAAATCACTTATTACTAATGATGTCATTCATGTCATTGACATGACATGACATGACAATGACATGTCAATGACAGGTCCTTTCTCAGAGACAGTGAGCTATTACTGGCCATTTCATCTATGCGATACAGTAGGGGAAATAGAGGAAAGAAGGAATGACTAACTGATTTCCTTCAAAGAAGGCAAAAAGTAAACAATACTCTCATCAAGCACTCATTCTTTGCTGGCTGAAGGAGAAAGAAAGAGTTTCAAGGGATTCTGGGGAAGCCAGAATAATTTTGGATTTCTTGCTTCTACCATCTATTGTTTCTTTTCTTCTAAGGCCAAAGAAGAATCAGAGGAAAAGGATGAACAGCTGGCTGAATTCCGAAAACAAAAAGAAGTGCTGATGTCATTATTTGATGAGAAACGGCATGAGCATCTTCTTAGTAAAGGTAAGTCTTCTATGCCCAGTGGCATATTAGCAATGTGCCATTATGGATAAACAAGTAAATAAAGCAAACAAAATCTTTGATGATCCTGAGTTTTGGATCTAAAGATATAACAAATATTGGTTGTAAAGAAGAACTCAGAGAAGCCCTGTGGTATAGTGGATGGAGAGCTGGCCTTAGAGTCAGAAGACCTTAGTCCAAGTCCTTTTATCTTTTTTTTTTCAGTTGTTTCAGTCATGCCTGACTCTTCGTGACTCCACTTGATTTTTATTTTGGCAAAGATACTGAGTGGTTATCATTTCCCACTCCAGTTCATTTTCCAAATTAGGAAACTGAGGCATATGGGGTTAAGGGACTTGCTCAATCAATAGCTAGTGTCTGAGGCCATATTTGAACCCAGGAAATCTTCCTGACTTAAGACTTGGCCCTCTAGCCACTGTGCACCTAGCTGCCCCAAATCCTAGGTCTGCCTTGGACACATTCTGGGACTCTGTGCCTTCCAACACCCCGGGCTACTCTCTAAGACCACAAACTACAGAAGAGCTGTAGATGAGATAATGCACTGGTAGAGAGAGTTCTTTGGACCTAGGAAATCACAGGTGTGGACAGTTCAAAAGGAATCTGTATTGTAACAAATGTAAACAGTCTGAAGACTGATGAACTCAATCCTTTTATGACATAAAAATACTGGTTCAATCTCCTGAACAAATTTTTCCTTTGAAAACTTGAAGAAAGATATAACTCAATTTCTTTACTTACAGAAGGCAGAACAGTAAAGAGTAAATTGGAGTCTGAAAAGTCTAGAATTTGAATCCTGTGGAAAGGAAACTAGACTAACAGTTTGTGTGGGGGAGGGCCAATTGGGAGTGGCAGTTGGGTCTTGTGACTAGCACTTCCTTCCTGCCGGGAGAGGTCTTGCGTCCTGGGGTTGGAGGAGAGAGGAGCTTGTTCAGCCCAGTCTGGAGTGGCATGCTCTTCTTGGTTCAGCCCAAAGACACAGGCTTCTAAAGGTTAGAATTGTTCTTGTTTGCTTTCTGTGTACTGCTAAGATTCTGAATTAGAACAATGAGAGTAGATGGGAGTGGGACAAACTCTCCGCCAGCCTCTGGGGCCTGGCCTCAGGTCTGAAGCTGAGAAAAACTCCAATCCCAACTAGTTATTAAACTTTATGTTATTTGAATTCGCAATCAGATAAGTGGACTATCTTTTCTGGTCATAGAGGGAGCTGAACTTCAGTTTCAGTCATTCAAAGACAAACAGACCTCTTTGGACCCCTGCTGTTTCCTCTCAGCAGGGGGCATCTCCCTCCCTTGCCTCACCAAGCAATATTCCCTCTCTCTCTTTAACTCCTCCTTACCCCTATACAAACATCCCATTATTCTCCATTTATCCCCCTGTTTTCCCAATCCTATTTCCTTTCCCAATAAATATTACAATCCCAAATGTAAAATACACTAAGACCATGGAGAAGTTAGTCTGCCTTTTGAGACTCAGTTTACTCTTTTGTAAAATGGGGTAATTAACCTATTAGTACTGTAAATGTCAACTTTTTTTTTTTAATTAATGACAGACATTAAGTCAAAGTTGAGTAAACTGTAAGTTTAGAATTAGGGAGAGCTGGGTTCCAGTTGTACCTTTGATGTGTTGGCCTTTTTTTATTTTAAATTGTACCTTCTGCCTTATACTCAATACTAAGTATTTGTTTCAAGGCAGAAGACTAGTAAGGCTTAGGCAATTTAATTTAAGTGACTTTTTTAGTGTCACACAGCTGGGGAGTATCTGAGGCCAAATTTGAAACAAGGACTTCCTATCTCCAGGCCTTGCTCTTTCTATTCATTGAGGTACCTTATTGCCTTTGTGTTGATCTTTTTTGGGGGGGGAATGATGGACGTTGCTTTGGGGGTAAACTCCATCTCAGGAGAAATACTACACGAGATGGACAGTTAGTCATAAGGCTGACAATAGAATCTTGGAAACTAAGCCATCTGTATAAACCCTCTTATGTCTTTTGCAGGAGAAAGACGACTGTCATACAAAGCTCTACAGGGAGCATTGATGATATATTTTTACAGGTAAGATGACTTTAGAACAGGAGAAGGCTTATGTCACAATGCTAAAGTTGAAGAATTCAGGTTGTTGGTGGATAAATATATATTTATAAATTGCTTGCTTACTGTTATTAAATTATATTTAACAAGCTGAGTGACTGTCCAGCTAGGCTCCATTAGTACTTGTTCTTTCAGATATTAAAAGATCCACTTCATAACTCAGAGAATAAAAAAAAAATAAACCTAGTAAAAGAAATTTTCCTCTTTTTTCCTCCTCCTTCCCTCCTTTCCTCTCTCCTTTCCTTTCCTCCTTTCTTTCCTCCCTCCCTCCCTCCCTCTTTTCCTCTTTCTTTCTTTCTTTCTTTCTTTCTTTCTTTCTTTCTTTCTTTCTTTCTTTCTTTCTTTCTTTCTTTCTTTCTTTCTTTCTTTCTTTCTTTCTTTCTTTCTTTCTTTCTTTCTTTCTTTCTTTCTTTCTTTCTTTCTTTCTTTCTCTCTTTCTTTCTTTCTTTCTCTCTTTCTTTCTTTCTCTCTCTCTTTCTCTTCCTTTCCTTTCCTTTCCTTTCCTTTCCTTTCCTTTCCTTTCCTTTCCTTTCCTTTCCTTTCCTTTCCTTTCCTTTCCTTTCCTTTCCTTTCCTTTCCTTTCCTTTCCTTTCCTTTCCTTTCCTTTCCTTTCTCCCTCCCTCCCTCCCTCGTTCGTTCGTTCGTTTGTTCGTTCGTTCGTTCATTCCTTCCTTCCCTCCTTCCTTCCTTCCTTCTTTCCTTCCCTCCTTCCTTCCTTCCTTCCTTCTTCTAGATGGGTCCTAGCTCTAATCCCTTCAGGAAGGTGGAGAGAAAATGATTTTACCTAGCAAAGTAATTTGATTCTTAGCCATAATTCAGTTCCCTAAGAAAGGCTTTAATGTTCAATCTATTCACTTACTTAATGGTAAAAATATGAAAAGAACTGGAGTAAATGCCTTTTCCTAATCATTTCAGTTGGGGGTGGTTTTCATTCAGATGAATGAAGTTTTTAATAGGCTTCCACACATGTAATGAGTAGTCCTCAGTGAAAACGAGTTCCTTTGTCTTTGCATTTGGGACCCCAAAGTAATGCTAGACAGCTCCATTAATACTAACATTTGGATAGCATTTACCATGTGTCAAGCACTGTGTTAAGTACTTTACAATTATTGTCTCATTTGTTCCTCACAACTCTGGGAAGGAGAAGAGAAAATTCTCCCCATTTTGCAGATGAGGAAACTGAGGTTAAATGAGTTGGCCAGAGTCACTGTTGGCAAGTGTCTGAGACCAGATATGCACTCCTGATTCTAGTCGAGGTGATGCTTATGGACCAAGGCAATTCCTCACCCATGTTACTTGGAGATAATACTGTACCCATCACAGGTCTACTGTGAGGAAAATGCAATATAATGTCCAAAGTACTAAGGTCTGTGAATTATTATTATTCAGTCTAATTCCCCCAACTCTATTACCAGAGAAGACATCAAGGAGTAGATATTGTCATTCCCCTGCAAGTGCCCAGGTTGTAATGATTAAAATTTAGGGGAGATGGGGAGACTGAGGCAGGTAGAAATTAGTTTCTCTCTGCAAGGAATATATATTTTTTAGAGGTTTATTAAAGGTTAAAGATTAAGAATATATAAGTAAGAAACATGTGCCTAGGCCAGAGGCCTAGACAAAATAACCTCACATCATGGAAGAGACGCCTCTGCTCCAAAAACGGAAGTCCAAAAGGCATTCTGGGGAAGTGGAGCAAAGGCTCATGGGGATTGTAGTCCTGTATTCGAGTCTATTTTTTATATCCCCCCGTGTGATCATTTGTGGAAAAATTAATTTTTCCCCAAAAGGATCATAAAAACATAATAAACTTAAAAGATTACAATAGTGTGAGGATAAGAGAAAAAAGAATAAAACCAATAATTTCTGAACACATTGACAAAAAGCCGTTAGGGGGCAGTCCCCTTTGGCATAAAAGTATACATACAAATAAATGTTCAATCAACCACACCCAAAGTTCAATTTTGTGCAACTTGTGGTCTGGAGGCTTCTTCATGGTGGCTTCTCCAACAGTTCAGTTCTGGATTCAGAGAGGTAGCATCTTCTTCACCTAAAATTCTTCTCAAAAGGAATTTAAACTTTGCAATTTAAATAATGATATTTTTTACATTCCCCCGTGTTGTGGGTGATTGAAAGATTCAGAATCAGTTAGGGATGCATGGCTGAGGTATGAGGTATATGAATCAATTGGCAAGAGATATTAAAAAGACACCAGAAAATACAAGGCTTTCTCACAAAAAATGAGATCCATTTCCTCTTTGTATCTGGCCATGATCACTGTGAGTAGAAGGCAAATGAATTGAACAAGGTTAACAATTTTTCATTTTTTAAAATACAGTAGTACAAATATGTAGATATCAAAATCCCCAAAATTTCTCAATAGCCCAATTAATTACAATAGCAAACAAACACACTTTCATATTTCATATAAGTTGCTGTATGACATTTTTAAAACCTATGAATTGATGCACATTTGTCACAATTTTTACAAACATAGCAATCTTTCAACCTTGGTAATAAACATAATTTTTTTAAACAAAGTAAAACTCATCTTGGGTTTAGAACATAATCAAGAAATCTATATATCATTCTGGTGCAAGTAAAATAGTGAGCTGAAGAGTATAAATAAAGGTGCTCCTTTTTCTTGGAGGCTTATAGGGATACAAATGCCCTGAGATTAACTGCCCAACTTCCATTCACATGTGGGAAGGTTGGGGTTTATAAAATACATTTCACTTCAGCTACTGTAATGGGCCTTACCTCGTGGTAGGGGCCGGCAAAAATACCCAGATCGTTAAAAAAAATTCCAAAAATCATATTTAAAAAACCCTTAAAATCAAATCATTTGAGGTATTTAGCACATTAAAATTCCAAAGGTTGTTAATACAATTATAACCAGTTCTGAAGTCCATCTATCCTCGGCAAAATAGAAAAAAGCTGTTTTTTCATATATGGGCTTATTCACAACAATATTTGTTCAACAGTTATAGGGGAAAAACAACAGAATTTTAAAACTCAGTACATTCAAAATAAATTCAATCAACCTTCAGTTCACAGAATAATATTCAATCCAGTAATATATGAACTTAAAATCACAAAGTTAAACCTTAAACAAAACAATGCAATAGAATACAGAGATTTTTTTTTTTATAAACCACTGGAGTCTGAAATGCCTTAGAATGTAGCCTTTAGTCTCTTCAAAGTTCCTTGGGGTTTTTTTTTTGTTTGTTTGTTTTTAATTATCCATTTAAATGTCTATTGTCCGAAGGTAGAGTAGTAAAGGCTAGGCTATGGGGTTCAAGGGATCCGTCCAGGGCCCCACAGCTGGGAAGCATCGGAGGCCAGATTTTAACTAGAGACCTCCCGTCTCTGGGCCTGGCTTCCAGTTCGCTGGGCCACCCATTTTCCTCCCCAAAATTAAAGTTGAATCTTTGGGCTGAGTCTGCTCCCAGACAGGCAGGTAAAATCAATATAATTGGCAGAAGAGTCAAAAATCCTTTTAAACAGCCCATTGCTTTTTTAGGTTTCTGTTTGAAAAGTCTGTTTCTGATCTCTAGTCTTTTCTCTCTTTCCCCTCTCTGATCCCCCTGTGGCCAATACCCCCAGCCACGTGGAGGCTTAGCCTAAGGGAAAATTACCTGGTCTCCTTTCCCTCTCTTCTCTCCCCTCCACCCACGTGGCCAATACTGTTACCAGCTGGTCGCAATGAGTCCTGAGCGATCTGCTCCAAGGATCTGGGTGGTGAGTCAGCTGAGTCCGAGGCCAGATGGGTGAGAGACAGACCGCCGGGGTGGGTCGGGCCGGGAGCTGGAGCACAGCTCAGGCACCAGGTGAGAGGCCAGGAGCAGACGCAGGAGCCGGAGAGGGCTGCAGGCAGGAGCTGGAGAGGGCCGCAGGCAGGAGCTGATCAAGATGGTTTTCTAAAGAGCATCTCGGAGAACCTTGGCTTTAAAAAAAAATTCTCTAGGCTAAAAATTTTTTGAGAAGTTCTCATCCAATCTAGTGGTCGCCAACTGTAATGATTAAAATTTAGGGGAGATGGAGAGACTGAGGCAGGTAGAAATTAGTTTCTCTCTGCAAGGAATATATATATTTTTAGAGGTTTATTAAAGGTTAAAGATTAAGAATATACAAGTAAGAAACATGTGCCTAGGCCAGAGGCCTAGACAAAATAACCTCACATCATGGAAGAGACGCCTCTGCTCCAAAAACGGAAGTCCAAAAGGCATTCTGGGGAAGTGGAGCAAAGGCTCATGGGGATTGTAGTCCTGTATTCGAGTCTATTTTTTACAAGGTTCAAGGCACGTCGTTATCGAGTCAAATTAGAAAGATGTGAGGTTGATATTGAGATGGAAATGAAAAGGGAGAAACGTAGGGAGAAGATGAAGAAAAACAAATAAATTTTCAACCTAGTTGGGTTTTTTTGGGGACCCTTACCTTCTGTCTTATTCATTTTAAGACAGATGAGTGGCAAGTACTAGGCAATGGGGTTTAAGTGACTTGCCCAGGGTCACATGGCTAGGAAGTGTCTGAGGCCATAATTGAACCCAGGACCTCCCATCTTCAGGTCTGGATCCCAAAATCCACTCAGCCACTTAGCTGTCCCTTTCCTGTAGTTTTAGAATATTTTTTTTCCCATCCAGCTTTAGAGCAAATAATAAAAGGACTGGACCAATGATTTGACTGATAAAGTTCAAATAATTTCTAATTAATTATAATTACTTTTTCTAATAATACAAATCAGCACCTTCTCTGAAATTGAAAGAACTGCCCAGAACACAGAGGTTAAGCGTCTAGTCCAGAGAGCCTGTATATGTCAAAGGTGGAACTTGTCAGTCAAGGCTTTCCAGTTCAGAGGCCAGCTCTCTCTTCATTCTGGCAGACTAAACTCCTTCGAAAAGAGAAAAGTCCACTTTGGCTCTGAGCATGCTACGTCTTTTCTTGATTTTTCCCCAGGGAAGAACCCAGATTCCAGGTTCCCTTTCAACTACTGACCTCTCTCATGGACATTGATACCCTCATGACCAAGTGGAGATGTAAGTTCCTTTCTTATTTTTTTAAGTAGTTGTGTTTCTTGTAGGATCCTGCAATAGCCCACCCCTACTGACTGCACTGGCATGTGGGCTCCTACTTCATCGAGTGGTGGAGGGAGACAAATCATTTCCCCCAAACAGAGGGAGTGGTCGATTTGCAAGTGTGTGCAATGGCAAGTGTGCCCCCCCCCCCCATACTAAAACAGACACCTCAGATGATCTGGGACCTCTCTGGCAGACTGGCAATTTGTTTGTTTATTTCTAAAACGTCTTATTATTTATCCTGTTTTTTCAGTTTGTATTGTCATGTAAAACCCACTTCCCTATTGGTCATTGTTGTAAGAGCAAACGCATACATCATCAAAGCCCTAAAATAAAACCATAAAAACACTGATGCGAAATCCTAAAAATTTTTAACTTTCATCTTAAAACGAATACTGTGTATTAGTTCCAAAGTAGAAGAGTGGAAGGGCTTGGAATAGGGGTTAAGTGACTTTCCCAAGGTCACACAGCTAGAAAGCATCTAAAGTCCAGATCTGAACTCATGTCCTCCCATCTCTGAGCCACCAAACTGCCCCCTAGACTCACAAGTTTAAAAATCATTTATTTTAAACATAAGAATAATTGAGTTCTCAAATATTCTCCTTCCCTGCAGCCCTTTCTCCACCCACTGAGAAGGCAAGCAATATGAAATTAATACATGTGAAATCATACAAAACATACTTCCATATTAGCTATGCCACAAACAAGCAAGAAAAATAAGAAAGTGACAAAATTAGACTTTAATTGGCACTCAGAGTTTATCGGTTTGCTCTATGGAGGTAGATAGATAGCATTTTTCCTCATGGCTAGCCTGACAATTAAATCTTCATCAAGCCTTTGCTTTTTCAAATTACTGCCACTATTAGTGCATTGACTTCTGACTGTGTTTGATAATCACAGATAATCACGTGTGCATGGTGCATAGAATGCTTGGAAGCAAAGCTGGCACTGGAGGTTCCTCAGGTTACCAGTATTTGCGCTCAACAGTGAGGTAAGTCTGCCAGGAAATACACTTTCTATTGAATATTGATTACTATTACTTTTAAAAATTAATTAATAATTGAATAATATTTAATAATGATTAACACACACACCTGCTCCTTCTCCAGTGATAAGTTTTTCCAAGAGGCTCATAATATCTTTTGTGTTTAAGGCTGTGGTTACCACAGTTTTGTAAGTCATTAGAGAATCTTTTGTCAAAAATAAAACTAAGCAAAACAATAACAACAAAAACCAAGCAATGGAAATTTATGACATGTGGCTAACTGATAAATGGTTTTCCTTAGATATCCAGAGGGTTGTTATAATTCAATTCAATTTGATAAGCATTTACTAAGTGTTTTGTGCTATGCTAGCCTGGTTCTGTGGCTTGAGGAAGGGGGAAAAAAGCGTTGACTGACCCTGGGAATATGAAAGAATTTGTTCTTAGATATTTTACTCATCCTGGCTGAACACTGCCATCACAGGGATTCATTCATAGATTTGGAAAAGGGAGGCCAAAATCATCATCAAGCTAGCAAAGAGAGGGTTCCTCATTCCTTTGAAGAACAGCATTTTTATTCTGAAAAACCAACAAAAGAAAATGATTTTTGTCTTCTTTTTATACATATTACACTGCCTTCAAAACGGTAAAGTGGAAAATATTGCCATAAGGAGACATGCATTTTTTTTTTTGGCTAGTCTTGGGATATTATTAATATAGGGAACTTCCTTTATCAATGTAGATTGGCTCCAGCCCAGAAATTTACTTTCCTATAAGGTTGCCTGAGACCCAGAAATTAAATGACTTGCTCAAGAGTTCATGCAACCATTATTGACCAGAATCAAGATGGAAACCAAAGTTTCCCAGACTGAGATCTGTACTCTATCCATTATGCCAGGCTGATTCCAGGTGTGTTCATTGCCTCTCAGTTGTTACTCCAAAGAACAAGGCGGCATTGAGAGGTGATGTAGGGGAGAGAAAAAGAGTTCCCTTTTTTTGGAGTCATGAAACTTGGGTTTAAATCCTATTTTAAATTTACCCTTTCAAAATTTGAGTTTCTTCATCTATAAAATGGAGGTGATAAACCTTCCCTCACAGGGTGAATGTAAGGAAAGCACTTCCCTTAAACAGCAATGTAAGTGTTAATTCTTCAGTTCAGTGGAGATTCTTGACCTTCCTCAAACATGGCTTAAAGTATCACTCCTCTCCCCCTACTCCACTGAGCAACTCTGTGGTTCCCCCTTGTCTCCAGGAAGAGATATAAATAAATTCTTTTGTTTGCCTTTTCAAGTCCTCAATGACTGACACTTTGCTATCTTTCTAGTCTTCTTAACACTATATACTTCCCACCCTCAACAAATTCTGTGATTCAGTGCCATTGGCCTTTTTGCCAATCCTGACACATGCCAGTCCATCTGATTTCAGGCATTTTCATTGGCCATTCCTCATGCCTGCAATATTCTCTCTCCATATCTCTATCTCCTAGCTTCCTTACCTTACTTCAAGTCTCACCTAAAGTTCTACTTTCTTCTGTCTTTCGCGATTCTCTTTAATCTTTTTTTATTTTTTTAACTCTTACCTTCTGTCTTAGAATCAATACTAAATATTGGTTCTAAGGCAGAAGAGAGGTAAAGGTTAGACAACTGAGGTTAAGTGACTCACCCATAGTCACAAGGCTAGGAATTGTTTGAGACCAGATTTGAACCTGTTTCCAGATCTGCCTCTCTGTTCACTAAGCCACCTAGCTGTCCCTCTCCTTAATCTTAACACTTTTTTTTTCTGTTGCTTATCTCCAGTTTATCCTGTCTATATTTTATTTGCATGTAGTTGTTTGCAAGGTGCCTCCTTGAAAGTAGGAACTGTTGTCTTTTGCCTTTCTTTGAATCTCCGGCTCTTAGCATAGTATCTGGCACATAAGAGGTGATGAATAGTTACTTTTTGATGGAACAACAGACAAAATATCCCAAAGTCATCTATCTTAGTCATTTTGAAACATCCCTTCTCAGTCTTTCATCAGAATGGCTAGTAAGCTCTTAAATACAGAATTGTAATAGCTCAGAAGATGTGAGATGGGCAAATTTAGATATGTTTCCATCCCAAATGTTCATCTGGGCTATATGAACCTGACTTGTGTCTTCCTGACTTAGTTTAGCACTCTACTTGCTTGACCACCAAATAGGCCCAGCTAACATCCAAAGGGTGGATTCTACTAACTCAGAACAGAACTTAAATAATCTTCTATTAAAACACAGGTTTCCGGGTAGGTTGGGGAAATGAGTCTTTGCAAATATGAAATTATTTTACAAATGCCAGCCAATATTAAAGTGGTGTGTCTTTTTTGTATTTGTAGCATTTATTTGATACCTACCATCAAAATAATTATGTTTTGTGAAATATTTTTTCTTTTTTTTTGAAAATTGTATTTAATTAGAGTATTTTTCCATGTGTTTATGTGTTTTCAGTGACAGGTACAAAGTATTTGTAGATCTGTTTAATCTCTCGACATACCTGGTGCCACGACATTGGATACCCAAGATGAATCCGATCATTCACAAATTCCTTTACATGGCTGAATATTGTGACAGCTCTTACTTCAGCAGTGACGATTCAGAGGATTAATGCCAACTGTGAGGAATGCATGAGAGCACATTGGATAGTCAGGCCATATCATGAGATGGTGTGAATTGTCAGGAATGTGTTAATGATCCTCATGTGCTTGTTGATATGATTTAAACACTTCAATGTAACATACAAAGCTTCCTGATGAATATCTTTGTCTCAAAATGAGGGCACTGGATTAGATGGTCAACCACTAAAGTCCTTCCCAGCTCTAAATCTTTGACCCTGTGATCCAAAGTGAATACACCGGGGAAATATTTGAGTTTTGTGATGATTTAATGAAGATGACTACAAATTTAGAGCTACTGGACCTCAGAAAATAGCCAGTCCATCATCCTCATTTTGAAGATTAAGAAACTGAAGTCTACAGAGGTTGTGATGTGCTTGAAATCACACAACTAAGCAGCAGGATCAAAATTTGAATTTAGGATCCAAATCCAGCACTGTTTTCATCTATTATGAGATCACGACAAACGTCAGCTAATTTTTTTTTTTAATCTTTACCTTCCATCTTAGAATCAATACTGTGTATTGGTTCTAAGGCAGAAGAGCACTAAGGGCTAGGCAATGAAAATTAAATGACTTGTCCAGGATTACACAGGTAGGAAATGTTTGAGGTCACTTTTGAACCCAGGCCCCCCTATTTCTTTATCCACTGACCTGCCTGCTCCTGGGCAGCTAAAATTTTAACATTGTAATGCATGCAAATATAGGAAAGATCTGTGATTTCATCAGAATATAGCATTGCTGGTATGGAAACTCCCTCCACCAAGAGAGATTACCACCTGTCTACAACTTAATAAATAACTACACAGGGATTCTTTTTTTAATGTCAAAAAGATTCAAATGGTACAGAATGCTTATTATAGTGTAAATATTTTATCATTTTATCATTATATTCTCATTATATCTTTTTATAGATTTGAAAACTTCTGGAATGATTTCAAATCATGTTTATATCTTTGTAATGCATCTGATTCTGCATAACTACAAAGTCCCAGAGCTGAACATAATAAAAATAATAAAACACTTCACTCTTTCCTCTGCATTCTTGGGGAGAATAATGCTTATGAGAAGGGATAGGTTAGGAGTATTACACCAGAAATAGGAATCCCTTTATTATCTCACACACTGCCAAGTTATCAGACTAGATCAGTAAACTTACTCCCATTGGAATGTTATGTAACATCATCAAGGGAATATGACAAAATGTCCAGCAACCCTGACCCACAATGATAACCCTTAGGGTTAGAAGGTAAATATAGATAAATAGCTAATGCTCATGCTTAATCAACATGCTCTCTCCCAAAGTATACAGTTCTTTCTGTCATTTATTTATTTATTTTTGTCATATAGACATAAATCCATTAGGACTCAGAGTTCCAGCCTCTGGATCCTCATGGAAACTTGGAAGGAGAGGATTATTAAAGGGTCCTTGTATTCAGACGTATCTGATTAAATAGCATGCTTTATAGATATGTATATTACTTTGCTATTTTTCAAATGTGTATTGATACTGGTATGAATAATAAAAACAAATTTATAATAGCTTTTGTCATAGGTTTTCTTTTGTAATATTTCATTTTTCTCCAATTACATTAAAAATGATTTTTAACATTCTTTTCTTCCCCATACCCATTACCTTCTGTCTTAGAACCAATACTAAGTAAGAAGTAGGCAATGGGGATTAAGAGACTTGCCCAAGTTCATACAGCAAGGGAGTATCTGAGGACAAATTTGAACCCAGGACTTCCCATCTCCTGGTCTGGCTCTCTATTTACTGAGCTACCTAGATGCCCCAAAATTAATTTTAAAAAATTTCAAGTTACAAATTCTCTCCCTTCCTCCCTCCCTCCTCTGAGAAAATAAGAAAATTGAAATAAATTATACTTGTGTAATTCCTGTCACATATTTTCTAAATCAAAAGTCAAAAAAAGTACCATTATCACACAGGGACTTATGTAAATTTGTATTAAAAAGAGTTCCTTCTAACTGAAAAGACTGGAGACCATAATATAAGGACACATAATAAAATGCCATTAGTTCGTTGTGACCACTACGAAATCTAATTTTTAAAAAATAATAGAATTGAGGTAAAAATCATGGTCCTCAAACTTTTTACACAGGGGGCCAGTTCACTGTCCCTCAGACCATTGGAGGGCCAGGTCACTGGTAGCCAATGCCTGTATACAGTACTGGAGGCAGTGCTGGGCCTGTGACACTGTATTGCGCTGTCTGGGATAGCAGAGGCTGCAGAGCTGGCTGTGATGGGCCTGTCACACCTTGCACAGGCCCATCACTGCCACCACTATACCAGGCAGCAGTATATACAGTGCAGAATCCTCTCCCCCAGATCCCCACTCACCATGCTGATGTCT
The DNA here is from genome assembly GCF_027887165.1 of Monodelphis domestica. Taxonomy (NCBI): domain Eukaryota; kingdom Metazoa; phylum Chordata; class Mammalia; order Didelphimorphia; family Didelphidae; genus Monodelphis; species Monodelphis domestica. Next base: position 191,936,221 of record NC_077232.1, read on the forward strand.
TCCATTGTGCAACCACATAATCCTTTGTGTGGCGCCTTGTTCTCGTTCAGTTACTACAAGGAGCCACACAAAGGATTATGTCACCGGAAGTAGTACTGTACGTGAGTGATGCTATGCTTTGCAGCATAGCCACATACAGTACTCCTCTCACTGACCATCAATGAAAGAGGTGCCCCTTCCAGAAGTGCGGTGGAGGCCTGATAAATGGCCTCCAGGGGCTGCATGTGGCCCACGGGCTGTAGTTTGGGGACCCCTGTTCTAGTTACTCACATGTATAACCATAGAGACATCCACACTCTCCCTTACATCATATATTCAATCAGTTTCATTGATTTTAATTCTGTAACACTTCTTAAATCCAACTACCCTGGTTTGGGCCCTCTCACTTGGACCATTAAAACAGCCTCCTATTTGATCTGCATTCTCCCTTCTCTAATATATTCCCCCACCTAATTGCCAAAGTGATATTCCAAAAGCCCAGTTATGGCCATTTCACTCCGCTACCCAAGACTCTTCAGTGGCATCCAAACACCTTTGGCATCGATATAAATGCCTCTGCTTGGCACTTAAAGCAATGTATGAATAGCTCTAAGGTTTCCTTTCCATAATTAATATACGTTGATCTTTTTCATGCAATCTATGAAACGACCCTTCCTGCTGTTTCTCCCCAAATACACTATTCTCTATCCTTTGTATGAGTCATATGCCATTGCTAGAGTATTTTCCTTCTTACCCCTGTCCTGGTATCTTTCAAAGTTCAGCTTAAAATTCATCCTCTACATAGTTTTTCCTAGTTACTTTGTTCAATTGCTAGTTTCTTCTCCTAATTAAATCATTTTAAAATTTATTTTGTGTATCTCTTGAACATGTAAGGGGACTTGACTCATACCCAGATTGCCTAACACAGAGGTATCCCGATGCCCTAGAACTCTTACCATGTGAGTGCAAGAAGCCTTCTTTGACTAGCTGTGTGGCCAAACAGGCTGCATCTTTAAAATTAACCAGTCCATGCCAAGCTCTCCTCTTATAAAGCTCTGGAGTGGTTCGCCATTTCCTCCTCAGCTAAAGTCAGTGGGCAAAGATGGCGGCTTAATTACAGCAGGGGCACCTTGAACTGAACCTGGATGATTCCTTCCTCCTCTCTCTTTTATCCCAGCTCTGAAAAATGAGCCTGGGAACACTTGTTTCTGTTGATTTTCATTTGCCATCTCAGTTTTAGGTGTCTGTAGTCCTCCCCATTGACTCTGGGAGTTTGAGACATGGCCACTGTTTTTAAAAAAAATATAAAAAAGGAAGGGATATAGTCTAGAGGGAAGGCTTGGACCCTGAGGTATGGAGAGAGGGAAAGAGAGGAGAAACCCCCCTTTCCACAAAGTGGGGTTCAGGGGAGACAGCAGCTGTAACAGGTTGGCTCAGAGAGAGTAGAGGGGTTTTGAAGATTTTCCCCCTTCTGCCTTTCCTCCTTAGCTAAAGCTGATCTCCCCAGTTCACTCTTGTCCCTTTTGTCCCCCCTCCACTACTTGAGACCAAAAGGTCTCCCCTTGAGTCCATTCACTCACACTCAGCTTGGGGAACAGATAACTTTTAATGTTAACTCAATTAGGTAATACAAAAGAATAACAGGCAGGGAAGAATGGGAAAAGGAAAATGGGAAAAGGGGGTCCCTGTCTCTCTCTAAATAAACCCTTTTCCTCCCTCCTTGAGTTTGGGGGGAACTCAGGCCTTGGAAGCCTGAGCCCCCTGAGAGAAAGTCAGGTTGACTCACCCCTGGGCACAGGAGCTGAGGTAAGGTCTGCTCAGGTTTCTCTTCAGAAAGTCTCTTCAACTGGGAAGTGTTGGGGGGAAAGATTTCCAGTCGCCAGCAGGAAAAATGGGTAACCCTCAGGAGAAAGTCTTTTTCCACCTTCTCTCTTCAACATCTCAAAACCAAGAGACCCTCACTGCTCTCCAGTCAGAGTCTTCTCTCCTCAGGAAATTCACTCCTGGGGCCCCTCTCCCCTCGAGGTGATCAATTTCATATACTCTTCAGTCTGGCACTTTTCTGTAGTGCCAGCCTCTATCACACCACCATGGAGCCAAGATTGCAGATGAGCACCATAGCCTGCTGACCTGGTAGAGAAGCCCTGAGAAACGAGGCTGTTTGAGAATCAAGCCCAACAGGGGATTTTTGTACCTGAAACTTTTATAGGAACTGAGCTAAACTTGGAATGTAATCCTGTTCCCCTTCAGAAAACACTGAGGTGAAACAAGGAGAAAAGGGGATGAAGTTCTACTTCTGGGGAGTAAATTTGTATATTTGTGACTATATTTTTGTATTTCTTTGTAAAAGCTCATGTGATCATTAAGTGGTTAAATGGCCACACTTAAGGGAACACTGCTTGGGGCAGGGTTGGTGCCACTGGCAGCGAGCCCAGACCCACCCCAATCCCTTCGAGAGGGGCTCATTATATATCTGAACTTCAAGCAAGTACTCTCTCTAGGGTTCTATCCCTCCTCCCTTCTCCCACTTTCAGGGTTTTTCTTCAAGGGGATGATCATGCCCATGGTCAAGGCACTCATCTCCAATGGAGATAAAGAATGTATGAGCTCCCTTAGGTGGCTTAGTCATTTTGTGGTATCCAACCTTCTTGACCCCATTTGAGGTTTTCTTGGCAGAGATACTGGAGTGGTTTTCCATTTCCTTCTCTAGTTCATTTTACTTTTACTTTTTTTTAAACCTTTACCTTCTGTCTTAGAATCAATACTGTGTATTGGTTCCAAGGTAGAAGAGTGGTAAGGGCTAGGCAATGGCAAGTGACTTGCCTGGAGCCACACAACTGCCCCCTCTAGTTCATTTTAAAGATGGTTAAGTTCCTTGCCCAGGGTCACATAGTTAGAAAGTATCTGAGGTCATATTTGAACTCAGAAAGAAGAGTTTTTCTAACTTCAGGCTGGGCATTCCATCCATGGCACCACTTAGCTACTATATCAATAGGTCAAAACAAAGGCATTTACTGGATGGAATGAACAAAACTTCTCCTCCCCACCCTTGCCCCTACATGCCTTGGGCACATTCTCACACCACTGCAAACAACATTCATGGGAAGAAGCAGGATACACGTTGAAGAGAGATATATAGGGAACACATATGACCCAAGAAACTTGTGCTTCTGGCACTGCAGGACACCGATGTCCATTCCTTCTTGTGAAGTCCTCACATCGCTTCTCCTAGATGCAACATCTGCCACTGTCCACTGACACTGATTGCTGGGAGCAGAATCTTCCATTGGGCTAGTAGTGCCAGTACAAGATACCATGACTCATGGGGATTGGGAAGAGAAAAAAAATCCCCTACCCTTCCTTGAGGGAAGGAGTGATTCTCTTCCTAGGGCTTGGTTCTTTTTCCACAGCCCCTTCTCTTCTAGGGCGAGTGATTTCCCTTGCACTAGCCACCCCCTAAAACTTGGCTTCCTTTGTGAAAGACCACCAAGGAAATGGCTGGTTCTTCACTCTGCTCATTGCCCTCTAATTCCATCAAACTTAACTGAAGAGCCTCTTCCCACTTGGTGAAGAGTTAACAGAGTTAGAGACTTCTTAACAGTGGAACTCGGCACTTCATTGTCTGTTATTTGCCACACTTGGTTTTGGGGGAAATCAATCCATTAGAAGTATCCTGATTAATTCTTATTCTCTCAAGTTTTGTGGCAGTAAATTTAGAGAACATCATGTATTTTAATCCTCCTGAGCCAAACAATGTTTCTGTGTACCTTAAATTTTCTTATACTTATTTTTTTACGGTAGACTTGTATTCAGATGACCTGAATTTAAAAAAAAAAAACTTGTCTCTACTTATCCTCAGAGTGATTTTGAGCAAGGGACCATGTTTATCTGGATTATACACCCATTAGAAGGAAAAAATAAAACTAACAAAAGAGTTTATGAGTCACATTTGTGACAAAATTCAACTGCTGAATTTTCTAAGTAAGCAGTCATTTGAATATCGATATTTTTTCTTTTCTTCTCTTTGTACACTTACTTTTCTTGGATAGAAAGAGTGATATGGTAACATTTGTGCTTTAGGAAAATCGCCTTTGCAGCTTTATGGAAGGTACTTGAGAAAGGGAGAACTATTAGCAACCTACTGTAATAATCCAGGCAAGAGGTAATTATGGATTGAATTTAGGTGGTTGCTATTTAAGTGAAGAGAAGGAGCTAAGCATCAGTTCCAAGGCAGAATAGTGGTATAAGAGTGAAGCAACTGAGGTTAAGTGACTTATCCAAGGAAGTGTCTGAGTCTGTATTTGAACCCAAGACTTCCTGTCACTAGGCCTGACACTTTAACCATTGAACCACCTACCTGTCCCTATCAGTTTTTTCAATCTAGTTTGTGTAAGCAAACCTGACCTAATAATACAGCTAATATGATTAAAGCAATCAGAAATTAATTAGTATCAATGTCAGGCACTTTTCCCCATAGCTTTATTACATGATTTTTCTGGGTTTCTTTGTCTTTTTTTTTTCCAGTCTAGAACCAGACCTTCATCAGTGTGGAAGCCCATTCCACATGTAGAGTGGCAAATTACTGTAACTTATCTATCATCTTAGAGAGCATCTTGGCAAAAAAAGATCTTGAACTCAATTCCTTCTGACTCTATGGCTCTCTCTTTACCCTTTTGAAACTGCATACACTAATTCATTTGTCATATGAAACAGAACTAAAAGAACTTATATTAGTCATATCTCTCTATTGAAGACTATAATTTTCCATCATAGAACCATCAAATTTTAGAATTAGGACTTCGAACGACTAGTCTAGCCTTTCAGTAATAAAGAAACCTTTTCCAAAATACCTCAAACAGCCACAAGGCTCATTATTAAATATGTCCAGTTTAGAGGTTCACTTCCTTGAAATAGACTGTAAGGTAGTTTTGATTAGTGGTCAGAAAACTGGGATTCTCACCCTTTATTTGGGGTCCTTTTTGATTTTTGCCTTTCACCAATCTCCCTTTGGCCATGCCCATTCTGTCTCTGGGGTTTTAGAAGCCTTAGTTTTACCAATCTGTCAGAGTTTATCGTGCCATCACATGAAGCATCTATTAAAATCTCTAACCCAGCCAAGCCATTCTTGATCTACTGGAAGATGTCTCTCAGTGGGCAAAATACCTTTGATTACATTGTCAGTCACATCCACACTGTTGTTTTCCTTTCAGGCTTACTCTAAGAACTGCTGTAAATAGCTTGGAGTAGTAGAAGGTGGAAATTTGCTTTTGAATTGCTCTGCAAGAGCATGATTCACAATATGCCAAAAATGCTTATTTGAAATAGATTGCAAAGGTTAGGCGCCACCATGATCAATATAAATGCTCATTGTGATCATGTTTTGCAGTGGGCTGCTTTCCAGGAAGCCAGGTAGGTACAGAAATGACTAAATCATCATAATGCAAACCTTTATATACCTTTACCTTAGAACAGAAACCAGTCATTAAAATAAGATGATTATATTTTAGCTTTTATTATAAAGATAATAAAAATTGAGTCCAAGAAATTCTCAAATATTTCCTTACTTAAAAATAGTTATTTCCAAAATTTTAAAGATCCAAAACTTTACAAATGTCCAAAAAACCAAGAAAAGTGACAGAAATAAACCATTAACAAGTCAGTGCATCCATCCTAATAAATATTTGTAGAGCTGAATCACAAAGTAGGAAATGTTTTCCTTGCATACCTGAAGTGTAAACGATAACTTTCAAAGAATCCCAGAATTTTAGAGGAGGAAGGGTCCTTGGAGATCATTTAGGCCAGAGGCTCCCAGATGTTTTGGATACTGTACCCCTTTGAGTATAAAAAAATTGAGCACAAATCCCCAAAGTGTATTGTTGTACTAATTATGTATACTATAAAACTTAAACAAAACCAGAAAATTTAAGAATATGAAATAAAGATTTTTAAAAATTGGATTCTAGGGTCAATAGGGAGCCACTGGAATTTTTTGGGTAGGAGGAATGATATGGCCATGTCTGTGCTTTAGGAAAATCACTTTTGCAGCTCTACAGAGGAGAGAGATGAGAGAGAAAGAGCTCTTGGGAAACTGCTGTGATAGGCCAGGCAAGAGGTAGGAGGTAATGATGGCCTGAATCGAGGCAGTCACTACATAAGTGGAGAGCAGGACACAGAAGTCAGAGATGCGATGAGATTCAGCCAAGGAGAGGAAGGAGGGCGAGACACCGAGCCTGCAAGTCTTGGGGAGGACGGGAGGGACTGCAGGAGAGGACTGGATGTGACTAGAGGAAGGAAATACTGAAATGTGACTTGCAGTGTGGAGGGTAACCCATCACTGTCTGCACCTCACTGAAAATGAAACAAGGAGACTGGGGGGGAGGCTCTTACTCCCTGGAGAAACCCCACAGGCTGCGGCATGGCCAGGAGGAGAGGCAGGGGACAGAAGATTTGGGGAACACTGGGGTCCCACTCTCCAGCTAGGTAATAACAGACACTGTGGGAGGTCCTTAGGCTGCTCTGGAGACCCTCAGGCTCATCCAAACCCTTCAATTTACAGGAGAGAAGACAGATCTGAGAAGTGAAGTGACTTGCTCACAAGTCATGGTTCTTTCCTGGCAGGGCCTCTACCCCATCTCCCTGGAGAGATGAGAGCAGACCAATAAACAAACACTCCCATTCTCCTGAGGCCCTTTTTTGCTAATGCAAGAAAAGGACAGTTGCCTAATCCTGATGAATTTAAGGAAGAAAATATTTCTAAGGAAATGAAATGGGGAATGATGGAATGTCCCACAATAGTGGGCTGGTGGTGGGAGTTTTGCTAATTAGAAAGTCTCATTTCAGAAAGTTCTTCCATATTAAAGACTGATGTGGATTTGTAGAAGGATACTCGAGGCCCTTCCCATGAGGCATGACTTCATTTATTTTTTTTTTTAAGGAAGATAACTAGTGAAGCAAAGACTAACTGAGGAGTCGGGAGAGGGTGAGTGGCACTGTTATGGAAGTCCGCAGGGAAGTAACACCAGTCCAGCCAGCTGAGGACAGAGCCAGGACAAACACCAGCGCTGGGGGAGAAGGGTGAGGGCACTGTGTGAGCTACAGAGGGCCCCGGGGAAGGCTGGGATTTCCCGGGGTCACGGATGTCAGCAGGAAGGGACAGAAAGACACAACTGCCTCACTGCGTGGCTCCTTCCTCATTCCTAATGGCCTGCGCCTGTGGCCTGTCCCAGCCTGCTTCTCCTCATACTTCTGCCAGGAGCTCCTCTGCCCTATCGGGCCTGGGGGGAGGCCTGGCCGCTCCTCCTCCCTGTGCCCCAATACTGAACACTCACCTCTGCAAAACAGAAGCCACAGAATAAAAATTTGCTGAATGGAGTGATTAGATTCATAGAATCTATGTTTTAAGAGACTGAAGTCCACCTGGTTCAACCTCCCAGGGACTGTAGCAACCAGAGTATCTGCATGTGTTAAGGAGCCTGTTTTCTTCTCCATTTCAGTTCTGCTTTTTAGAAAAACAATCCCTGGAAGAGCAGGACATTTAAGAAGCAGTCTGTCCAGGTCCACAGGATGCTGGCAATCAGGTCTATGAGGGGGTCTGAAGACAGAAATGTTGGGGAGAGAAGAATTCATGTTTGTGTCCCTGCCAGCCATCACACGAACACGGCAGACACCAAATCGGCAATACCTGGGGAAGGGGGGGAGTCGCATTAGACAAACCTGCTGATTAAAACAATTTTGCTTCTGACCTAACCTATGGCATTCAGTGTTTACTTGACGATTTTTAAAAAACGAGATCTAACCCTTTTTATGCCAACCCACACAGGCCTCTAACTGACTCACGCACATATGATTAACTACTGTTATGTTAAGAAAAATGTCATGGCCTAATCTAACTTTTTGACAAATCTAAGTGTTGAAGTGAAGTGGGCATAACTTTGGGGAACAGTGAAGACAAAACAAGGAACACTGAGAGGGCCTTTTTGTTGTTGTTGTTATAGTTGATGTTATTTGGTGAGATTGAATTTTTTTTTCCATCCAACAAATTCCTCAAATGTATAGGTTTGACTCTCTGAGATGTACTTTGTCCCTATCTTTTGTTTAAGACAATCGGACAAAAGAAAACAACTTAAAGTTAGCTAGGAAGACCTCTTTTCAAATCTGACCTCAGTCAGCTGGGTAGCCCTGGGACCTTGGGCACTTTTAGTCTCAGTTTCCTCACCTATAAAATGAGAATAATAGGCTCTATTTCTCCAGGGCTACTGTGATGATAAAAAAGAAATTTGTAAAGAGCTTTGCAAACCTTAAATCATTATCTAAGTGCCATTATTATTAGTGGGTTGTCTTTTTAATGGTTTTTAAAAAAACTCTACCCTGCTATTTTGGAATTAATACATAAAGTATCAACTCTAAGACAGAAGGGACAAGGGCAAAACAATTGGGGTTAATTGACTTGCCCAGGGTCACACAGCTATTTAGGAATTGCCTGAGGCCAGATTTGAACTTTTAATGAAATTCTGACATAATACTTTTAAATTTAAAATGAAGTAAATTTTTATAATATATGACTACTGTACTCCTCAACTACTAACAGCACTGAACTCAACATAATCTGAAGAATCCACAACCAATTAATATATATATATATATATTTATATACTTGTAGATTAAACATATATATGACTTAAAATGAAAAATGTATGATTATATATGTGGTTTGCAATTAAATATATTTAGAAATAATATATGATATAAATATAAATGGTTTGCAATGAGGTATACATATATATACCTCATTATATATACATATATATATATATTATTCTATCTATTTAATTTTTTGCAAGTAAAAACTTTATTCTGAGGAGGGTTAGGGTTGTTCCAGAGGCTTCCCTCAGACTGTCCAAGGGCTCTATGACACACACATGCAAAAGGTTAAATTGTCTTAAATGGAAAGGAAAAAAATTAGCTAGTGCTATGTACATGTAGATATATAGTGCATATAACATACATCTATTACATATTATACAAATGTGTATATTTAGGCAAGGAACAAACTAGTAATAATTTATACATACATGCATGTATGTATGTGTGTATACTCACATATACATATATAGTAATTTTATATCTCCAGAGACAGATAAAAAGAGAGAGAGAGACAGAGTCAGAGAGAGGGAGAGACAGGGGGACAGAGAGACAGACACAGAGAAAGAGACAGAGACAGAGAGAGACAGAGAGAGAGAAAGCCAGTGAGGTGGCCAACTCACTTTGAAAGCAAAAGAAATAGACTTTGAGGCTCTGCATCTACACTGGAAAAGGAGGGAACTTCCTTACTAGGAGTTTTTTAGTCCAGTATGATTACAGGTCTGGATCAAAACAAAAAATGTAACAATTCCTTTCTATATTTAGCTTTAATATTTCTATGGCAGACCTACTTGGGTAGGTTCTTTCTTCCTACAGTCTCACTCTTTTTCTAAAGGCCAACTCTTATCTCTTAATCTTTTGATTAACAGATACAAACTACCATTCTTTAAAGCCTAATAGACAGAACCTACTCTGTTAACCAAAGTTTGATAAAAGATTGCAGTTTTGTGGTAGATGCCTAATTAGACATGCTACACTGAAAAACATTTTGATTATTTTGCTATTGTTTACTCGTGTCCACGTCTTCGTGACTGTGGATCCTACTGTCCATGGGATTTTCTAGGCAAGGACACTGGGATGGTCTGCCATTTTCTTCCCCAGTGAATTAAGGCAAGCAGGGGTTAAGAGACTTGCTCAGGATTACAGAGCCAGTAAGTGTCTGAAGACGGATATAAACTCAGGTTTTCCTGACTCCAGGTCTAGCACTCTATCACCGTGCCACCCAGCTGTCTCTCAATAATTAGAACTGTCCAAATATGGAATGGGATGCAAAGGGAACTTTTTTCATATATGGGATGGACCAGAACCTATCTCGGAATTCTGGTGCCCAGTTGGGAAAGAGGGAAGAGTCTAGATATTGGCTAGATGAGATGATCTCTGAGAACTCTTCCAATTCATTGGCTCATATCTTTAACAGATGCAGAGACTCTGTCCTGCCATTTAGTCTGGATTTGGGGGCATAAACATGAGACTTACCGCAAACATTTGCTCCCATTTTAACAAAGGCATAACCATCTACTCCCCAGGAAGTACCCCATGAGTTTCGTACTATCCAATAAGGAGTGTTTCCTATAAAAACGAGAGGAAAGTCAACTTAAGATGACCATTTAGTAAGTAAATGTTTAATAAGGATGAATAATTATTTACTTATTAATCTACTAAAGCCAAATATACTAAATAAATACATACATGTAAGAATAAGACTTGGGAGACATAAATGATTGAATGTTATTTTAAACCAAACAACAAGCCTCTCCTAGACTTAATATGACACTGAAGACAAGAATGTACTTTATAATGTTAAGTGCTTTAATAGTGAAATAGAGAATAGGTAAACTGAGGGGAAACTGTTTCTTGTTGCAATGACTGTTGTCCTCTGGCTTGTGACTAGAGAGCTGCTACAGGGAACCCTGAAACTGCTTATTTGTAATGGAGGTAAGAAATGAGGAATGCTGAGGGATGCACGTACAAGGATGCTGCCACACAGGGGAACTGCTACACAAGGGAACTGCTCTGGGGTTTGCCTACTAATCCCTATTGATGGCTGATAGATCAATCTATTTCCTAACCTCCTTCCTCCTTCCCTCCTTCCCTTAACCACCCTCTTCTGGAAGCCTTTGGCTTCCTACCCCTTCCCCCCACCCCCCAAATGGACTATAAAATACTCTAGCTTTCTTTCTCAGGTAAGGGGTTTATTGTGATAATAGGATGGGAAGCTGAGGTAAGAGGGATGAGGATTTCCCTAAACTACTAGGAGAATTTAGGAGGGTTATGGAAATAATCAGTCTTGTCACTAACTGTGACAGAGAGACAGTCAGAGATGGAAGATACCAGCTGTTTAAAAATCTTCTTTCTTCTTCTTCACAAAGTCAGCAAGGTCTCTCACCTTAACCCCAAAGAGAAACAAAGTCCAAAATCTCTCCTTCAGCCTGGCTTTCCTCCAATTCTTGGTCAGTCAAAATCTCAGAAAGAACAGAGGTTTCTCTCTTGGTCAGAGAGCTCCCCAAAACCAAGTCAGTCCCACCAGGGTCTTTCTCAACTGCCCAGAATCAGAGAGACAGAGCCAAAGTCAAAGCCAAGTTTTGCTTCTTCTTTTCTCTGTGTAGTCAGAAACCCCCAACTGACATTCCATTTGGAACCTTCCTCTTGATTGGCAGGCAGGTCAGGTCCCCAGTTTCTTGCATCTTGATTTACAAGTCCTCTCTCTCTCCATGCCTCTACCACAATAGTAAATGTTTACTAAATGTCTTAAATTTTTAAAAATTTCATTTATTTATCAATTAAATGTAAACAAATTGTTTAAAATTTTTTTCAGTTCTGAATTCTCTCCCTCTATCTGTTCCCCTTTCCTTGAGAAGGCAAACAAATTGATATAGGTTGTATGTGTGCAGTTTCGTAAAACATTTCCAAATTAGCCCTGATGCAAAAGAAAATGTAGAATATTTTGAGTTGTTAATAATAATAATAGCTGATGACACTTTAATATTTGCAAAGCACTTTATATATTGTAATAGATAATATCAGCCAAGACACCAGAATTCAGCCAGCAGTTGGTTTGGCTCCAAACTGTCTTCCCAGTAACATTCCAAATCAGAATTTTCATTTGATTGACAGTCAGGTCACCACTCATCCACTGCTTCTTGTCTTGCTGCTTGCTTTCCCTCTAGCTTTTGCATGCTTTCCGAATTCCTCTTTCACAATATGCAACTTTATTTGATCTTAACAACAACATTGTGAGGTAGGTGTTCTTTTTTTTTTTTAAACTCTTACCTTCCATTTAGAATCTATATGAAGTATTAGTTTCAAGGGAGAAGAACAGTAAGGGCTGTGTAAGAGAGAATTTGCATGCATGTAAGACAGAAAGCTGAGGACAGAAGAGCTGTCAGTCAAGTGACAGTTCCTTTGGAATGTTCCCAGGAGAAGCAGTTGGAGCCAAACCAGCAGCTGAACTGGGCTGGGCTTACTTCTGACCTAGGCTGAGAGACCCTTGGGGCTTCTGACAGAGTGGTGGAAAAGAAGCTGGGGCTTCTGGTTTCTGAACTAAGTTTGGCTGCTTGTGGCTGATGGTGAAGACCCTGAAGCTTTTGCTGACTGACTGATATTTACCCGGCTGGTTAGAAGAAAAGAAGACATACAGTTGTCCTCATACTTCCCTGACAGACTTTGTGTCACAGTTGTGACAGAACTGCCATTTCCACAATATCCTCCTAACCCTCCTTGTATAAACTAGGGAACCCTATCCCTCATACCTCATCCTCTACCCTTGTTTTGCCTTCCCTAAATAAACCCCCTACTTGAGAAATCAATAGAAAAGAGTATTTCTCATAATGTGCACCCTGAGTGAAACTGGAGATGGGGAAGGAGAAGCTAAAGGCTTCAGAAAAGGGAGGAAACCAGGAGGTGAAGGGTGGAGAGTATGAAAATCTCTGATCCATTAGTCATCCAGTATTGATCAATAGATACCCTCTAGTATCTATCTATTACAGAAATATCTCTCTATTACAAGGCTAGCCAATTGGGATTAAGTGACTTGCCCAGGGTCACACCACTAGGAAGTGTCCAAGGTCATATTTGATCCCAGGGCCTCCTGTCTCCAGGCCCGGCTCTCTATCCACTTTGCCACCTAGATGACCCTATAGGTATTCTTTTTATCCCCATTTTACAGATGAAGAGATTAAGGGTTCAAGTGATTTCCTCAGGCTTCCATAGCTAGTAACATTCAAATTCTGATCTTCCTAACTCCAAGTCCAGCACTCTATTCATTATGCCATCTAGTCATCTACTGGAGGTGGAATGGGGTTGGGGGGAGAAAACTAAAGAGAATCAGGGAAGGGACAAATCAGGTGCTCAGTTATACACCACACAACGCTGCGGTAGAGATGAGAAGATATTCTCATATTTCTCTGAGGAATGAGTTATTGGGAGCACATGTTTTTATAAGGGATGCTGTTAAGTTCACCATCAATGTAAAGAGGGGACCCCCACGAGAAGCAGCTGGAGCCCGATGGGGCAACTTCAGCCCCTGAGAACACACGTGTCTGCCAGCGAGCCTCCACGACATGTACCTGTCCTGTCAAAGCCTGTTATGAGGACTGCATGATTGGCCTCTCCACTGGAGCAGTGGTGCTGGATGATGCCTCCCAGGTAGTCCTGCCAGCTCACAGCATCCACGATCACTGCTAGGGGGCCGAAAGCAAGGAGGACGTTGGCCATCTCATTCTCCTTACCACTGAATCAGAAAAGAAACTCAGACAATTAGCCAATTTGATAACTTAAAAGGATAGAAAATAAATTGACAAAAGAGTAGCATTTCTATAAAAGGAATAATAAAATTCTAAGACATAACAAAAAGGAAATTTCCATTTAAAATGATCACCAAATGCTTAAGATAGGAGTGTCAAACTACAAAGCTAGACTCAAAACCTATAGATATAAAGTCTCTTGAAAGAAATTACAAATAAGAGGAGAGACTCTTATTGGGGTTGGGCCATATTCATATAATAAAGATGATAATACATAAATGAATCAACATATTTTATGCTATACCGATTTAACAAGGGGACTGTAGAAAAAAACAGACAAAATAATAATAAAATTCATGTATTGGGGGTAACAAAAAGAATCTCAGAGAATAGGTGAGTATGAATGATGGGGGAAAAGCACTTTTAGTCTTCCAATTATACTATAGAGTAGCAGTTATCAAAACTATTTAGTTAAAAAGTAGAATATAGATATCCTTTCTATATTAAGGTTGTTAGGGGCACCATGGCTGGGATGAAGCACCTCGTGATCTGAAAAATGTTAACATTTCTAGCCTTTGTGTGTTATGTGCTAACTTTCGCATTCTTTTCTATAAATGTTAACTTTTTACTTATTTAAACTTTAAAAAAGAACTTATGTATATTTATGGTATTAAAAGATAAACTGTGTTGATGATATATAATATTATACACATATTTTTGCATTCTGAGTTTCTGTGTCATTTTTTTCTGTGTCATTTGCTGGTCTTTAGGGTATTACAAGCAGCTTCCACAGAACTCCCCCCAAATTTTCATTTAATTTCTTATGCTAATACATGGTATATCAAAATGGTGATGGGAAAAGTTGAGATATTGAAGGGATACCTGTACTTCAGTCAAACAGATTAGGTAAAGAAATTTCTGAAACAAAGTCTCTATGTTAGCATTCTTTTTAGAACATAAATGACTTGTGGGAAAAACTCTTTACTTGAAAAGAACTTCTAGGAAAACTGGAAAGAAGTTCAGGAGAAATTAGGTTTAGTTGAACATCTTAAATCAGACTCAAAAATGGATACTTCATCTGAATATTTCTGTATTTGAATATTTTTATATGAATTACTTTGTTATCAGATTCTGACTCTAACGGTCATACAGTTCCTCAGGGGTAGAGGCATCTAGACAGACACATGCACTTTTGTACTTGCTCCTCCCCCTACCAAGACTTGGGGTGACCTGGTCTTCAATAGGGGAAAGAATCCATCAAACCCTGCCTGCAATAGCCTGTTCTTCTAGCCAAAGGTGGCGAGGGGAAGCTGGGTGTCTTAAATGCCATAGAGGGGCATCTCAGTCATTTCCCCAGAATAGTGAAGACAGTGGAATCCACTCACTTAAAGTGTCCTCTCCCAAAAACAAAGCAATGGGGGAGGAGCTCAGAACCCTAAGTCCACTTCCTTGATAAAATATTCACCCAGCAGGACTGCCAGGGGAGCTCCAGATGATGTTATTGTCAAGATAATCAGAAGGAAGACTACCCATTGGGGTATAAAAGACCTTGCAATCTCTCAATCAGTGACTGGATGCAAATGGGGGCACTCCATCGATCTGCCTTTTATTTTATTTTATTTTTTTTAAACCCTTACCTTCCGTCTTGGAGTCAATACTGTGTATTGGCTCCAAGGCAGAAGAGTGGTAAGGGGTAGGCAATGGGGGTCAAGTGACTTGCCCAGGGTCACACAGCTAGGAAGTGGCTGAGGCCTGATCTGCCTTTTATTGAGAGATCACATGCCCCTATTAATAAATAACATTATATTCAGAGAAATGGCTTTATTTTTTTCATTGGTTAAAATTCCAGGTGCTACCATAGAATGAACTAGATAACTAATTGTATATAAAGAAGTGAAAGATGGGGCATCTAGGTGGCTTAGTGATTTAAGAGCAGGTCTACAGATGAGAGGTCCTGGGTTCAAAAGTGAATTCAGACACTTCCTAGCTGTGTGACCCAGGACAAATCACCTAAAACCCATTGCCTTTCCACACTTCTGCCTTGAAACCACGATGCAGTTTTGATTCTAATGTGGAAGGTAAGGGTTTTCTTTTAAAAAAGGGGGAAAGAAATAGTCAAAGATAACTCCAAAATTTTGCATATTGGAGGCTGAGTGAATGGTGGCATCAATGCCAGAAATAGTAATGTATGAGCAGGAACTTTTCTTGGAGAAAGATCTTAAACATTAAAGTGTCCTGGATATGTCTAATGCAGTTATTTGTTTTGGAGAATCAATGTATCAAAGGTAATAATTTAAAGTACTTTGGTTGATTATAAGGAACAAAAACACAAAATATAATCAGTGATATTTACCTGAAGTCATAGGAAGAGTAATCTTTAATTGAAACACCAGCATGTGATCCAGAAAAGTAATGACATAATCCAGTTTGGGCTTTAAAAGAGTATTCTGAATCTTTTACAAGTCTTACCTGTGTCTAAAAGGAAAAAGAAAAAAAAAGGATCACAATAAATGATTGTCTGGAAACCTATAAAGTGAAGAGAATAAGAATCCCTAACCCCCTGACTCTTTTTAAATAAGACCTCAATTATCACAATCAATCAGTAGAGAGTCAAAGGAAGGGATTAATCTAGGTTAATTATTAATTAGTTATTAACAGAATGACAGTAAGAATAACAGAATTCTAGTAACTATATAAAGGAAAAGTTTAAACTAGTGGAGTAAATTTAGCTATATATCTTTTTGTTACTGTAACTCCCTATAAGCTAGCATTTTGTAATAGACTGTGATTCATCAAGTAAGTGGAAAGCCTATTAACCACATAATGCATGTCTAGATGATGAGTGGTGGGTCTTTGCTGACCTGCAGACCATGGGTTAATACCATACAGGGCACACAGGGAGGAGCAGTAGTGATCTCAGACCTCTTAGGACCAATCAAGAAATTGAGAGAGAAAGGGCATCTGAACCACCCAAAGATAGGAAATTATCTGGACTTGATAGAAGAGATATCTGATTTCTGATTGAAGAGAAGTTATGATGAGATACTAAGAGACATTGCAGGATATATAAAGAAGGAAAAAAAATCTTCATTCAATTGTTTTAGGTTGGGAGGAAAACCTAATGACCCACCTTTGCTGAGAGACACTGGTCTCACTCAATAAACCTGTTATTGGCTTTTAGCTTTGCCTCTATTTATATATAGGCTGAAAATATTCATCACAATAGATTTGAACTTTGACTATACCTACAAGTTTTAGAGCTAGAAGGGAATTTAGAGGTGACTTCATCCAACCTCTTCATTTTAAAGATGTGGAAACAAATCAAGAGAATGAGTTGACTAAGGTCACACAGATATCGATACACAGAACTGGACTCTAAATTTAATATTGTCTCTCAAATTTTAGTGTATTGTATTTTTATAAAAAAATCCAATATTTAAAATTTTGTTTGAGAAGAATTTCAGGAAAAGAAGTTTGCTAACTCCTTGAACCCAGAGAATGAACTCTTTGAAGGAAAATGCTTACAGAAACCTACACTGAATCAAGAAGATCCAGAATGAACTTTTGGGTGCAATCGATTGAACAAAAGGGGATTGAACATTTCTTGTAAATGTACACTTTTATGCCAAAGGAGACTGCCCCCTAATTTTGGCTTTTTGTCAATGCGGCTAGCAAAACATTGGTTTTGCTTTTTCTCTTTTATATTTCTCTCTAACTATTGTAATTTCCTCTTAAAAAGTGAAATATTGTATACATCTGTAGTTAGAAGTGCTTTAGGACTACAAGATGATTATGTTAAATGATCAATGGGGGGGAGGAACTAGTCTCCCAATGATCATCAAGGGGGATTGTGAAGATTGGATTTAGCTATCTCCTGATTGTAACAATGAAGGTACTTAGCTCTTCCTTTATAGTGAAGCTAGAATTGTAAGCTATAATCCATTTTTAGATTTAACTACAAAAAGGTGTTAAGTAATTACAAAAGGTAAACTTAACAAAAGAGGTGTTAAGTAACCCAAAAAGATATAATCTAATCAGAGAAGGTGAAAACTAAGAGTGGGCAGCCCTGGAGAAAATCTAACCAAAGAAGGTAAGAACTAAAGAATAGACAGTCCTGGAGAAAAGTTCTGTGATTGGTAGACGTGAAAAATTAGGGGAGGTGATACAAGAGAAAAAGATCTTTAAAAAGAGGACCAAAAGACTTGGAGGAGCATTCATTTGGGCACTGACTTGGAGGAGCGACTGGAAGGCAGACACCCAAACTTCTTTTAGACTGTCACCCTCGGTGAGTGAAAAGCTGACATAGTGACCCTGCCTTTCTGGAGGCATAAAGCCTCCAGGAAAGGCCCATCATCTTGAGACTCTCTTCCCCTGGTTGGGGCTTAGAAATTCTAACTGATATCAGAAGAAGTCAGAGTTTCTGTTTCTCTCTCTCTCTCTCTCTCTCTCTCTCTCTCTCTCTCTCTCTCTCTCTCTCATTCCTTAATATCTTCCTTCTATTGTAAATATTATAAATAAACTACCATAAATTCCATTTACTTTAGAAATTCATTTTGGGATTTAGAAATTAAATCCCTGGCGATCACCTAGTTAATATATTTCAGAATCCAACCACAAATAAATTTAACATTGGTCAATTCCATTTGTCAAAATAATTGACTCTCAACTTTGTTATTTGCATTTCTTGTTGTTTTTCTGCCCTTAGTTCATGTATTGGTTCCAAGACAGAAGAGTGGTAAGGGTAGTGGGTAGTAGGCATTTAGTGACTTGTTCAGGGTCACACAGCTAGGAAGTATCTGAATCCAGATTTGAACCCAGGACCTCCCATCCCTAGGCCTATCTCTCTAGCCACTGAACTACCTTACTGCCCCCTTAACATATCTTTCTAATTTTCTTATACTTTATAACAGGGGTCCCCAAACTTTTTACACAGGGCACCAGTTCACTGTTCCCTCAGACCTTTGGAGGGCCGGACTATAAAAAAAAACTACGAACAAATCTGTATACCGCTGTCTGGGATAGCTGTGATGGGACCATCACACCTTGCACAGGCCCATCACCACCATCACTATACCAGGCAGCAGTATACAAAGTGCGGAATCCCCTCTCCCAGATCCCCACTTACCATGCTGATGTCTTCCATTGTGCAGCCACATAATCCTTTGTGCGGCTCCTTGTTCTCCTTCAGTTACTCTCAGAACAAGGAGCCACGCAAAGGATTATATCACTGGAAGTAGTACTGTACCTGAACAACGCTACACTTTGTGGCCCAGCCACATACAGAGCTCCTCTCACTGACCACAAATGAAAGAGGTGCCCCATCCAGAAGTGCAGTGGGGGCTGGATAAATGGCCTCAGGGGGCCACATGTGGCCCATGGGCTGTAGTTTGGGGATCCCTGCTTTATATCCTATATCCCTGTAAATACTACAATCTAAGAATCCTGGTGTATTTGCTGTTCCAGCATTTCCTTGATCGAGTGTCTCAGAGTTCTATGAATTCTTTGAATTCTTCTCTCAAGAGCTCCCTTGTCTGGGGTCCTAAAGGTCCTAGAAGCCCACAGTGAGTGCCTCACCATGCTCTGATGGCCCCCCATGGAGATGGAAGAGAGGGCTCCAGACTAAGAGTCTCTCTAGTCTGGCTCTTCTGGCTGTTCAGCGATTCCCCAGGGCCTCCTTCCTGGCCAATATTTAGCTTGTACTTAGGGGGTGCTGGCTTCAGAGCTACATCTAAACACTCTTTTTACATTTCTTCTCCATGAGTTCTTGTTATTTGCATGTCCTCTCTCAGGACAGGAGCTTTTAGAGGAGGGCAGGGACTAAGCTTCAGCCTTTTATCTTATTCGTAGTGGGCTGGTGACTGACTGAGAGGTGATAAGGACCATTTCACCAGGGTGGTGATGTGTGTAAAAAATAGACTCGAATACAGGACTACAATCCCCATGAGCCTTTGCTCCACTTCCCCAAAATGCCTTGTAATCTCACCTGGGCCGAGATCGAGAAGGTATTTAAGCTGATCCAAAGGCTTTTGAGGGGCTCACTTTTTTGGACTTCCATTTTGGAGCAGATGTGGCTTTTTTTCATAAAGTAGGTGAGGTTGTGTCTAGGCCACTCTATGGCCTGGACACGTGTTTCTCATCCTGTATTTTCTTTAATCCTTAATCTTCAATAAACGTCTAAAAAATATAATACTCCTTGCAGAGAGAAACTAATTTCTACCTGCTTCAGATGCCTCAGTCTCCCCATATGCCCTAAAATTTAATCTTTACAGTTGGCGACCTAATGGGGAAAAAAAACTTTCAATCTTCTGATTTCTTTTCTGATCTTAAATTCAGTTTTAATAGATAGTACCTAAAAAAATTTTTTTTGAGCCACATCTCTCTGGTCAAGGTGATTTTTTTTACCCTCGCAAGCTGCTGCTCGATCCAGACTTGTTGTGTTTGCCGCCCACCCCACCCCACCCGGCTCAGCCGCTTTTGCCTGCGGGCGTTCAGCCCCCCGATCCAGACCTGATTCAACCAAGATTGCAATCACCTGGTTCCCCATCTCCTGGCCCTCTGGCCCTGCCTGCCTGTTTCTGCGCCCCAAACCCAGGAGCTCGACAACCGCCTGCTCATCACCCAGATCCTTGGAGCAGATTCACTCATCGCTCAGGACTCATTGCGACCAGCTGGTAACAGTATTGGCCACGTGGGCGGAGGGGAGATAGGAGAGGGAAAGAACGGGCAATTTTCCCTTAGGCTAAGCCTCTGAGCAAACGGGGTATTGACTCCACGTGGGCTCCATGTGGACTGGGGCAAGAGGAGGGATCATATCAGGGGAGAGGGGAAAGAGAGACTAGAGAGGAGAAACAGATTTTTTCAAACAGAAACTTAAAAAGCAATGGGCTGTTTAAAAGGATTTTTGACTGTTCTGGTAATTTCATTTATTTTACCTGCCTGTCAGGGAGCAGACTCAGCCCAAAGATTCAACTTTAACTTTGGGGAGGCAAATGGGTGGCTCAGCGACCTGATAGCCAGACATAAAGACATTCGGTCCTGGGTTAAAATCTGGCCTCAGATTCTCCCCAGCTGTGGGGCTCCGAGCAGATCGATAGCCATTACCACTCTGCCTTCAGGCAATAGACATTTAAATGGATAATTAAAAACAAACAAACAAACAAACAAAAAAAAAAACCCAAGGAACTTTAAAGAGACTAAAGGCTATATTTTGAGGCATTTCAGACTCCAATGGTTTATAAAAATCTCTGTATTCTATTGCATTTTTTGTTATGGTTTAACTTTGTGATTTCAAGTTCATATATTACTGGATTCAATATTATTCTGCTTGAACTGAAGGTTGATTGAATTTATTTTGAATGTACTGAGTTTTGAAATTCTGTTGTTTTTCCCCTATAACTGTGCTGAAAATATTGTTGTGAATAAGCCGATATATGAAAAAATAGCCTTTCTATTTTGACTTTGTAAATTATCACATAGATGGACTTCAGAACTGGTTATAATTGTATTAACAATCTTGGAAATTTAATTTAATGTGCTAAATATCTCAAATTATTTTAAGGGTTTTTTAAAATATGATTTTTGGAATTTTTTTTAAACAATCTGGTTATTTTTGCCTGTCCCTAGCCAATAGTAGCTGAAGTGAAATACATTTTATAACCCCCAACCTTCCCACATTTCTAAATATGTGAATGGAAGTTGGGCAGTTAATCTCAGGGCATTTGTATCCCTAAATGCCTCCAAGAAAAAGGAGCACCCCTTTATTCATACTCTTCAGCTCACTATTTTACTTGCACCAGAATGATATATAGATTTCTTGATTATGTTTTTAACCCTAGATGAGTTTTACTTTGTTTAAAAAAAATATGTTTATTACCAAGGTTGAAAGATTGCTATGTTTGTAAAAATTGTGACAAATGTCCATCAAATCATAGGTTTTAAAAATGTCATACAGCAACTTATATGAAATATGAAAGTGTGTTTGTTTGCTATTGTAATTAATTGGGCTATTGAGAATTTTGGGGATTTTGGTAACTACATAGTTGTACTACTGTATTTTTAAAAATGAAAAAATTGTTAACCTTGTTCAATTCATTTGCCTTCTACTCACAGTGATCATGGCCAGATATTAAGAGGAAATGGATCTCATTTTTGGGGAGAAAGTCTTGTAATCTTTACTTTCTTAGCTGACACAGAGTGTCAATGATTATAAGCTATATTTTTGAATTTTTTAAAGCTCCTTTATTATTATATTTTCTTGCATGTGCAATATACTTTTTCAGTTTTTTTTATTATTTTTTCTCTCCTTTTTATATTTGAAGCACATGTCACCAGCATTAAGATTTTCTTTAAATTTTTTATTTTTCAGTGCTACAAGTTTGAAATACATTTGCTAATGCATGCCCTAAAAAGCTAGAGACTATAAAAACGATGCCACTAATTATTTAAATAAATTATGTGACTTTGCTTAATGATTCTGTCTGATTCTAGGACAAGATATACACAAAAGAGCCACTGCATAGTGCCAATAGAGCATAAGATCAAAGAGACCAACCAATCCTGATGAAATTGATGTCACTTTGAGCCTAGACAAAGAGGACTTGAACGTGTTTGGGGTTCGAGATTGCGGCTGTTTAACATGTGTTAAAAGCAGGTCTTCCTTGTTCTACATTCTACCAAGTACCTCAAACTTGGCTCCCGGAACCTTGGCTTATATACTCTGGTCCCCTTTTCTGCCTCTCATAGTGTGGTAACTTTCTGTAGTCCTGGCTACTGACTGGGTAAATGCCTCATTGCTTAGATCATTTTGATTGGGCCCTGATTCAAGGACCTGTTATACATTTATTTTTCTTTTTACTTGGAATTTTTACACATAAGACTTTGATAGTCTATATTTTCATCCAGAAAATTTTTCTTTTCTTTTTGATTTTTCTGATTTCTTTTTAATATCTCTTGCCAATTGATTCATATACCTCATACCTCAGCCATGCATCCCTAAGTGATCCTTTTTTTTTTAATATCACCCTCTTAACGGGGGGAATGTAAAAAAATATCATTATTTAAATTGCAAAGTTTAAATTCCTTTTGAGAAGAATTTTAGGTAAAGAAGATGCTACGTCTCTGAATCCAGAAACTGAACTGTTGGAGAAGCCACTGTGAAGAAGTCTCCAGACCACAAGCTGCACAAGATCAAATTGAACTTTGGGTGTGGTTGATTGAACATTTATTTGCATGTATACTTTCATGCCAAAGGGGACTGCCCCCTAACTGGCTTTTTGTCAATGCGTTCGGCAATTATTGGTTTTATTCTTTTTTTTCTCTCTCTCTTATCCTCAAATTATTGTAATCTTTAAATTGATTATGTTTTCATGATCCTTTGGAAAAAAATTAATTTTTTTCAAACGATCAAACGAGGGAATGTAAAAAATAGACTCGAATACAGGACTACAATCCCCATGAACCTTTGCTCCACTTCCCTAAAATGCCTTGTAATCTCACCTGGGCCGAGATCAAGAAGGTATTTAAGCTGATCCAAAGGCTTTTGAGGGGCTCACTTTTTTGGACTTCCATTTTGGAGCAGATGTGGCTTTTTTTCATAAAGTAGGTGAGGTTGTGTCTAGGCCACTCTATGGTCTGGACACGTGTTTCTTATCCTGTATTTTCTTTAATCCTTAATCTTCAATAAACCTCTAAAAAAATATAATACTCCTTGCAGAGAGAAACTAATTTCTACCTGCTTCAGATGCCTCAGTCTCCCCATATTCCCTAAAATTTAATCTTTACATGTATATGGGATACCTATTTGAATCCTGTTTACCTCTCTGAAGTCTAAGCTCCTCGTAAGTAAAGTGGGGCTAAGAATACTTGTCCTAATTCTCAGGCATTTTACATCTATTCATGTCTCCCACGGAACCTAGCAGGACCTCCTTGGTTCTACAAAGGCTCTATCATGAGCTGATAAATGAATGAATGAAGAGAGACATTCTGGCTTTAGCAACTTTGTACAGATGGTCTTGAAATGTACTGAAAACCAATAGACCTCATTCTTGGGGTTGATGCAGAGGTATTCTAGAGTCAGCTCTAATGGCATAACATTCCCACTTTGGCAATAGGCAAATGCTACAAATCAGGGCTTGATTTTACTGTTTTTTGAGTAGTCTACTTTTAAGAAAGTTATGGAGAAAGATGTTGATAATACAGATTAAACTTAAGAGTGTGTTATGAGTACCTTTTCTTTTTTGGGGAGTCAATTGTTAAACATTAACCAGCACACTTCTAGGTTGAGGGGATTCTTTATTTCAGATTAGAATTATGTAGGCTCTATGGAAATATTTTAAGAAAATGGGTGACCCATTAGAGAAGGAGAAAGGGCATGAGACACAGAACCTGGATATTTGGTTCTAGGTATATTTTGCTTCAATATTCTATTTGTTTTATAAATGTGAATATTCTACAGTTCTATAAATGTGCTCTTGAATGTTTGACTCTGAATCCTTGGCTTTGGGTTGTACTGTAGCTGAAGTATCTCTAAAAGAAGCATCTTACTAGTTGGAAATCAGCATTCATTACTTCCAGATGAGAATGTCCTCTTTATTGTCCCCTATTCTTTACTCTGCCATATCTAGAGGCAATATTTATTTATAACTCTTAAAAAAAAAAAGAGTTCTGTCTTAGAATCAGTACTATATATTGGTTCCAACAGAGAAGAATGGTAAGGGCTAGGAAGCATCTGAGATCAGATTTAAACCCAGGACCTGGCTCTCAATCCACTGAGTCATCTAGTTGTCCCCTTATTTATTACTTAATTAATATAGCAATTAACACATCTCTGCTTGAGAACTCAAAGAAAAAACCCCAAAACTAGCTCAATCACAGAAACTTAGAAATGGAAGGGACCTCAGAGGACACCTAGTCAGATCTGTATCTTCCAAAGCAATCCATAGCTCTCATTGTGGGAAGTCTTTCCTTTCATCCAGCCTGAATATGTCTCTCAGCAACTCCCATTCAAGCACTTCTACTCTCTTGCCCCCTGGGTTTGCCTCTGGCCTGGGGTCCCATAGGCCAAATCTTCCCTCTTCACACAGACAGACTTTCAGGTAGCTGAAGACCAACTAGTAATTCTCCCCAATCTTCACTCCCAACAATTTTTTCTTATTTATTTCTGTAAATTTTCAGGTCATAAATTTAGAACTAGAAAGGACCTTGAAAATCATTATTGATTCTAACACCCTTATTTTATACATCAGAAAACTGAGGAAGACAGATATTAAGTGATTTTCCAGGTACAACGAGTGTCTGTGATGAGAATCAATTCAAGTCTTATTGACTCAATGTCCAGCACTCTATCCATTTTCTGATATTACAAAGAGACCCTTTACTAAATTAGTCACATTCTTTTGGACAGTATCCAATTGTATCCATCCCTCCTAAAATGTGGTAGGAATTGAAACAGGCAGGCCTGGCCTGAGGTCCCAATTCAGATATAATCTGATCAGAGAATAGGTCAGGAGGACTTGGCCCCAAAGGCAATATGCAAACTGAGTAAATTATATTAATAAAGAGACTGTGCAAAGTGTATATATTTTTGGTATGTGCAACAATTTAAAGTAAGATAGCAGGAAATAATCAGGAGGAAGTTAAAAATGGAAATACCTTATTTAGCCAATTCAAAGCATTAACAGTAGAACCACCACTGCAGCCAAAATTGTTGTATGAACAGTCAATGACCTGTTGGACGCTTAAGTCTTCCAAAGATTCGCCTTTGATGGCATAGGCAGATTCAATGCTACCCACAACACTGAAGGCCCAACATCCTCCACACTATTACAAAAAAGAAAGAAAAATAAAAAAGAGAAATAGTTACGATCAGTTTGTTCTACATACTTTCTGAGCAAGTCATGTTCACATTGACCTACACAAATTTACCTCAAGTTTTAGTCACAGGAATAACTTATTTTCAGATCACCAGCACAGCTCAGAGAGACAATGTGTGCCAATGGGAAGGCAGTTGGGCTAGTATTCAGGATGGGTTTAGTTTAACTACTACTTATGTGACCTTAGGAGAGCTGCCTGGCGTCTTTTGGGCTATAAAATGGCGATCATGTTGGCCCCCTGATTGTCACAGGGTTGGCAAACGAGAACTGAAAAATGTGAAAATTCAGGAAAAAATAGCTGATCTTCCATTAGAGCCCTCCCCTACTCCTCAGTGTGGTGGGGAGGACGCCGGCCCTCTGCAAGGCCCTGCTGGCTGAGTAAAAACTCAGACCGATCCTCCCCCCGCTGGAGGAGTTCTGAGCAGGAGCTTAGTCATGGAACATTTTTGCTGGCCTCACAAAGGCCTTGCAACCCCCAACGGGTGGCCATCTGGCCATCATTTTTTTCCTTTCTCTGCTCCCCACAGCTCATGAAATAGTGGACTAAGGCATCTATGGAAGATGATCTGAGGCGGCAGCAGCTCCTCCCAGATCAGTCCTGAAGTACTGAAGAGGCTCCATATAGGGGGGGCATTGTGAATCTCTGAGCAAGGGAGACCCCAAATAGGAAGGCAAGTGTTTGGCATGTTGCATAAGAAGGTGTGACTGAGCCATCAGAGAGGCACACGTCCCTCAGAATGACTCGCGGGAGGCTTACAGAAAACCTTCTTCCCTGCAGCCTCGAGGCACAGAACAAGTAAGATTAGCCTCTTCCAGAGAACAGACCAATTACACGTAACCCACAAGTGCGAGGAGAGAACAGGCAGTCAACTCATTGTGCATTCATATAGTCACACCACACACAAACCAGAGAATTACAAGTCTTAGAGATGACCTAATCTAATCCTCTCATTTTTAAAAACCCCATCCTGTATGACTGGGGATGTAGACTCTAAATGAACATCCTAATGCAAACACCAACAACATGGAAATAGGTTCGGATCAAGGACACAGGTAATACCCAGTGGAATTGCGCAAGAGCTATGGGAAGGGGTGGGGGGAGGGGAGGGAGGAAAAGAATATGATTCTTGTAACCAAGGAATAGTGTTCTAAATTGACTAAATAAAATAAAAAAAATAAAATAAAAACATCATCCTGCTGTCTTAGAATCGATACTAAGGAGGTCCCAAGGCACAGGGCGGTTAGGGCTAGGCAATGGGGGTGAAGGGGTGTACTCTGGGTCATGCAGTGTTATAAGGAAATGAGCAGGAGCTGCTGAAAAGGCAGAAGCAGGAAGGTTCCAGAATCCTGGAGAAGTGACAGGACTGTCTTCTTCTAACAGTGAAGCAGGAGGTTGAGTTTTGTCTAGTCTCCTAGGGTGGACCTGGTGAACTAGCTATTCTCTCTCCTATAGCTTCCTTGGGATCCATCTTACCAGCTACCTGTGCTTGTGGATCCTGTTAATGCTGATTGAGAGATATTTCTACGAGCTGCTTGTGACACCTAAAGCTATCTGTCCGTGAGACTTCCCTTTGAGCCCTGTTCCTGCTTACCTTCCTACCTCACTGCCTCTATCAGCATTGAAGTGGGGATTTGGGTTAGTGACATGTATCGTATTACAGGAACTGGGACTCTTAGGTAGAGAGGTAACTGACAGTGCAGACACCATCTCTCTGAAACTACCAACTAGATTTGGTGGGAGGTTTATATTCTTTAGATAGATCGTCCCAATTCCCTTCCCTTATCTTAAATAAACCCTGTTTAATAGCATTTGGTATTCTGTAAACTTTTCTTGTTGGCCTTCCCAAACCCTGTGTCCTTCTGATACTGGTCCTAAACAATCATTCCTTGACCCACTAAAATCCCATTACCATCAGGTGTCTTTCTAGATACATTATTTCAGTTAATTATTAGTTATTAGTATCTGAGGCAAGTTTTGGACCTAGATCCTTCTAGCTCCAGACCTGGCTCCCTGTCCCCTGGGCCACTTGGCTGCACCCCCAATCCTGTAGTGTTTTGTTCATTAGAGGACCTCAAGCACGTGTCTGACAAAGAGGAAGTGGTCCTTCTCACTGTCCCTGAAGTCATACGCAGGTAGCTTTCAGCTCTCGCTTTCAGCTAAGAGGAGCTGTGGAACTCATTAGAAATGTCCTCCTTTCTTTCTTCATCACTGACTTCGGGGTGGAGATGGATGATGAAGGTTCTGGCTCGATAAAAAGGGAGGGTCCGGTGGAAAGAGCATTGACTCCCAAGTCAAAAGGACCAAGTTCAAATTCTACCTCCACCACTTACTACCTGTCTAATCAGGAGCAAATTACTTAACGTCCTGGGCTTCAGGGCCCTGAGCTCTGGAGCCTCAGCAGTCTCTTCCAGGTCTGGATCACTACCTGTCTGTGGTACAAGGAGCTACTGGGGGAGCTTCTGGTAGTGCTGATCTCAACTCTGTTAAAGCTAAACGATTTCAGTTCTGGAGTTTTATGTCAGTCTTTGTATAGACAGTCTATCCCAAATGCTTCAAAGTCACCAAGATGCCACTGATGTTGGCACATTCCCCTTCCCCCTATGATGTATATGAATATACACATATTCTCCCCCTCTCTCCCCTGGGTGTGTGCACGGCTAGAAGGTCACTAGGGGGCTCACTGAGCAGGGTGCTAGGCCCAGGAGGAAGGCTGGCTTCAGACACTAATTAGCTGTGTGATCCTGGGCAACTCAGCGAGCCTTTGTATGCCTGAATTCACTGGAAAAGGAAATGGCAAACCACTTCAGTGTCTCTGGTGTGCTGTGGTCCACAGCAGCCTGTGTGAGATATCTGCATCTATAAACACACACACACACACACACACACACACACACACACACACACACACACACAGAGGAGGTAGGAACAAGGACTGTTTTTCCAGGACTATGTTCCCAAATAAAGAAAGGCTCATCACCAATAGCTTGTCCCCTAAATGCTGAACTATTTAATCCACAGCAATCCAAGAAACAAAAAAATAAAAATAAAAACGTTCCTCTATCCTATGAGGAGGTCCTCTACGATTTTTCCAAAAAACAATTGCAGTTTGGTAGCAAAAGGGTTAAAAGATGCTAAGAATGACAATTTTTTGACCATCTATAGAGGAGGCTACTTAGCAGCCTTAGATCCTGATAAGTTCAGCTCCGACCGTTTTGTCACACCCACGCCCATATTCCTCACAATTACTCAGTCAATTCCTAGGCTTTCCAGTGTTTTTTAATAGGAATGGGTGTTGTGTTTTGTCAAAGGCTTTTTCGGTATCTATTGAGATAATCATGTGGTTATGTGGATAGTTTTTCTAATGTTAAACCATCCCTGCATACTTGGTGTAAATCTCATCTGGTCATAGTGAATGAATCTTGTGATATATTGCTGTAGTCTCCTTGCTGATATCTTCTTTAAAATTTTTGTAACTATATTCATTAATGAAATTGGCCTATAATTTTCTTTCTCTGTTTTTGCACGTCCTAGCTTAGGTAACAGTACCATATTCATTTCATAAAAAGAATTTGGAAGGATTCCTTCTCTATTTCCCCAAACAGTTTATGTAGTATTGGGATTAATTGTGTTTTAAATGTTTGATAGAATTCACTTGTGCATCCATCTGGCCCTCGGATTTTTTACTTAGGGAGTTCATTGATGGCTTGTTCAATTTCTTTTTCTGAGATGGGATTATTTAAGGATTCTATTTCCTCTTTTGTTAAATTGAGCAATTTGTATTTTTGTAAATATTCATCCATTTCACTTAGATTTTCAGATTTATTTGGCATACAATTGGGCAAAATAGCTCCTAATGATTGCTTTAAATTTCTTCTCCATTGGTGGTAAATTCACCTTTTTCATTTTTGATATTGATTATTTGATTTTCTTCTTTTCTTTTTTAAATCAAATTAAACAGCACTGTCTATTTTATTTGTTTTTTCTCTCTCATAAAACCAACTGCTAATCTTATTTATTAGTTCAATGGTTCTCTAACTTTCAATTTTATTAATTTCTCTTTTAACTAGTCACTGATTTGTATTTTCTCTATTTACTGATGTAAACATTAAGAGATATAAAATTTCCCCTAAGTACTGCTTTGGCTATATCCCATAAATTTTGATATATTATCTACTCATTGTCATTCTTGTTAATAAAATTATTTGGCAAAAAAATTGGAAAATGAGGGGATGCCCTTCAATTGGGGAATGGTTGAACAAATTGTGGTATATGTTGGTGATGGAATACTATTGTGCTCAAAGGAATAATGAACTGCAGGAATTTCATCTGAACTGGAATGACATCCAGGAATTGATACAGAGTGAAAGGAACAGAACCAGGAGTACATTGTACACAGAGACTGATACACTGTGGTACAATCGAATATAATGAATTTCTCCATTAGTGGCAATGCAGTGATCCTGAACAACTCAGAGGGATCTATGAGAAAGAACACTATCCACATTCAGAGGAAAAACCGTGGGAGTAGAAACACCAAGGTAAAACAACTGCTTGATAACATGGGTCAAGGGGGATGTGATTGGAGATATAGACTCTGGGTGAACATCCTAATGCAAACATCAACAATATGGAAATAGGTTCTGATCAAAGACACATGTAATACCCAGTGAAATTGAGCATTGGCTACGGGAAGGGTGGGGGAGTGGAGGGAGGGAAAGAATATGATTCTTGTAACCAAGGAATAATGTTCTAAATTGACTAAATAATAAAAAAAATTTAAAAAAATAAAATTATTGTTTATTTCTATAATTTGTTCTTTGATACTTTTTAAATTTAGCATTAGATTATTTAGTATCTAATTAAATGTCTTTCCATGAAGCTTTATTGATTTTAATTATTATTATTGCATTATGATCTGAAAAGGATTCATTTATTATTTTTGTTTTTCTGTATTTGGCTGTAAAGTTTTTATACCCTAATACATGGTCAATTTTTGTGTAGGAACCATGTACTACTGAAAAAAAGGTATATTCCTTTCTATTGCCATTCAATTCTCTCCAGAGAGCTATTAGTTCTAACTTTTCTAAGATTTCATTTACTTCCTTTACTTCTTTCTTGTTTATTTTTTGGTTTGATTTATCTAGATCTGAAAGGGGGAAGTTGAGGTCCCCCTTTAGTATAGTTTTAATGTCAATTTCTTCCTGAAATTCATTTAATTTCTCCTTTAAAAATTTAGAGGTTATCCCATTTGGTGCATATGTGTTTAGTATTGATATTATTTCATAGTCCCTTTTAGCAAGTTGTAATTTCCTTTCTTATCTCTTTTAACCAGATCTTTCTTTGCTTAGGTTTGTTTGAGATCTTGATTGCTACTCTTGCTTTTTTTACTTTGGATGATGAACAATAAATTCGGTTCCAGCCCCTTACCTTTACTCTGTGTGTGTTATCTTGCCTCAAATGTGTTTCTTGTAAACAATATATAGTAGGATTCTGGTTTTTAATCTACTCTGCTATCTGCTTATGTTTTATGGGTGAGTACATGTCATTCACATTTATAGTTATGATTACCAGCTGTGTATCCCCACATCTTATTTTCCCCTTTTGATCCTGCTTTTTCCTTTCACTCTGTTCCTCCTCACCAATGTTTTGCTTTTTTTCATCCACCCCACTTTCCCCTTCCTCCTTTTACCATCCCCTTCTCTTGTCTTGTTCTCCTCCTTCTTCTCCATAGGGTAAAAGATAGCATTCTATACTCTAATAAGTATGATTATTATTCCCTCTCTGAGCATTATGATGAGAGTAAAGTTTAAGCATTGCTTGTCACCATCCTTCTCCTCCTTTGCACTGTAAGAGTTTTTCATGCCTCTTTAGGCAAATTTACCCTATTCCATCTCTTCCTCTTCTTTTCTCTCAATGCAATCCTCTTTTTCACCCCTTTAATTTTTTTTACATATCATATCATTCTAATCAGCTTACTTCCCCACCCACTATCTACATATAGTCCTTCTAACTGCTCCACTACTAAAAAGAATTTTTTTAAAAAAGAAGTACAAAATTCTGTTTCCATGTTGGAATACAGTTTGAACTTGAGTCCCTTAAATTTTTTCTTTCTTAGTTACCCTTTTTAGGCTCATCTTTGGTCTTGTGTTTGGACTTCAAATTTTTTTTTGTTTAGGTTTGCTCTTTTTATCAAGAATGCTTGGAAATCTTCTATTTTATTGAATGGCCATTTTTCCCCCTGAAAGAATATACTCAAGTTTTGCTGATAGGTGACTCTGGATTGTAAACCTAGATCTTTCACCTTCTGGAACATTATATTCCTTGCTTTCTAAAACTTTAATGTGGAAGCTGCTACATCCTATGTAATCCTGAATGTGGCTCTATGTTATTTGAATTGTTTCTTTCTGGCTACTTGCAATATTTTCTTTTTAACTTTAGGGTTCTTGAAGTTAGCTACTATATATTCCTGAGAGTTGCCATTTGGGGATTTCTTTCTGGAACTGATCTGTAGATTCTTTCAATTTCTATTTTATTCTCTTGTTCAAGAATATCTGGGCAGTTTTCTTTGATAATTTCTTGCATGATGTCTCATGAAGTCATTCGCTTCTGGTTGCCTAATTTCAATTGTTAAGAAGTGATTTTCTTCCTTGGGCTTTTGAGCCTCCTTTTTCATTTGGCCCATTTCTTCTTGGTCTGCTTTCAATTTTCTGCACCATTTTCCCTCTTAATTGATTTTCAAAATTCTTTTGTGAGCTCTTTCAGAATCTGGCCTATACACATTGGGCTGTGCAGCATGGACTGCCCTGGGCTTGAATTTCAGATCTCACTGCAGGCTCTTAGAACCTTAAGGGGTGTATGTTGGTTTGGGTCATTATTGGCCCAGGCAGGATGTCAGAATCTGGATTTTGGCTTGGGCCAAGGTTAGAACCTGGCACAGTAGATGTGAAGTGTGTGTGTGGGCTGCTCTTGGCTTGCTCCTTACTCTTCACTGTAGCCTCCTACTCTGCTCCCCTCTCACCTGAGTGTCTCAGGCTCTCTGCCTACCTTTCAAGTTTTCTCTGCATGAAAGTTGCTTCACTCTGTCTCCTTATTGGTTCTTTCACTGCTATATTTGTTTTGAGGTGTTATTTTAAGATTGGTTGGATGGGATTCTAATGGTGGTTTTGAACTTCCCTGCTTCTACTCCAAGATGCTGGCTCCTCATCTACTCAGTCAATTCTATCCCCACTACAACCAGGATCAAACAAAAAATTCTTTGTTTGATGTTCAAAGTCAGTCAGGCAGTCAATAAGAATTTAGTAAATGTCTACTATCATTGATATTGGAATCGATTCTGAGTGAGCTAACTATAGCCAAATTTTCAGTTTGTTAGATCAGAGATCAAAATCAATACTAAATTAGAAATAAATTAAAAATATAAAGAAGATGCTATGTATACAATCAAAATAGCTCTAATCAATTTAAGTAACCAATTTTTTGATGCTGGAAAATATGAAATGTGTAGGGGAGTATATATATATATAAATACACAAATATAATGTGCTTGTGTGTGTGGGTATACATCTCTCTATCTCTGTCTCTTTATCATCTACACAGACTATTTAACTAATGTGAAGAAACAGAAAAAATGAGAAAGCTAAGAGTTCATAAAGTCTTTTGCTACTCCTGCCAAGGTAAGAGATATTAGCCAGAGATGATGTTTATTTAGAATATAAACTCATTTACAAATTCTTAGAGAGATGATAATGGAAGAGCTTCACATTACTTCATAGAAACAATGTGAAGCAGTAGAGAAAAAAAGGATGTTTCTATAAATTCTGCCTTTGACTTAATTGATTCAGATCATCCCCAAAATAATAGTTTGTGACAATTATGTAGCTCACAAATTTATCAGGGCTCTTTATCGACATTATCTCACTTAAGTCTCAGAACAACACTTGGATAAATAAATGAGACTATTATAATAA
The DNA here is from genome assembly GCF_027887165.1 of Monodelphis domestica. Lineage (NCBI taxonomy): Eukaryota > Metazoa > Chordata > Mammalia > Didelphimorphia > Didelphidae > Monodelphis > Monodelphis domestica. The sequence continues at coordinate 191,969,420 of NC_077232.1, forward strand.
AAAGGACATTGAGTTGATATTAACCATCCTTTGCCCTTATATCATCATCTTTATGAAAATAACATACATATGTTGAAGGTATCCTCAAGGAAAGTAGGAAAAAGAATCAGGCAGGATTCTGCAAAACAGTATTTTACAGCAGACTTTGTTTTTTATAAAACCATTGAGTGGATTAAAAGAAAAAAATCCCATTATATTAATATTTGTTTAATATTAAAAAAAAGACTTGGCAAAGTTGAATGCTGCTTTAAAGGCTCCCATCCAATAAGGTACCGTCTATACTTATTTTAAGAAAATAATACTAATTGGTTTTTACATAATGTTTTAAAGTTTGCAAAGCTCTTTATATATGATCTCATTTGAGTTTCTCGACAACTTTGTAAGATTGGTAGAACACAGGCATTATTTTACCTTCATTTAACAGTTGAGGAAGGTGAGGCTTAGAGAAATTAGATGACTTAATAATCATTGTCACAAAGTTAGAAAGCAAGTATCACAAGCTTAAAACATGCTCCACAAAGCTGCTTGTGTACCATTATAAAGCCCAGTGTAGAATCCAAATGGAAGATTCTTATATAGTCCCATCCTCTGCATACTCTTGTTTGATAAATCACATTTTGCTGGCTGTATCAAGACTCAAATCACTGCAGAAACTCTAGAAGGAGATCTATATTCTCTGCAGAGTTAGCACTAGTTATCCACCAAGGCAAAATCAAACAGAGATTTTTTGTTTTCCAGACTATTATATGCAATTGATCTAGAAGCTATATTTTCAATGATCCCAAGATCTGCCCTCCATGTGATGTGTAAGGGGGAGAGAGGTTGGGTGGGGTAGGCACAGGGGGTGGGAACAGGTGGAAGAGATGTTGGGCAGAAAAGGAGGAAGACTTTTCATCCTTCCTGTTTCCCATCTCCTTAGGGAAGTACAAAATAGGCTATGTCTACTTCAGTGACAGAAGCCTGGCTTCCTAGTCCAATCTCTCATTCCACTGGATCTCAGCCTTGATTTCCTTTTCCCCACAATGAAGGATCCCCTACCCCCAGAGCATACAGCTAACACCAGTGGTTTGGAACCCTGGGCATTCCCATTCTTGAATCCTACTACCTTCCACTTGGTAGATTGAGGGAAAAAGCTCACTCCCACAGCAGATGAGGCAATTGGAACTCTGAATACAATTTTTGGTAGCACAAAGCCATTGTTACATATGGTGGTTAGATTTTCTCAAACTATTATTACATTGTAATTCAGTTACATCATTGATTCAAAAAGGCTTTAGTGGGTTATTCTTTTACTTTTTAAATTTAAATTTATTTATTTATTTGTAACATTAAAATACCCAGTTAATTCCCTCCCTTCCTCCCCACATTAGAAAAGGCATTCTGGCAGAGGTCATGTGATAAAATGGCATTGGAGTTGTTATCCTTAAATTGTGCCGTAGACTTGAAAGAAGGAACATCTGAGTTAGAATCCTGCCTCAAGACCCTTACTAGCCTTGTGACTCTGGGCAAGTCTCTTAACCTCTGCCAGACTCAGTTTTCTAATTTATAAAATGGAGTTAATAATAGCATCTACCTCATAGGGATAGTGCGGATTAAAGGAGATATTTGTAAAAGTGCTTTACAAACCTCAAAGAAACCCATAAATACTAGCAATAATTAGCTAGCATAACTAGCATTGTAACTAACATTTATATATCACCTTAAGGTTTGCATAGCATTTTTGTTACTATGGTACTATGACAAGGGCACAAATTCATTTCCCATTTTTCACAGGTGAGGAAATTGAGGCTGAGAGTTTAAGTGACTTCCTTGAGGTCACACAGTTAAGTAGGCATTACAGGCTGGATTTGAACCCAGATCTCTGGCTCAGCCTTTTCTCTGAGACCAATATTCTAATTCTACTCTGATGCTAACTAGTGATGAGGCCTTAGGCAAAGAACTTTAGCCCTTGGAGCCTAGCTTCTCACATCTAAGGAAAAGGGATGACATTTATGGTAAGTCAAAAAATGGTTGTGAGGAAAATAGCTTTTAAGTCCTTAAGAAATGTGGTATTATTACTGCCATCCTATTTTGGGAGGAATATTCTGAATTCAAAACAATGGCTATGGTTTTTGATTTGGACACAGGAATCTTGGGGCTGTAGCTCAGTTCTTCCACTGAAGTCCATTCCTTCACTTCTAAGTTTCTTTTCTAGCTATAAATCTGATAAGCACTTATGTATTATACATTAGGGAGAGACAGAGGAACCATAGAATCCTCACTTCTGTGGATTTACCACATCCAGTGCTTATCTAGAATCCTGGCAGCCCATTAAGTATCTATCCGGGTGCTGCTTCTAGTTGGCAGCTGGGAGTGCCATGGACTGAGCGCTGGACCTGGAGGCGGGAAGGCTCATCGTCCCGAGTTCCAATCTGGCCTCAGACATTTAATAGCTGGGTGACTCTGTCCCTTCACCCTGTTTACCTGACTTTCCTCATTTGTACAAAGAGCTAGAGAAAGAAATGGCAAAACACTTCCGTGTCTCTGCCAAGAAAACCCCAAAGGAAGAGTTGAACACGACTGAAACAACTGAACCACAGAAACTGCTTATAGTCAAGTATATAAAAAAAGAAATCAACATGTCAACAGGTATTTATTAAGTGCTTACTGCATGCTAGGAATCGGGCTAAGGGCAAGTAAAGGCAAAAATAAAACAGTCCCAGACCTCAAGAAACTTGAAGTCCAACAATCAAACTACTATGCGCAAACAAAAAAGCCACACTATATACACACACACACACACACATATATATACACACACACACACATACACATAAAAATATATATACCATATGTACACATTAAATATATACACTATACATATATAGTATATATATGTGTATATATAAATATACTTACACACAAAAGATATATACACACAAAAAATATATACACACAAAAAATATATACAGGCAAAAATACACACAAAAATATATGTATACACACAAAATATGTATGTATACACATACACAACATATACACATAAAACATATGCCCACATACTACCTATCTACACACGCAAGTACACATGTGTGCATGCTATCCATACCCGCTCTCACACACATACATGCCATCCTGGAAGCATCCTTAGAGGAAGGCCCGAGCAGAAAAAAGGCCAGAGCTTCTCCAGGGGGGCAGACGGCCCGTGACAGTGCCCCATTAGATGCACAAGGAGGCCGCGAGCCACTGGAGGGGGAGGGTATGGAGGAGAAGGGGGTGTGAGAAGACTGGAAAGCTAGGAAGGAGATGGTTACTCTGAAGGGCTTTCAAAGCCAGACAGGATTTTCTGCTTGATCCTGGGGTAAAGGGGAAGCAGTGGCGGTTACATGGTCAGACTTAACGTTTCCATGAGAATCATTAGGAACTCTCAGCCCCTGTGAAACAAGAATGGGTCTCACTGTTGTTGTTGTTTTTTGTTTGTTTCTCTCTCCCTCTGCCTCCTTTTCTAAATTTTTTTTCAGTTTCATGGAGAAACAATTTTTGGCAATTATTTTTGACATTTTAAAATTCAGATTTCCGCCCCTCCCTGAGATGGTGAATCATCTGATACAGGTTACTTTCATGTGAAACACACTTCCACATGGCGAAGGCCCAGATCCCACACAGGACAGAGATCTCGGGGGGGAAGCCCAGGGGAAGATGGTGCGTGTGCTCTGCGCTCCCTCGGACGTCCCTCCTCAGCCCTGTCATCGGGAGTCTCTTGGGGATGTCTTGGAGCCTCCCTCTGCTGCTAATGACGTGGTCCTCCACAGCCCATCATCACCCAGCCTTTCTGTCACTGCTTGCAGTGTTCTCCTGCTTCTGCTCCCTTCACTGCATCAGCTCATAGAAGTCTTTCCAGGTTTTCCTGAGCTCATCAATAGGTCTCTCTTTAGAGGCCAAAATGACTCACATTAACAGAGCTGGTAATTGGTGAGAACCTTTAGGTTGAATGTGATAACTCGAAGGACAGAACACAAGAAAGACCATTGAAGGTAATCCTAAAACTTGTGTTCAGGTCCTGTTTCCATCACTTACTATCCGTGTGACTGTGGGCCAGGCACCTTGCCCAGCATCTCTATGGGCCTCAGTCACCTTAGCAGTAAAATGAGAGGACTGGATGAGAGGCCCCCACGGCCCCTTTGTGCTCTAAATCTAAGATCTGGGAATGATCCTATGAAGCTAATCACAATGCCTACTTGGTGGTTCAGTATTTAAAATTATTCCATAATAATAAATATGCCAAAGGAAAGCAGAAGCTAATACTCACCATCTGTTGGTTTCTTACTTTTGTTACAACATGTTTATCCCTCCAGTCAAATCTCACTGGCAAAGGCATGTGTGTGGTTGGCATCTTTAGTGCTTCAGAGTAGAGAGGAAGGACAGAGGGTTTGCTTCTCAAATAGATATCTATAGAAGATAAACAGGAAATGAGGAGAAAAATCTTTGTAATAAATTTCTCATTTCTTTTTTTTTCCACTTTAAACATTATTTTATTTGGTCATTTCCAAACATTATTCATTGGAAACAAAGATTATTTTCTCCCCCCTCCCACCCCCTTCCCACCACCTCTCCCTTAGCCAACGCACGGTTCCACTGGGTATCACATGTGTTCTTGGTTCGAACCCATTTCCATGTTGTTGGTATTTGCACTAGAGTGTTCATTTAGACTCTCTCCTCAGTCATATCCCCTCAACCCCTGTAGTCAAGCAGTTGCTTTTCATCGGTGTTTTTACTCTCACAGTTTATCCTCTGCTTGTGGATAGTGTTTTTTAGATCCCTACAGATTGTTCAAGGACATTGCATTGACCCTAATGGAGAAGTCCATTACCTTCGATTGTACCACAATGTATCAGTCTCTGTGTACAATGTTCTCCTGGTTCTGCTCCTCTCGCTCTGCATCACTTCCTGGAGGTTGTTCCAGTCTCCATGGAACTTCTCCACTTTATTATTCCTTTTAGCACAATAGTATTTCATCACCAACATATACCACAATTTGTTCAGCCATTCCCCAATTGATGGGCATCCCCTCATTTTCCAATTTTTGGTCACCACAAAGAGCGCAGCTATGAACATTCTTGTACATGTCTTTTTACTTATTGTCTGGGGTATAAACCCAGCAGTGCTATGGCTGGATCAAAGGGCAGACAGTCTTTTATCACCCTTTGGGCATAGTTCCAAATTGCCCTCCAGAATGGTTGGATCAATTCACAACTCCACCAGCAATGAATTAATGTCCCTACTTTGCCACATCCCCTCCAGCATTCATTACTTTCCATAGCTGTCATGTTAGCCAATCTGCTAGGTGTGAGGTGATACCTCAGAGTTGTTTTGATTTGCATCTCTCTGATTATAAGAGATGTAGAACACTTTTTCATGTGCTTATTAATAGTTTTGATTTCTTTATCTGAAAACTGCCTGTTCATGTCCCTTGCCCATTTATCAATTGGAGAATGGCTTGATTTTTTGTACAATTGCTGTAGCTCTTTGTAAATTTGAGTAATTAAACCTTTGTCAGAGGTTTTTATGAAGATTGTTTCCCAATTTGTTGCTACCCTTCTGATTTTGGTTACATTGGTTTTGTTTGTACAAAAACTTTTTAATTTGATGTATTCCAGATTATTTATTTTGCATTTTGTGACTCTATTAAAGTCTTGCTTGGTTTTAAAGTCTTACCTTTCCCAAAGGTCTGACATATATACTATTCTGTGTTCACCTAATTTTCTTATAGTTTCCTTCTTTATGTTCAAGTCAGTGCATTTTGAATTTATCTTGGTGTAGGGTGTGAGGTGTTGATCTAAACCTAATCTTTCCCACACTGTCCTCCAATTTTCCCAGCAGTTTTTATGAAATAGTGGATTTTTGTCCCAAAAGCTGGGATCTTTGGGTTTGTTGTATACTGTCTTGCTGAGGTCACTTACCCCGAGTCTATTCCACTGATCTTCCTTTCTGTCTCTTAGCCAGTACCAAATTGTTTTGATGACTGCTGCTTTATAATATAGTCTGAGATCTGGGACTGCAAGTCCCCCTTCCTTTGTATTTTTTTCATTATTTCCCTGGATATCCTTGATCTTTTGTTCTTCCAAATGAACTTTGTTATGGTTTTTTCTAGATCAGTAAAAAATTTTTTTGCAACTTCCATGGGTATGGCACTAAATAGATAGATGAGTTTGGGGAGGATGGTCATTTTTATTATACTGGCTCATCCTACCCATGAGCAGTTAATGTTCCTCCAATTGTTCAAGTCTAGTTTTAGTTGTGTGGAGAGTGTTTTGTAGTTGTGTTCATAAAGTTCCTGTGTTCGTCTCAGGAGATAGATTCCTAAGTATTTTATTTTGTCTAAGGTAATTTTGAATGGGATTTCTCTTTCTAGTTTTTGCTGCTGAGCTGTGTTGGAGATATATAGAAAAGCTGATGATCTATGTGGGTTTATTTTGTATCCTGCAACTTTGCTAAAGTTGTTGATTATTTCAATTAGCTTTTTGGTTGAATCTCTAGGATTCTTTAAGTAGACCATCATGTCATCCGCAAAGAGTGATAACTTGGTCTCCTCCTTGCCTATTTTGATGCCTTCAATTCCTTTATCTTCTCTAATTGCTACTGATAGTGTTTCTAGTACAATGTCAAATAGTAGAGGTGATAATGTGCATCCTTGTTTCACTCCTGATCTTAATGGGAATGCCTCTAGTTTATCCCCATTGCAGATGATATTAGTTGATGGTTTTAGATATATACTGTTTGTTATTTTTAGGAACGACCCTTCTATTCCTATGCTTTCTAGTGTTTTTAATAGGAATGGGTGTTGTATTTTATCAAAGGCTTTTTCTGCGTCTATTGAAATAATCATGTGATTTTTGTTGGTTTGCTTGTTGATGTGGTCAATTATGTGGATGGTTTTTCTAATATTGAACCAGCCCTGCATCCCTGGTATAAATCCTACTTGATCATGGTGAATGACTCTTCTGATCATTTGCTGGAGTCTTTTTGCTAGTATCCTATTTAAGATTTTTGCATCTATATTCATTAGGGAGATTGGTCTATAATTTTCTTTCTCTGTTTTTGGCCTGCCTGGCTTTGGAATTAGTAACATGTTTGTGTCATGAAAGGAATTTGGTAGAACTCCCTCTTTGCTTATTATGTCAAATAGTTTGTATAGTATTAAAGATCTCATTTCTAATAAGAGAATGAGTCAAATTTATAAGAAAAAAGCCATTCCCCAATTGATAATTGGTCAAAGGAGATAAATTGGCAGTTTTCAGAGGAAGAAATCCAAGCTTTTAAAATCTGTATAAAAAAATTCTCTAAATCACGAATAATTAGACAAAAGCAAATGAAAACAACTCTGAGGTGCCACCTGACAACCATCAGATTGCCTAAGATGACAAATAAAGGAAATGACAAATGCGAGAGGTATGTGAGAAAATATATATACTAATTAATTTTTTTAAAAACCCTTATTTCCTGTCTTTTTTACTTCTATTTTATTTTTTCTACCGTTTAGAATGTTTTTTTCAGTTATACGTAGAAATAATTTTTGACATTTTAGAATTCAAATCTTCTCCCTCCCTATCCTCCCCCATGACTCCCTGAGCCAGGGAAAAGCCTGATATATAGGTGAGAGCCATACTTTCATGTAATACACATTTCCATGTTGCCCAAGTCACCACAGAAAGCTGTGAATCTTAAAACTACTCAGACTCTACTTCAGAAGATTTGATTAAGCTATTCCCCATTTTTAATAATGGAGGCACTTGATCAGGAATGTATTGAGAATTTTTAAAATTACTCCACCCTACTCAGACAGTGCCTTAGGGGAAGATAAAGTTGCAAACTCCTGACTGAACAATGAAAAGTTCCTAACTCATAGTAAAGCTAGAACCTTAAGCTAGGTCTATTTTTAGATCTAAAACAAAAAGGGTGCTAAGTACCTATAAAAGTTAAATTAATCACTAAAAGGTCAAGCAACGTACAAAAGGCAAGCTTAACAAAAGAGGTGTGAAGTACTCAGAGGATTTAATCTAACCAGAGAAGGTGAGAACAAAAGAAGATATGAACTAAGAATGGGCAGTTCTGGGAAAAAGCATCTACTGTGATTGGTAGACGTGAAAATTTAGGGGGGGTGACATAAGAGAAAATTTCTTTAAAAGGAGAAGTCAGTTCAGGTAATTGGGTAATTTTGGATTGGAAGTCAGTTCAGGAGGTTGGTTGGAGTTTGGAGTTGAAGTGAGGACTGGAGCTTGCTTGAAGACGATCTTGTGGTGAGTGATAAAGGCTGACTGACTCTTCCTTAGGCTCAGGCCTAGGTCATTTTGGCCTAGGCCCTTTTCTACTGCTTGGCTATTTTCTCTCTCTCTCTCTCTCTCTCTCTCTCTCTCTCTCTCTCTCTCTCTCTCTCTCTCTCTCTCTCTCTCTCTCTCTCTCTCTCTCTCTCTCCTTCCCTTAATTCCTTCATTTACATTAATTAAAATCTCCATAAAATCCCCAGCTGACTTGGGTATATTTTCATATTTTGGGAATTTCCCATGGCGACCACTTATATTCGATTTTAAGTCAAAACACTAAAAATTATCCTTTACAGTTTGGCCAAAACCTTTACTGAGTTTGGCATTTACAGTTTTTAACATTACAAGGCACAGATCACACATACAATAGAGGTTTCTTGAAGGAAATACAGTGGAAGATGGCATACTCTCCATATATTGAGACACTAGAAGAATTTCACTGAGGCTCCTAAAACTTTTACTTTCTGCACCTTGTTAAACTCTAAAACTCATGTACAATAACTGGACTATGAAGAAAATGTACATAAATATAATGGAATTGGAAGGAATGATACATCAAAAAAATTCTGAGAAACAGAAAAAGTCTTCTATGAAGTAATACAGGATGAGGAAAATATGTGAAAGAACAGACATGGCTACTAAAACAATGTAAATAGTCATTTTTGAGAAGCCACAACCCTAATTGTATGATCAATGTTGGTTCACACTTTCAAAATCAAAAGATGTACTTTTTTATGAATCAATAGACTAACTCTTTGGGGAAGGGGGAAATGGGCTTTGCAAGAGACCTTTGATTGTTGAGAAACTGTGTCAAAACAAAGGTATCTACCAATTTTAAAAGTAAAAATTTAACAAGCTGCAAATACCTTCTGGGTGGCTTAAAGACAAAATGGCAATTTAATGATATAGAATTCTTCACTGGATGTTGGTGGAGGGTGGTTTGTTTATATAATGAAAAAGCTGAATAACTTCAATGGACTCCAACTTCATCAAGAACCAGTGACTTTTCAGGCTCTGGTATTTCCTTTTATAACATATCTAAGGTTCTGTTATCCTCATTATTGATGAGAAAGCAGAAACCCATATAAAGATGTATGTAAGGGTAATTAAGTTTGTTATCACAGGAATAATCTAAACAAACTCTTTCATTTTATAGAGGAGAACATGAGGCCCAGAGATGTAAAATGTCAAAAGACAGAAGGAATAAGAAGGCAACAAAGGGTTACGAGAACACAAACTGGGTAGGGCAGGACCAGAATGAGAACCCTGATTGCCTTGCTGAACTGGTCAGTGTTCTTTCCATCATGCCATTTAACCTTTCAAGTTCTTTAAGCAAAGGAACATGCAGCATTTTAGAATGTGTTTGAAGGCAACTGGGCATAAATGGTGAGCACACCTTTATTGGCAAGGGATTTGTGGAAGTGAAACAGTAAGAATTGTTAGTTCTTCTGTGGGAGCAGAAATGCAGAAGAAAAGCAAATGATCAATCACATAGCTTGATGGAGATATGATTGGGGTTTTGATATTAAAGGACCACTTTACTACAAATATGAATCAGATGTAAATAGGTTTTGAAAATGATACATGTATAACCCAGTGGAACTGTCTGTGAGCTCTAGAGGATAGGAGGGTGGTAGGTGGGGTGGAATTATGAATCATGTAAACATGGAAAAATATTATAAATTTTAAAAAATTTAAAAAAGATAATAGCAAAAAAAAAGAATTGTTAGTTCTTTGAAGGGAAAAAGTAGAGAGGGAAAACACCACTTTAATCACCTTAGAATGAAGCTCTTTGAGGAAAGTGCCTACATTTTCCCCCCTTTGAATTCCCATCCCTTTGCATAGTGCCTTGCAGATATGAGGTATTTGAAAAATGTTTATGGTTTGATCACTGATTTATTCTGTCTAGCATGGGTTTATTTTCTTCCCTAGGACTTCATTTGTATTTTATAGTGTACAAACAATGAGTAACCATTGGTTAAAGCATTTTATTTTTCTAGAATCTGTTTCTATTTATATAAAATGAAAGCATTGAAGTAGATGATTTCTAAGGTCAGTTCTAGATCTAGAATTCTCTGAATTCTTGTAGATTTGGAGAAACAAAGTCAGACAAATATTCCCAAATGCAAACTAAAAGTGGAGGAGATAGTTTTGTTTCTTTAATTACAATGCTGGTCACACAAATATTTTGCATTTTTCTCAGGGTATCAAGAGCTAAGGTTCTAGATTTTAGGAGATATGTGAACTTGGAAAGAAAACAATTATCTTTCTTTTTAGTAACTTCTAAATGAAATTTATAATTTCTCTTAATTGTAAATTTAGGTAACAAATGTCATTCTGTGAAGAGGTTAATAGATTTCTTCAGATTGCCAAAGGAATGTCGCACACACATACATTTAAGAATCTCTGATTTACATCAGCAAACATAATCTGCAATGGGGATAAACTAGAAGCCTTCCCAATAAGATCAGGAATGAAACAAGGATGCCCATTATCACCTCTATTATTTAACATTGTACTAGAAACATTAGCTGTAGCAATTAGAGAAGAAAAAGAAATTGAAGGTATTAAAATTGGCAATGAGGAGACCAAGCTATCACTCTTTGCAGATGATATGATGGTCTACTTAAAGAATCCTAGAGAATCAACCAAAAAGCTAGTCGAAATAATGTAATAGATATATTTCTGGGGTACCTATTGATTCTCTAGATGACTAATGGATCAAAGGTTTTCCTGCCCTCCTCCCTTTACCTCCCTCTTCACAAGCCTCAACTTCCCCTCCCCCTTCTTCTTCAATTCACTCAATATGAACTATAAGATTTAGAGAAGATACTGTTTTCTCTCTTTTCTCAAGTAAGGGTTTATTGGGGAAGACAGGAAAGGGAGGAGGATAAGGTAAGAGGGATGGGGTTTTCCCTAGTCTATACAAGGAGCCTTGGTTTTGAGGATATTGGGGAAATGGCAGTTCTTTCACAACTGTGACAGTCAGTCAGGGAGGTGTGAGGACAAATGTCTGTCTTTCCTCTTCTGCTAATCAGACAGGTAGCTTCAGAGATACAAAAATCTTTCAGCCTTCAGCTTCAGGGTCACCACACTCAGCCACCAGCAGTCAACAACTTAACTTCTTCTTCCCCCACTCTGTCAAAAGCCCAAAGGGGTCCAGTTCAGAAGCTTCTCAGCCCAGTTCAGCCTGGGTTGGCTTCAACTGTTTTTCTCAGTAACATTCCAAGTAGAATGCTACCTTTTCATTTACAGATGATGTCCTTTGCATGCATATATATTCTCTCTTTTACAATAATCAACAACTTTAGCAAAATTGCAGGATACAAAATAAACCCACATAAGTCATCAGCATTTATATATATCTCCAACACATCTCAGCAGCAAGAATTAGAAAGAGAAATTCCATTTAAAATCACCCTAGACAATATAAAATACTTAGGAATCTATCTGCCAAGACAAACACAGGAACAATAGGAACACAACTACAAACACTTTCCACACAATTAAAACTAGATCTAAACAATTGGAAAAAACATTGACTGCTAATGGGTAGGACCGGCTAACATAATCAAAATGACAATCCTACCCAAATTAATTTACTTTTTTAGTGCCATAGCCATTTTTGAACTACCAAAAAACTTTTTTACTGAATTAGAAAAAACTATAACAAAGTTCATTTGGAAGAAAAAAAGATCAAGGATATTCAGGGAAATCATGAAAAGAATTGTGAAGGCATGAGGTCTTGTAGTCCCAGATCTGATACCATACTATAAAGCAGTGGTCATCAAAACAATTTGGTACTGGCTAAGAGACAGAAAGGAGGATCACTGGAATAGACCTTGGGTAATTGACCTCAGCAAGACAGTCTATGATAAGCCCAAAGATCCCAGATTTGGGGACCAAAACCCAATATGTGATAAAAACTGCTGGGAAAATTGGAAGGCACTATGGAAGAGATTAGGTTTGGATCAACACCTCAAACCCTACACCAAGATAAACTCAGAATGGGTGAATGACTTGAATATAAAGAAGGAAACTATAAGCAAATTAGGTGAACACAGAATAGTATATATGTCAGACCTTTGGGAAAGGTAAGACTTTAAAACCAAGGAAGAGCTAGAAAAAAATCACAAAATGTAAAATCAATAATTTTGATTACGTCAAATTAAAAACTTTTTGTACAAACAAAATCAATGAACCAAAATCAGAAGGGAAGCAACAAATTGGGAAACAATCTTCATAACAAAAACCTCTGACAAAGGTCTAATTACTCAAATCTATAAAGAACTAAACCAATTGTACAAAAAAATCAAGCCATTTTCCAATTGATAAATGGGCAAGGGACACGAATAGGCAATTTTCAGTTAAAGAAATCAAAACTATTAATAAGCACATGAAAAAAGTGTTCTAAATCTCTTATATTCAGAGAAATGTAAATCAAAAGAACTCTGAGGTATCACCTCACACCTAGCAGACTGGTTAACATGACAGCAATGGAAAGTAATGAATGTTGGAGGGGATGTGGCAAAGTTGGGACATTAATGCATTGCTGGTGGAGTTGTGAATTGATCCAACCATTCTGGAGTTCAATTTGGAACTACGCCCAAAGGGTGCTAAAAGACTATCTGCCCTTCGATCCAGCCATAGCACTGCTGGGTTTGTACCCCAAAGAGATCATAAGGAAAAAGACTTGTACAAGAATATTCATAGCTGTGCTCTTTGTGGTGGCCAAAAATTGGAAAATGAGGGGATGCCCTTCAATAGGAGAATGGATGAACAAATTGTGGTATATGTTGGTGATGGAATACTATTGTGCTCAAAGGAATAATAAAGTGGAGGAATTCCATGGGGACTGGAACAACCTCCACGAAGTGATGCAGAGCGAAAGGAGCAGAACCAGGAGAACATTGTACACAGAGACTGATACACTGTGGTACAATCTAATGTAATGGACTTCTCCATTACAATGCAGTGATCCTGAACAACTTGGAGGGATCTAGGAGAAAGAACACTATCCACAACCAGAGGAAAAACTGTGGGAGTAGAAACACAGAAGAAAAACAACTGCTTGAATACATGGGTTGAGGGGATATGGCTGGGGATGTAGACTCTAAATGAACATTCTAATGCAAACACCAACAACATGGAAATAGGTTCTGATCAAGGACACACATAAAACCCAATGAAATTGCGCGTCAGCTACAGGAAGGGTGGGGTTAGGGGAGGGAAATAATATGATTCTTGTAACCAAGGAATAATGTTATAAATTGACTCAATAAATAAACAAATTAAAAAAGAAAAGGATGAAAAAAAAGAATCTCTGGTTTAGAGTTTAGAACTATATTTATCATAGTAGTCAATGTATAAGTGACAAAGATAATTCTACCACTGTCCTTCTTGGTAGAAAGTAAAATCCTTGAGGTCAGGCATCACTTGATTTTTGTTTTTGTGTCACTGGCTTTAACAGTATCTGGTTCATACAAGGCCCTTATGAAATGCTTCTTGAATTGAATTGAAAGATAATGGAAATTTTCTACTTAATGCCATTTCATAAATCTGTGATTGAAATAATCCACAAAGACAATGAAAATTCATCATAGTTAACAAGTGAATAGGATAATCAGACTATACCTTTAAATTCTTCAGGAAACAAATAAGAAAATTGATTTATTCCATATATGGCAGAGGTATTGTCACTGGACGAAAATGAATTCAAGTAGTGGTGTCTTTTAAGACTTTCCTAGAAGTTGGGAGATGAGAAGAAACAAAAATGAGTAAAACTAAAGATTAAATTTACATTAAAAAATAAACACAGCCCTTGCCTTTCTTTTCTTTTTTAATTTTTATTTAGAATATTTTCCTATGGTTACATGATTCATAATCCCCTCCCCCATCCCAAAGCTGACAAGCAGTTCCACTGAGTTATACATGTATCATTGTTCAAAATATATTTCTCTTATTCATATTTGCAGTAGAGATCCTTTAACATCAAAACTCCAATCAGATCCCTATCACAGCACATAATCGAGAATATCTTTTACTAATACACTTCTAGCTCTACAGTTCTTTCTCTGGTCGTGGATAGTATCTTTCTCACAAGTTTCTCTGGATTGTCCTAGATCATTGCATTGCTGCTAGTAGAGAAGTCCATTACATTCGATTGTACCACAGTGTATCAGTCTCTATGTACAATGTTCTCCTGGTTCTGCTCCTTTTACTACATCAATTCCTGAAGGTCATTCCAGTTCACATGGAATTCCTCCACTTTATTATTCCTTTGAGCATAATAGTATTCCATCACCAAAAGATACCACAATTTGTTCAGCCATTCCCCAATTGAAAGACATCTCATTTTCCAATTTTTTCGCACCACAAAGAACATGGCTACAAATATTTTTGTATAAGTCTTTTTCCTTATTATCTTTTTGGTGTATAAAGCCAGCAGTGGTATGGCTGGGTCAAAGGGCAGGCATTCATTTGAAGACCTTTGGGCACAGTTCCAAATTGCCCTCCAGAATAGTTGGACCAATTCACACCACTACCAGCAAAGCATTAGTGTCCCAATTTTGCCAAATCCCATACAATATTTATTACTTTCCTTTGCTGCCTTATTGTCCAATCTGCAAGGTGCAGAGTTTTAATTTGAATTTCTCTAATCAGGAGGGATTTAGAACTCTTTTTCATGTGCTTATTGATAGTTTTGATTCCATTATGTGGAAACTGCCTATTCATGTCGCTTGACCATTTGTTGATTGGGGAATGCCTTGATTTTTTGTAAAGATGTTCCTTATATATTTGGGAAATTAAACCTTTGTCAGAGTTTTGTTACAAAAATGCTCTTCCAGTTTGTTGCTTTCCTTCTAATTTTGGTTGCATTGGTTTTGTTTGTACAAAACCTTTTTAATTTGATATTATAATGGGAGGATTAAAAGAAGTGATCAAACCAGCTATATACATAAAAGGTTTATTTGGCTAAAAAAGGGAAGGGAGTGGGGATAAGGGAATAACTAACTCTTAGCCCAAACAGAGAACAAAACCTTTATAAATTACTATAACTATATTAAATTAAAGCTTAAAGTAGTAATTAAGGTTAGGGGGTCATGGTAGAAACAAGGACAAGGGCCAAAGTTAATCGCACACACTGGAGTCCTTTTGGGTCAGTCAATCAGAAGTCTCAGGATGAAGAATAGCTCTGCAGGTCCTCACAGGATTCAGGAGGGGATGAAGATTAACATACACACTGTCCACCAGTGTAAGGTAATCATTCACTCAACCACTCCTTAAAGATGGTCCAATTTCCTGGCAGTTTCAAAAGTTTTTTCCCTTCAAAGAGATCCAACTCCATTCCCTTTCTATCTTCTTTCCAGAGAGCGAACTGTCAGTCTCAACTGCCTCTTAGCTCTTCAGTGCTTTGGAATGTAGATCCAGTCTTTGCCCTGTGGAATCTCTTGCTTGCCTTTAGCAAAAACTAATCCTTACAATATAATCAAAGTCATTCATTTTACATTTTACAATGTTCTCTTTCTCTTCCTTGGTCTTAAATTCCTTCTTTTTCCACAGATCTGACAGGTACCCTACTCTACGTTCACCTAATTTATTTATGATTTCGCTCTTTATATTTAAGTCATTTACCCATTTTGAATTTATCTCAGTATAGCGTGTAAGATGTTGAACTAAACCTAATTTTCCCCATACTGTTTTGTAATTTTCCCAGCAGTTCTTGTCATATAGTGAGTTCTTGTCCCAAAAGCTGGGGTCTTAGGTTTATTGAACACTAGCTTACTGAGGTCATTTAACCCATGTCTATTCCATTGATCCTCCCTTCTCTTAGTCAGTACCATATTATTTTGATGACCACTGCTTTATAGTTCGGTTGAAGATCTGGTACTGCTAGACCCCCATTCTTCACATTTTTTTCCATTATTTCTCTTGATATTCTTGATCATTTCTTTTTTCAGATGAACTTTGTTATAGTTTTTTCTAATTCTATAAGAAAGTTTTTTGGTAGTTTAATAGATATACTGAATAAGTAGATTAATTTGGGTAGGACTGTTATTTTTATGATGTTACTTCATCCTACCTTTGAGCAATTAATGTTTTTCCAAATGTTTAGATCTAGTATTTATTGTATAAAAAGTGTTTTGTAATTGTGTTCATATAATTACTGTTTGTCTTGGCAGATAGATTCCTAAATATTTTATATTGTCTAGAGGGATGTTAAATGGAGTTTCTCTTTCTAATTCCTGCTGCTGAATTTTGTTGGAAATATATAGAAATGCTGATGATTTACGTGTTTATTTTGTACCCTGCAACTTTGCTGAAGTTGTTAATTATTTCCACTAACCTTTTAGTTGATTTTCTGGGGTTCTTTAAATTTACCATCATATCCTCTGCAAAGAGTGATAGCTTGGACTCTTCATTGCCTACTTTAATCCCTTCAATTTTTCTTCTTCCCAATTTGCTACTGCTAGTGTCTCTAGTACAATATTGAATAAAAGAGGTGATAATGGGCATCCTTGCTTCACTTCTGATCTTATTGGGAAGGCTTCTGACTTATCCCCATTGCAGATGATACTTGCTAATGGTTTTAAATATATACTGCTTATTATTTTGAGGAATGGTCCTTCTATTTCTATACTTTCTAGTGTTTTCAACAGAAATGGGTGTTGTATTTTGTCAAAGGCTTTTTCTGCATCTATTGAGATAATCATGTGATTCCTGTTGGTTTGCTTGTTGATATGGTCAATTATGTAGATGGTTTTCCTAATATTAAGCCATCCTTGCATTCCTGGTATAAATGCTACCTGATCATAGTGGATAATCCTCATGATCACTTGCTGGAGTTGTTTTGCTAGTATTCTATTTAAGATTGTTGTATCTTATTTATTAAGGGGATTGGTCTGTAGTTTGCTTTCTTGGTTTTTGGTCTGCCTGGCTTTGGAATCAGTACCATATTTGTGTCATGAAAGGAATTTGATAAAACTCCTTCTTTGCTTATTTTGTCAAATAATTTGTATAATATTTGGATTAGTTGTTCTTTAAAGGTATGATAGAATTTACTTGTGAATCCATCTGGCCCTGGGGATTTTTTCTTAGGAAGTTCCTTGATGGCTTGTTCAATTTCTTTTTCTGAGATGAGATTGTTTTAGAATTCTCTTTCCTCTTTTATTAATCTAAGCAATTTATATTTTTTAAAATATTCACCCAGTTCACCTAGATTGTCATATTTATTGTCACATAATTGAACAAAGTTGTTTTTAAAATTTGCCTTAATTTCCTCTCCATTAGAAGTGATTGCCCCTTTTATCTTTGATACTGTTAATTTGAATCTCTTCTTTTTTAATTAGATTGACCAGTACTTTATTTTATTTGTTTTTTCAAAGTACCAGCTCCTAGCCTTATTTATTAGATCAATAAATCTTTTTACTATCAATTTGATTAATTTCTCCTGTAATTTATTTTTATTTTTTTTTAACCCTTACCTTCCATCTTGGAGTCAGTACTGTGTATTGGCTCCAAGGCAGAAGAGTGGTAAGGGCTAGGCAATGGGGGTCAAGTGACTTGCCCAGGGTCACACAGCTGGGAAGTGTCTGAGGCCAGATTTGAACCTAGGACCTCCCATCTCTAGGCCTGGCTCTCAATCCACTGAGCCACACAGCTGCCCCCTCTCCTATAATTTTTAGGATTTCCAATTTAGTTTTTATCTGGGGTTTTTTTAATTTGTTCTTTTTCTAATTTTTTGACTTGCCACCCCAATTCATTGATCTCCTCCCTCTCTATTTTCTTGGTATAGGCACTCAGCGATATAAAATTCCTTGAGTACTGCTTTGGCTGTATTCCATAGGTTTTAGTATGATGTCTTCTCATTGTCATTCTCTTTAATGAAGTCTGTAATTGTTTCTATGATTTCTTCTCTGACCCACCTGTTTTGAAGAATTAGATTATTTAGTTTCCAATTAATTTTAAATTTGCCTTTCCCTGGGCCCTTGTTAATTATGATTTTTACCTCATCGTGATATGAAAAAGTGGCATTTATTATTTCTCCTTTTCGGCATTTGTTTGCAATATTTCTATGCCCTAGTACATGGTTGAACTATATGTACCATGTACTGCTGAGAAGGTATATTCCTTTTTATCCCTGTTCAGTTTTCTCCAGATATCTATTAAGTCTAATTTTTCTTGCATTTAATTTACTTCCCTGCTTATTTATTTTTTGGTCTGATTTATCTAGTTCTGAAAGGGGAAGATTAAGATCCCCCACTAGTATGGTTTTACTATTTATTTCCTCCTTGAGCTCCTTCCTTATCTCTTTAAGTCAGATCAATTTCTACTTTGGCTTTGTCTGGTATCAGGATTGCTACTCCTGCTTTTTTTTTTTGCTTTAGAAGATGCATAATATATTCTACACCAGTCTTTTACCTTGAATCTATGTGTGTGTCACTTTGCCTCCAATGTGTTTCTTGTAAATAACATACAGTAGGATTGTTTTTTATTCCACTCTGCTTTCTGCTTCTATATAATGGGCAAGTCCATCCCATTCACATTAAGTGTTATGATTACTAACTGTGTATTGCCCTCCATTGTATTATCTATTCTGGATCCTGCTCTATTCCCTTTTACTCTATTCCTCCTCACCAGTATTTTGCTACTCTCAGGAGTAGAGAAGATAGAAGGAACTTACTCAGAAAGGGTGGAAAAGTAAGCTAATTATAATAATATGATGTATATGAGAATATATGATGATATGATATATATAAATGTGATGATATGGAATGTTATGTATGTATGATATGTATGCATATGAATGACATGTAAAAATCAATCAAGAGCTGAGAGGGTTGCACTGAGAGAAAAGGGAAGGGAAAGAATGGGGTAAATTATATAACATAAAGATGAGAGAAAAATCAATACAGAGAGGATAGGAAAATATGGGTGGTGATGGGCAATGCTTAAACTTTACTCTCTTTGTAACTGGCTCAGAAAGAGAAAAACAAGTATACTCAGTGGGGCATAGAAATCTATCTTACACTACAGAGAAGTAGAAGGGGAACAAGACAAGGGAAGCTGGGGGTAAATGAAAGGAGGGAGAACTGGGGGGGTGACAAAAATAATTAGGGATATATTCCGTGATAAGTATACTTTATTAGCTATGCCTTAATTCAGTGTCAATTGATATTTGTTACTAAATCTAAATTTGAGCCTTTTCACCAAAAAAGCTCTATTAAAGTGGTATGTTTTAGATTCATACAGAGAGAAACAAGAAAAACAAGAGACTGTTTCAGGGAAAGGTGTATTGGGATATATCTCTGAAAAGGATTATGACCATTAAGTGCAAACCATTAATTTTAATTCAAGATCATCATCCTCAGGCTTAGCAGAAGCGTCCCTTTTATATCAAAGATTATAGAGTAGAAAGGAACTCTGGAAGTCGCTGTATCCACTGCTGTGTTTTACAGATGAGGAACTGAGGCAAACAGAGTTAAGTAACTTGACCAAGCTCACATATCTATTAAGTATCTAAGACCTGATTTGAATTCAGTTCTTCCTAACACTAGGCCAGGCACTCTATCCGCTATACTTGATAGCACTGGTTTAAACAACAACAACACAACGGAGGCAGGTATGGCCAGAGAGAACACAGATAATCTGACCAGATGCATGGACCACTCCCAGGAATCAGCAAACCCTGTAAAATACTGGAAGCAAATTGTTGAGCTGCTGGTTACTGTTTCACTTATAAGGCCTCACTTGAACCTTTGGTTTAATTAGCTTTTAAATTGAGTGGCAAAATGCCTGGGGGAGGTGACTTCTTAAAAGAACTCCAACCTCAGACTTCATAATCCTGATTGCATCAATAAACATTGGACTTGGTGTTCTGCCTATAGCGCCTCAGTGTGTGAATGTGTGAACCCTTCAAGTGCATGGGCCCACCTATGTGCAGAGAGTGTGAAGCACTATGAGTCACAGAGGGTGGCAGTTTCACTGACTACTGCTTAAGACTGTATGACTGCCCTATTCATTTGTTGCGAGTCCAGCTTTATGGGTTATATTTAAGCCCTGTATGAAAGATGGATGAAGAGAGTGAAAAGGTGGTATTCAAATTTTAATCTAAAAACCAAAAAGCTTTTTTGGGGAGTTGATAGTAATAATAGATAATATTTATATAGCACTTGAAGGTTTCCAAAGTACTTTATCCTGTAAGGTAGGTGTTATTATCCCTGTTTTACAGATGAGGCACAGTGAGACCAAGCAAATGAGCCAGGATCATATCAGTATCAAGTGCCTGAGGCAGAATGTGAATGCAGGTCTTTCCAACAATACATATTGCAACTAAGTTGTAACCTATAGCATAGAGAATTGCCTGGAGGCATTGAAAGGTTAAACATCTCACCCTAGTAAGACTTAAAGTGTTTGTGTGTGTGTGTGTGTGTGTGTGTGTGTGAGTGTGAGAGAGAGAGAGAGAGAGAGATACAGAGAGAGAGAGAGAGAGACTTTCTGAGGCTAGTTTTCTTTGCTCCTTCTTAGATTTCAATCTTCCATTCCCTCAAAAAAAATTTATTCACTATGCAGTTCTAAAGACCAGATTGTTCCGTATGGTTATAATTACATAGTCAGGCTCCAGACTCTCACACATGCATAGGAGTTTACCTATGTTGTTATTGTTCAGTTGTGTCTTTTTCTTCATAAACCCATGGACCCTAGCATGCCAGGACTTTTTATCCTCCACTCTCTTGAAGTCTGTCCAGTTGATGTTTATTTCTAAGGCCCAATTTATGTACCTCAACCTCTGCCTCCTATTGTCTTCAATCTTTCCCCAAATCAGGGTCTTTAGCAATGAATCCTGACTTCTCATCATGTGGCCAAAGTATTTAAGCTTCGGCTTCAGAAGGTGACTTCTAAAGTCCATAATCTGAATTAATTTCTTCAAGTATTGACTGATTTGATCTCTGAGCTTTCAAGAGACTCTCAAAAGTCTTCTCCCAACACCACAATTCAAAAGTGTTGATTCTGCAATGATCAGGTTTCAACTACAGGGACTTTGTCAGCAAGGTGATGTCTCTGATTTTTAGACTGCTGTTCAAATTTGATATAGTTTTCGTTCCAAGGAGTATGAGGTTTTTAAAATTTCACAGCTAATAGTCACCATCTTCAGTGACCTTGGAGCCCAAGAAAATATATATATATATATATATATATATATATATATGTATGTATGTATGTATGTATAAAGACACTACTTCCATTTTCCTCCCATTTCTCTATACAAAATTTCAAGTTGTGATGGACAAATCAAACAGAAATTAGTGAGCTCTAAGTTTTCAGTACCATGGTCAAGGACATCAGAGAAAGTAAGGACAGTGAGCCAATTCCTCCCATCTGAGCTGGGGTACACTGCCCTGATGGGTGTATGGGCAGAGGCATGCAGTGGGAGGCATAAAGAGGAAGGAGACTAACCTAAGGCTGTAATGTAACTTACGATTTGCCATTCTTTTGGAACAGCTGCTTTTTGGAAAGAGACAGAAACACTTCCTATCCCTACTTTCTACCCCTCCCCACACTGTATTTTATGTTGGCTGCAGTATCAGAATTCACAGGTCTTCCTAAGGTAGGTATGTTTCTCTATGCCTTTCAATGACCTTTGAGAAAGCAGCCAACGGAGTCATGCAGATGCTATCTTCTTCCCTTTGCATCCAGCTAGGGATGTTTTGCATATTCTGGTTATCTGCTACTTTCCTCTTGGATGGAGATCAGCTTCCCACTATTGGGTAAATTTGATTATGAGCCTTATTGAGGAAGTGTAGACTGTTTCTGATGTGTCAACTTTCTGAAACTTCCCCAAGAACTATAGGGGTTGAGTGGTTTCCTGTTTCTTCAGTACAGTATTCTCATCCTCACTGCCCTCACTGCTTAGAAGGTTTAGGGGAAGGGTATATAGAAGCATGAGTGGAAGGGATTGTTACAAAAGTGGTGCTATAAAGCTGACCCATTCATGTTAACTGGCCCGCTTCTCCAGAACTATAGTCTTCAATACCACCTACATTCAGGCATGTCCCAACACTTCACTTCATTTAATTTAAAAAAATATTCTTTCAATTAAGATGCATTTATTTCCTCCACTTCTCCATTAAAAAAAAAGAAAAACAAAGCCCTTGTGATAGTTTATAGCCAAATAAAACTAATTCCCACATTAGCCATTTTCTCCTAAAAGTATTTATCTGATTCTACATAAATCATCAACTCATCACTTCAAGAAGGGGGCAGCATGCTTTATGATTAGTCCTCTGGAATTGTGGTTGATTTATATTGGTCAGAATTCATAAATCTTTCAAGTAGTTTGTCTTCATTGTATAAATTGATTTCCTGTTTTTGTATCAGTTCACACAATTCTTCTCAGCTTTCTTTGAAATCATTCCTTTCTTCATTTCTTATAGAACAAAAGCATTCCATTAGACTTATATACAATAATGTGTTCAGTCATTCTTTAACTGATGGGCATCCCCTTGATTTCCAGTTTTTTTATGCTACAAAAAGAGTTTATATATGTATATCAATATATGTAATATGTTATATGTATACAATGTATATGTGTTTATATTCACATGTATAGTGTATGTATTATATTACAAATTAGTATTTTTCCTTCTTTTAAAAAAAATTTCTTTGGTTGATAGACCTAATAGCAGTATTATCAGTAGGTCAAAGGCTATACATATGACTTTGAGTTAGTTAAGAAATGCTTTCTGGAATGGCTTGACAAATTCACAGCTTCACCAATGAAACATTAATTTTCTTGTTTTAAGTAGAATCTCCTCTTATGTCACGTTCTTTTTTTGCCATCTTCAACAATCTGATAGTTTACCAATCATTTGCATCTTTATTAGCATTTTTGTTTTTCCATTACCTTCATTTCCAAATATATCTTTTCCTCCTAATCTTCTCAAGAAACAATCCCTTATAAAAAAGAATTTTAAAAGTTCAGACATCTAACAAATCACCCAAATTTAAAATTATATATTATGTACCACACCATAATCCTCCACCTCTGCAAAGAAAATAGGGAAGTACAATCATACCTCTTCTTTGGAGTCAAATATGATAATCATTTAATAACATTCAGTTAAAATATTTTTAACCACCTATTTCAAAGCAAATACTGACCTCAATTGAGCAGTATGAATTGGGATTTAAGATGCAACATTTTACTTTCAACAAGAATTTATCTGTTGTGTCTACTCTGTGCAAAATACTGTTATGCACTGGAAATACAAAGGGAAAAATGATCATTGTCCTCAGGAAGCTAACATTCTCCTGGGAGAATGAAGATTCAAAATGCACAAAAATGAGAAAACTCTTCAAAGTTCAGGGATATATGTAGTCCCAGAACAACAATGTAGACTTGGAGAGGCTTCCTAAAGATGGTGGCACCTGAGCTGAGCCCTGAAGAGAGCTAGGAATTCTAAGAGCTGGAGGATAATAGGCACTGCATTCCCAACAGGAAGAAAAGGTTGTGAAAAAGGAGGTAGATGATGGGAACTTGGGGTTGGGTAATAACAGGGAGGCCAGTTTGATATTAGAAACTAAATACTAGAGTGAAGACAAATTGTGAATGAACTGAATTGTGAAGTTAAGGAGTCTATATTTTGTCAGAGGTAAAAAGGAGATCAAGAAGGTTTTTGAGCAATAAACTACAGAATCAGACTCTTGCTTGTACAAGATGATCATTTTGACCTACTATTCACATGGCAATAATTCTTTTTTTTAACCCTTATTTTCTTTCTTCATAACAAATTTAAGATAGACGGGTAAGGACTTGGCAAATGGGGTTAAGTGACTTGCCCAGGGTCACACAGCTAGTTAGTGTCTGAGGTCATAGCTGAACCCAGGTCCTCCTGACTCTAGGCGGGGCCCTCTATCTACTTTGCCTCTTGGCTGTCCTGACAGCAGCAATTCAATCCGGCTCTATCATCACCCTGACCTCCATTCCCAAAGCTAAAAGGCACAGACTCTGCCAAGTTACCCATGCTCCAGCTTAAAGGGACGAGAGAAAACTAGCATGAGTCAGTCCCCTAACCTAGCTCCCAAGTAGATTACCTAACAGTTATATAGGATGGGAAATCTCTCCAAGGATGTAGAGACTCTAAAACAAAGGACAATGAGAGAATTGAAACTCAAAAAATGCATAAGGAGAAAAATGTTGGTAGAAGAGAAACAAAAGAAAATAACTTTTAAAGAACATACACATTTTGTACAAGCCAAAGAGATTGATCTTGAAGACAGAAAGTATATAGATAACTTGAAAACAGATTCCCCAAATTAGATAAATTTGAAAACCTAAGAAATATACAACAAATAATATGAAAAAATGCCTCAACTTTCTAAGTCAGACAACAAAATACTAATTGATCAAATTGAAATATCACTGACAAAGGAAAAGCCTATGGTTGAAACTCCAAGGCATATGTTGTTTACTTTTATAATTTTGACAAATTTTGAAAATATAGGAGAAAAAACTCGAGTTATGAAAATCAATTAGAATAACACAGGATCACTCCATAGTCATGAGACATCAGAGAAAAGAATGGAATAGGATAAAAATGCCAACCAGTAAGCATTTATTTATTTATTTTTTAAACCCTTACTTTTCATCTTAGAATCAATACTGTATATTGTTTCCAAAGCAGAAGAGCATTAAGGGTTAGACAAGGGGATTAAGTGACTTATCCAGGGTGACACAGCTAGGAAGTGTCTGAGGCCAGATGTGACCCAAGATCTCCCATCTCTAAGCTTGGCTCTCAATATATTGAGTCACCCTGTTGCCCCTCCTCAGTAAGCATTTATTAAGCACCTAATATCCTGGTACTAGATTGAGTGCTAGAGATAAGAAGAAGACTAAGCAAAAAAGTCAATTCTCTCATTTTATAGGATCTTGATTTTAAACAAAAGGAAATGGGATTGTGATGTAAAAAGGGAGAAAAAGGGGAATAGTCATGGGAGGAAAAGATCTAGTGAGGTAAAAGTAAAGGGATGCTAATAAATAAGGGGCAGAGAAAAAGCTGATTCAATATACATTGATTTAATCCCAGGCTCCTCTATAAATGAATCAATATTTTTTCTGAGAAGGATGTTATAGTGAAAAGTCAGACATAGGAAGAAGTGAGGCAAGAAACAGAAGGTACCCAAAGATATACTTCCACTTTGTGTAGAGGTTAAAGGACATCAATTTTGGGGGGGATCCCCAACAAGGCTGAAGGAATGTGAAAGAATAGGAATGGAGAAAAAAGCATCGGATGAGAATAGAAGACAGATCTCATCTTATAAGGGGAAATTAATGGGTGTCATTTTAAAGAAGGTCCACATGGGGATGAGACATATATGTTTACAATATACAAGGGAAAAGGATCTTGTCATTGGTTTCATCTGGGTATAGTGGGCAAAACAGATTATCTTTTCTGAGCTTCCAAGGACTACATTCCACTTCAGGGAGATATGAATATGTTTCTTGGGAAGGCAGAGGTGAGGATGGAAAAATAACTTGAAGTAGGATAACCAGGCCTGAAGAGTGACAGGTAATCACGGTCAAGACTTGAGGTAAAACCAGACCTCAAAACTTGTAAGATGGTGATTCTCATCACATAACATTGCTTCATGTACTGATATTGCTAAGACTGAGGTTCTGAAACACATACTCACAACATGAATAAATAAGAAATAAAGTAAGGGAATGGGAGTAAAATGTACAGTATTTGATTTGAAAATAGGTGGTTAAAAATACCATTTATCTGCCAGGTTCTTGGGTATAGAACTTGGCAGGACCAACGCATGGAATTTACAGATAATCAGATTCTAGTTGAATATAAGGAAAGAATTCTAACAACTACAAATGACCCAAAATGGCATGGATTGTTTTGCTTCTCTATCTCTAAGAGGATGGATGTGTAAAAAAAGTTGGATGTGTAAAAAAAGTTGTAAAAGTGATTCTGTAACATGTAAAGGATAGATTTAATGATCAATGAGGCTCCTTCTTGTCTCAAGTTCATTAGAAAGAAATAGATATGAAATAATAATGGGACTGGAGGCTAGAGTGATAGATTTGGCATCAGGAAGATCTAGGTTCAAATAGTACTTCTGATATTTTATTTGCAGTATGACTGTAGGTAACTAATTTAATTACTGGAAACCTTGGTATCTTCAGGCGTAAAGAAAAGATAATAATACTGGTACCTAATTCACAGGATTATTGTAAGGCTCAAAAGAGATAAGAGATATGAAGTACTTTGCAAACTTTAAAGTGCTAGGTAAATATCAGTTTAGAAGAGTTTTCAGGGAGGTTATTTCTAGAAAGGCAAAATGCTCATTCATAGAGATGGGTAGTTGATTCTTTGATGCTCATTTCCCTTGAGAATTTTTAAGAAACTGAATTCTTAATTTGAATAAAGAAGAAATTGTTCCCAAGAGAGCTTTGTATTCTTTCAATTCCCCTTTAATGGCTCTTTTATAAAAAAGGATATAAAGATAATGCTTTACAGGGTTAAGAAATTAATATGTGATGGCCTATAATTCCTTTTTGGAGGAGCCTCGGGGTTAATTGAACTAATTCAACACCAACCAATCCTAACAGACAAAAATGTCTCCTTTTTTATTCCCTATTTCCCTCTTGTAAGGATGAAATTAGAAAATAAGTATTGTTTTATTAGTTTAAAGATAAAATGTGGAGTGGCTGGCTTGAGAGAGAATTAAGAGTTTGAAGCAGGCTGAGAGAGTATGCCGATTTCAATTGTTGACAGTTATAATTGTTTTTCTGTGTCAATTACTTTCTCTGGCAGTTGGGAGTTGCTGACAGTAGATTCTCTCTCAGGGCTGGATGAGGTAGCATCTTTGCTTTGATCTGTGTCTGAGGGAAAGACCTGAAGGAGCTCAGTGTTTTCCTTTCCCAACTTGGGAAACACTACTGACTATCTATTGCAGTTTTTATCGATTGATTTAACTCTGACAAGATCAAAGAAAAACCGGGTCTTTGGTTTGGACTTTTGAGTCTGTTAAGGCTCAGTCCTAACTTGATTCTTGTTGAGACTCATCCAGCTAGCCTTTGTTATTTTATAATTTGAAGATGAAGTTAAGAATTATAAGGATAATAGTGGTAGTTTTATTTAGAATAGGATAAATTTGGATTAGTCAGATCAGGAAAGATTAGTGTAGCCTGTGAAACACAGGAGAAGCAGTTCCGTGCAGAACCAGGGAGTTATATTGGGTGGATTTAGAATTCTTTTATAATTAGAAATCCTTGTTATCCTTATATATTTCAATAAATATTTTATTTTTATAATAAGAGTCTCTTTATTGTCCTTGCACCTGGCCCATTTGAGCTTCACTTCACTTTATCACTGGATACTTTTGATTACATCTATAAAAATATCTGAACAGTTCTGAACCTGTATTGGCGAGTTTTCCCATCTATTTTTATGTAACTTGCCAATTATTATTTTTACACTCTCTACGACACTATCATCTATCAGCACTTACTTTGTTCTTGGAATAGTCTTAACAAAGATTATTGTTAACATTCCCTTCTTTCTTTTTGTCTTCTCTGTTATTCTGAATCCTCACTTATTTATCAAATTCTGGTAACCCTGGAAGACACCAGAAAAAAAGTATACAGGTACGAGAAGAGTGATCTGAAAGAACTAAACTGAATGAAGAATATTCAGGTGCAGGTTTTTGTTAACAAAGAAGAAGAATTTGAAAAAAACAAAATGTTCTGGATGTTTTGTAATTTTCTTTCTCCCTCCTGGAAATGATTTTGCAATAGCATTTTTTTTTCTGCTAGTCTATTTACTTTTGCTTTATTAGCTGCAAATGCTACATATCCATTGGTGTGGACATAAACTTAAAATCTCACTCTTTGAATGTCTACTGAACAGTTTATATTTTGGTAGCTAAGAAAAAATAAGGCCGATGGCCTCTGTCGATTACCTGAAGGATGCTACCATGACAGAATGGAAGAGGCCACCCAATCTCAGCCCTCCCAATGCATTCTGACTAGGAGGAAAATGAACTCCAGAGTTGATACTCTTTCTACCACATCAAATGCTGGACATGAAGTCAACATTCAGGCTTGGGGAATGATTTCTATTGAGTATGCTTTGAAACAGAGTAATATTCTATCAGAAATACTTCATGAAGTAAAAGTTTCCTGTATCAAATCATTACTTTGGTTTTGCTTCCTATATTTCTACAATTTTTAAAAAATTGTACATCCTCTTCTTTCTCTGGTGTTCTCTGATCCCTGGCTATCAGATCAGATCAGTGTTCTGGTGAGTAATAAGGCCCCCCCAAAAGTTGCTCCCAACTTTTTCTGATCAAGAGATGTCTTAGGGCAACACTCAAGTCTCTACATGTTGCAGACCTGTGCAGGAGAAGGGGCAGGGAGCCCTTTAACACCGAGCATGACACCCTCCCCATGGGGCTTGCTGAGATTATGGGTAAGATCAGAATCATTAAATTAACATTTTTTATGGCATCTCTAATTCCCCTAAACCTGTATCATTTGTCCCTATTAAAGTGTTCTCTTTAATATATGGCTGCTGTTGGATTAAGGGAATAATGGTTTCCATTCTCATTGAAGGGCAGGAGTATTTGGGGGGGGGGGAACGTGGGCACTCCTGGGGTCCAGGGACAAGGAGGCATTGCCCATCTACATTGGGGCTGCTTCCCACGTTGCAGAGAGGTGCGATAGGTCTGTTATGTCATAAAGGAACATGATGTAGGGTTTAGCTGTTGAATTATGGTCTGTCTTACTCAAAAGTTTGTCTACAAAATCTGAGAAGCCATCTTTTCATATTAGTGAAAAACTAGAAACAGCTGGATGTCTATCAGTTGTAGAAAGGCTGCACAAAACAGAGACAAATGATGAATATAAAAAAACTGGGGAAAATATTTATGAACTAGACTGATACTGAGAGATAAAGACAGAAAGAAAAGAATAATATACATATAAAATAATTATACAAGCAAATGCAACACTCTATGTCAGCTGAATTCAGATAAATTCCACTAGCTGAACTAGTTGCAATGGCCTTCAATGCTCCTGAAAGATAGATGATGAAATATAGGGCTTTTTTTTCTTAGTACAGTGGTATAAGGGAAGAATATCTCAAATAATTTATTGTTTCATTTTGTCTAATGGTTTTATTGCTAACAAGATAAGATTAAATATATCTGAGGGGACTGAAATTGTGTCATTTAAAAAAAAAAGGCTTAGTCTTTCTTTTTTCTTTTAACCCTTACCTTCCATCTTATAATCAGTATTGTGTTTTGGTTCCAAGGCAGTAAGGGCTAGGCAAAGGGATGAAGTGACTTGCCAGTGACATTTAGTTAGGAAGTATCTGAACCCAGGACCTTGTGTCTCTAGACTTGGCTCTCAATTCACTGAACCACCAGCTGTCCTCAAAGCCTTTTATTTTTAAGGCTATGATTGTAATCCTCTCTCCTTCTAGACTAAGATAAAGATGGGGGAGATGTTTCTATCCTTTTGCGTTATCATCAGCTTCTTTGTCATGGGATTTTTCAGCTACAGAAACTCTCAAAGACAGACAAGCTGCATACTTCACCCTAGTGGGGTGGCAATCTGCATCAATGAAGGAAAAACTCACCCCAACACAATCCCAGATCCTTGATATAGTTAAATATTCCCTGAAAACCTTAAGATTTAGAATTGAGAGATCTACATTGAGACAGATGAATTTGTATTAGTGGAAACTGATCAAACAGCTCTGGGAAAGAGAGGAAGTAGCAGCAAGGAACTTTGGTTTCCAAATAGTAAGAGAGTTTGGGGCTGAAATTAAACTACATATTTTAAAGAAGATTCCAATGCAATGTGATTTAATCAACTTTTTTTTTTTTTGTAAAATCTACCAGAGAGAGACCAAAGTGTTCAAAGGGTTCTGTGCCTATAGGTTTTCTTGGCCATTGAAAAAATAAGATCCTTTCTCTCAGAAGTCCTGGGGAAGAAATTTTTTCTTCATTAGCATTTCCTTCAAATATTTAAAAAACATTCTGAGAATGGGTCAGTAGGTTTTGGGTCTATAATAGTAATAAAAATATATACTATGTATTAATATTACATATAGTAATAGATAATAAAATATAATTTGTTTTATAATAAAATATACTTTTATATAACAGAATAAAATATATAATATATGATAAAATTATACAATAATAGTTAGTATAGAGCAATAAAATATATAATACAATGATGTAACAATTATAATAAATGGAATTATGCAACACATTATACAATTGTATTATATATTATTATAATTATGATTGCTATTGTAAACCTTGACCTGGTTCTGTCATTCCAAGTATCTCTATTGTATCAATTCTAAAATCAATCATGACTCAAAGAACTTCCTGTCCCTTCCATAAGCATGGATCAAAGTACTTTCATTGTTTAGCAAGCCGTTTTCTGTCCTAAAGTAGTCTTAGGTAGGGAGGAGAAGGATCCTTCCATGCCAAAGGGGTTCACATTCCAATAGAGTTCTTAATATCAGTAGGAAATTTTTTCCAAGTATGAAACTTTCCAATGGTGAAATTTCCAACATTCACAAGTCTAAGAAATTTCAAGGTTTACACTATATAGCATTATATAATTATAATGTAATTGTATAAAATATAATTATTATAATGTAATGATATATAAGTATTGTAATTATATTATAATATTATATAAAACAATACATTTTATTACATGTTATAAATATACATTATATATGAAAAATATCACATTGCATATATTTTGTTATATCATGATATATTCTTTAATTATATATTTAATAATATAGTAAATTATTAAAAAAGTAAAATAAGGCCCTGATTGTTCATGAGAAGGCTCTGATAAGTTATCAAAATGTCAAGAAACACAATTCTGCCAAATATTCTTATCAGTTAACAACTGACAGCAGGGCATCCTCATGTTCTGTGATGGTAATTTAATCATAAGGAATCTGGAAGTCACTGTGGTGTTACACTACCACTTACTACAAGAGATGTCAAGCACACTTAAGTCCACTCTGACTCCTTCCCCTTATCCTTCTTTACTCTTGCCATCACTTTTTCCTCTATCTGATGCAATTTCCTTCCCTGCTACTCTTCGAGGCTCTTAGAAAATCTAACTTTTGCCTAAAAGCCCGATTACCTTGATATAATGGTGATGTGATTATTTGTACAGACTTTAAAACCAAAATCAAAGAAGAAAAGGCTTCTGAGATGGAGGACCAGTGTCAAGCGGCCCAGTCCTAGGAAATCAGACAAGTGGTCAGGGCTCACAGAACTAAATCCTTTTACAATTCTGGGGAAGAAGTGGGCTGTTGCTGTGGAAGGGCAGTTAGGTGGCTCAGTGGATAGTGTCTGGCCTGAAGTCAGGAAGACCTGAGTTCAAAATCTAAGCTCTGTGACTCTGGGCAAATCACTTTGCCTTGTTT
This sequence comes from Monodelphis domestica, assembly GCF_027887165.1. Lineage (NCBI taxonomy): Eukaryota > Metazoa > Chordata > Mammalia > Didelphimorphia > Didelphidae > Monodelphis > Monodelphis domestica. Next base: position 192,001,206 of record NC_077232.1, read on the forward strand.
GCCTCAGTTTCCTCATCTGTATAATAGGCTATAGAAGGAAATGATGAACCCCGTCTATTATCTTTGCCAAGAAAACCCCAAATGGGGTCATGACTGAATAACAGCTATTGCTATTGAACTCCTTTAAAATCTAAGATCTTTTACTTTTTGTTATAAGGAAGAGAGGGTTAGAGCAACTTTGCAGGGGCATGAGACTAACAGGGAGAGAATTCTACAATGGGGAAGTAAGGGAGAGGCAATTAGCTGAGGTTTAGGAGTCTTTCTCTGGTTTTGACCTGGAGAAACAGGCTGCTTTTCCTTAGTGGCTGATACTACCCTATATTACCCTGAACTCCCTATCCTGTTTTGCTGTCCTGCAGCCCTGCCTGCTTTGCTGATTGGTTTTATCTACTGTAGTTTTTGGTGATCCTGAACCATCTGGCATCTGATTGTGAGACCAGGCCTGGGCCCTTTTGCATCTAGGTCCTTCTCTGGGCCCTATCAGGCTTACACAGACCCTTTCCTTAAAAGCTGCTAAGGGGGATTTAGTTGTAGTTTAGCCAAGATCAGGGAATGGGGATTTAGGCAGTTAAGAGAGGATTAGTGTAGGAAAAATCATTGTGAAAAATCCCTGTGAAGAGATATTAGATCCTGGGTTATTAGTTAGGAAAATTAGCTATAAGTTATCCTATACCCTATCTTATTTCTTTTATTAAACCTACTTCCCATTTTATTTGAGTAGTCTGTGTGTGTCATCTTAGAGTCAGGCTCTGCCTGGCTGGGTTTATTGGCCTTCCCAAACCTGTTAATCTTCTGATACTGGCCCAAACCTATCCATCTGGTCCCATCCCTTAAATCACCCTCCTAACAATTTCTGAGAAGCTCAATGTTTTCTCTAAGAAAAGCTGGGAAGGCTTCTAATTGTAGTCCTGTTCCAAGATCCAGTATTATCTCCTTCTTTAAAAATATAACAGCGGGGAGACTCCTCAAGGGGAAGTTCTATTTCTACAAGCCCACTTTTGGCTTTTGTGACATATTTATAATTCCCCGATTAACATTTTAAAATTTCAGAGACTCACAACTTGGTGCCAGAAAAGCAAAGAGTAAAATCCATGTGACCCAGGGCAAATTGCATTACTTTTAGTTTCCTGTCAAGGTTTTGAATGAAGTGATTGCTAATACCGGTGGGCTCCTGAAAACATTTAAAGACAATAACATAATATAAAAAGGTGGCTCAGTGTTTGGAGAGTCAGGTCTGGAGACAGGAGATCCTGGGTTCCAATCTGGCCTCAGATACTTTCAGGCTGTGTGACCCTGGGCAAGTCATTTGACCCCCATTGCCTAGCCCACACCCAATCATCTGTCTTGGAACCAATACTCAATATTGATGCTCAGATGGAAGGGGTAGGTTATTAAAATAATAACAATATTAAAATAAAAATAACATTCTTCCATGGGGATAGAGGGGAGGAAGGAAAAGGGGCGAGATGTACATAGACACCCAGAGAGAAGTAGGGGGGTTTGCCCAGCTGTGTGTTCAAAGGAAACAAGAGTTAGAGACAGTCAAGAATGGAGAGTGGGAGAGAAGCAAAGGCAGTGACTAGAGACATGGAGGCCTGGAGAAACAAGGGACAGTGGGGGCGAGGAAGAAAGGGAGAGAGACAGAGACAGAGCCAAAGAGAGAGTGAGTGAGATGGGGGAGAGACAGAGAGCAAGGGGGCTGAAAACTTAAGGGGGGGGGGTAGAGACAGAAGCAGTGACAGAGAGCGAGAGAACGAGAGAACAAGTGAGGGGAGAGAGGGAGAGAGAGGCAGACAGGGAGAGACGGAGAGAATCACATTATCCTTCGAAGAAAGAAAAAGTCGCGCTTCCTGGGAAGTGTGTCCTCTCGGCGCCCGCCCCCCGCCCTTCTCCATCCCTGCTTATTTCCTTCAGCTCTAACTCTCCCCAAGGCGTCTCTCCCGCCCTAGCCTGCTGCCCAAATAAAGTTGAGCTAGGAGTGGGCAGAGGAGAAAGAAAAAAAAGAGGAGGAGGGAGAGAGGAGGGGAAGGATCGGTACCCGGAAGGCTGTGGAGCGGTTCTCGCTGCGCTCCGGGGGGGTCTGACTGGAGTGGCTCCTATTCGCTGCTGCAGCTGCTGCGCCCGAGACGGCTCCCCTGGAGAGCGATGGGTGACCGGAGCCCAGGGAGCAGCTGCAGCTCCAGAAAAGCCAAAGCCACTGCAGCCCCGGCGGCTTCATGGGGTTCAGAGGAGGGCTTCCTCCCGGCTCGTCGGGCCTGCTTTCTCTTTCGATTTGGAGGTTCCTCCCTCTCCAGCTGTGGACGGGGGATGGGCTGCAGGGACGGCCTTTACGGAGCCCGGCGCAAGATTGCGCTGGTGAACATGGCTGCTGCCGCTGCGTAGGGCGCAAGGCCCCGCCACTTCGGCCTGGTGGGGCGCCCCCTATGAATTTTTCCTGTAGCTTCAGACTCATTTGCTAGACACTACTGCAAATTCTTGGGGTTCTGGTTTCCTGATCCCGACCCCTGTCACATAAATGAAATCTAATTTAATCCTAAATTGAATCTAATTTATATGTTAAGTGAACATATTTCTATTTTATACATTGATATATTTAAAGGTAATCTAAGTAAACACATCCAATTAATTATTTAATATATATGAAATAAATTAAATAAATAACTAATAGTGAATCATTTATAAGTGTATTTCTTTAAAAATAAATTTGGTCAGTCAAAATAAAATAAAAATGTATATATGCACATAAATTTAAAAACCTAAAACTTTAATGTGTATAAGATAAATAAGTATATTCTACATATTTTATTTAAATACATATGCAATTTATAATTTATCAACAATATAAACATAGAATTTATATTTTATATAATACTTATTTAAAAATATAGATTTACATATTATTTATTCTTTAATAAAAACTATAATATAAAGTGATTTCACCACATAAGAGGAATTTATGAACATAAACATTTATAATAATGCAAAGATAGGAACCATAAATGTAATAAAAAATAGCATGTAATGTTTATAGAATATAATGCTACATATAATAAGCAATAATGTTTGCACATTAATATAACATTATAAATATTATATAGCAATAAGCTTGAAGTAGCTTATTAAAGCTAATTGTTAAATGTTTAGCACTTACTCCTTGCAAACAGGCTAATATTATAAATGAGGGCCTGATTTATTATTTTGTTGATTTTCTACACTAAGAAAATGATGGTGAAAATGTTAATTATTATGTATTAATATTATGTATTCTGCATATTTTATTTCCCTTCCAGAGAGTCTTCTTAAAAGTTTATCAGAACCCTACCTGGAAGTATTCATGTTCATTCAGTCATGCAATTAAACTCTCAATACATAGCAGACTGTGAGTATTAAGGATCATTTATAAACATGATTATTTTTTTCTAATTCTGTTTTTTGCAAGTTTTGCATTCTGTAGATGATGATTGTCATTACTTAAATTCTCAGTTTGCCTTGTCTGTTAATCATCAAAAGAGTTTTTGTTAGGTAGCCATAAATCTAAAAATCTAAGAAATAAAATTCTACTTTTGAGACAAAACAAAATAAAACTACTGATTCTATTAAGGCCCCATGAGGAAAAGGCTTTTGGAAAAGACGAATCTGTTGCCTTAGCCAGTCTAGTTTAGGGAACCTCTAATCATTAAGTTTTCAAAGTGAGCACTCATACTACATCACTTGCTAGAAGGGACCCATGAGAATATATAATGGAACTCCCTCATTTGGAAAATGACTAAGCTGAGTACCACTAAGGTTATGTGATTTGCTCTTTAATCCTGTCCAACTCTACATTACCCCATGGATTTTTGTACATGGTGTTTTCTTGGCAAAGATACTGGAGTGATTTGTTGTTTCCTACTCTAGTCTAGTGTCCCCATTTTACAGGTGTAGAATTGAGATAAATAGAGATTATTGATGTGACCTGCATAGGTTACATAGCCAGTGTCTGAGTTCTGATTTAAATTCAGATATTTCTAATTCCAAGTCTGGTGCCCTCTCCACCGCACCACCTTACTGCCTAATAATAAATATGAGAATGAGAACTTGAATTCAAATACTCTGACCTCAACATCAGTGCCAATGCAACATGCTACTTGTGTAATAACCAAAGAAGAAATAAATTACTGTGTTGTGAGCTTAACTTATTAAAAAGATCAAGCTTAGCTTTTAGTTTTTAATGTACACTAAAAACATTGAATCTCATATTAGACGGCAACAAATAATTCAAAACACAAAGCTTCTATTGAGAAGCAGTAAGTACATGCACACATAAACTACTCCAGTCTCTGTGTATCTATGGTATGTGTTTGCATACTAGGTTTTACTAGGTGTAAAAAAAAAAATGCATCTTTTTTCGTGAATGAGACCATAGAGAAAGGGAAAATTAAAAATAGTCTCAAAGAAAAGAATGAATCTGAAATAGAAAAAAATGTGGCAAGACAAGGTTAGTTCCAGAAGTTCTTTTCATTGGCAAATGTTAGACTTGGTTTAATTAAAAAATTTGTCCAGATGATATATTGAAATGATATATAGATTCTCTTTTTCTGGGGAATAAATTTCCAAGAATTAATGAAGCTAAATTTGAAGTGGGGATATTTGTGGCTGGATTCTGAAAAAAAAAAAAAAGGAGTGATGAGATGAAAATTCTGAAGAAACAATTGAAGTTCTGTGGAAATAATTGTTAAGTGACCAAAACCTTTTTGAGAGAAACAAAATAGTTACCAAGAAAATGGCAATGATTTTTCTCAAAGCCTATAAGTAATGACATTGTACAGGTCATTCAAGATGCATTTCTTAGATTCACATTTGGACTTTTCCAGAAAAATCTAGTGTTATGTATGATGGGCATAGTGAGGATTTCCATCAATGGAAAAATAGCATGAGGGCAAGGAGGAGTCCAAGTAAATCCATTCTATACTACTGGTTATTGAGAGGGAATGATCCATAGGTGAAATACAACAGAAAGTTACTAATGGGTATATTTTTAGGGGAATTAAATAGGCATAAGTTTTCTTTAATATGAAATGATTTTATGTATCTGTGTATTCATGTACACATATGCACATACTGTGTGCACAATCTTTATATGTATGCATATACATGTATATGTATATACATTGATTCCCATTAAAACAATGGATAATACTTTATATCAGTTAAAAATATAAGGTTCAATAATTTTTATGAATATAACAAAAATCCCTCACCTTATTGGTTGTTGTGTTTAGCATAATACATCTTCCACATAATAAACTTAAAATATTTGAAGAAAGCTCTTTTGTTCATTTCTTATCTTTTCACTAGACCAAAATAATAATTTTTTCTAAAGAATTACTGTTACCCTACTTCAACCAACTACCCAACTTCAATTACTTCAACCATTCCTTACAGGATGTGGCTTCAATTTCTTTCACAGTCATGGTAACGCTCCTCTGAACATTCTCAGGTTTTGTTAGTTTCCCTCATAAATTGTCTCCATAAATGAACATAATAATCCAGATTCAGGCTGACTAGGGTGAACATTGGGATTGATGATATCCTTTGTTCTGTATACTTCATTTCTCTTAACACAGATGACATTATCTTGTATTTGACAGCATGTGCATGTGACTAACTCATTTTAGATTTTCCTTCTGTCTACATTCTAGATTTTTTCCACATTATCACCTCTAAGAGACCTTATCCAATTATGATTGATTCTATGACTTCTGTGGGTTGTATGGAGTTTTTCCTACCAATCTCTTTCATATTGGTCTCTTCACCACTCAAATAAATCAGCCTTGCTCAGTGTTAGTACCTTTGATAAAGAGTTGTTTATGAAAATAAATTATCTATGGGGTTAGTTTAGCTAATCCTCTAATTTCTAGGGCAGACCAAACAAATTTTTTTGTATGAGATAGAATTTGACATAAAATAGGTGCCTATTGATTCCTATCTATCCCTTTCCATTGGGAAAAATTTAAAAGTATGAAGGATTCTCTGAGAGCATAGAAAAAATTCCATTGCTCTTGGGGGGAACTTAGACTGTCCATTTCTATTGGAGACTGTTATCTGAAATGATGCTGTCTCTATTGTCCATAGTGAATCAGATCCTTCTCCCACCCCCACCCCCATTTTAATATAACACATTTTAATGTGTTTTCTTGGTACTTTTAAAACACATTAACTTGTTTCTAATTCCCTTTCCTTTCCCTTCCTTTTAACCCCTCTTTTAACAAAGAAATATATCTAAGCAAAATAAGTCAACAACATTGGTCCTTTAAAATAATGCATGCCTTAGTCTATCCTTATATGTGACCACCTTTCTGCCAAAGGAAGGAAGCATGCTGCACTATCATCTGATATCTTGCCTTGCCTCTACATTAGTCAGAATTCTGAAGTTTTTCAATATTGTGTTTTTTTTTAAATTATCATTCCAAATGTTTACAAATCTGAACAAAACAAGCATTTCTATATATAAAGAAAAAAGAAGATATTACACAAATGAAATCTTCTATGTGTTGAACTTACTTTTCTTTATATCTACATAATATATTGTGTCCACAAGCTCAACTTCTCCCTGACCCTACACCTCACACAGAATATTGTCATTGAAGTCAACATGTTCATATAAATTAAGTCTTTCATGTTTTATTTTTCTGTTCTCTTTCTGGAGGTAACATTCTTAGTTGAAATATTGTTCTCTTTGGCATTATTTCAGTCATCATGTACATTATTCTCCTGATTCTACTTTATATCTCATGTTATAGTTTAAAAAATTTTTCCCCAAATTTCTCTAAATTCTTTACAGTGTTTCTTATGGAACAATCATACCTTATGATGTTCATGTACCAAAATTTATCTAGCCATTCAATGAGTAATCATTTGTTATTCCAAAAACGCTATATAAAATGTTGTATACACAGAATCTTTACCTTTTTCTTTGGGCAAAAAAACATTAAATTCCCTGTGCTTCAGTTCCCTTATTTCTAAAATTAGCAGGCCAGGCCTGCTGATATCAAGCTCTAATATTAAGTAAGTTTTCCTTAAGCTATTGCTTTGGGAATGAAGAATGTATTACTGAGAGTCATGTGTAATAATGAAACCTCTGGCAACTTTGTATGTTAATAGTAAAATCTTAGACCTTTCAAAATGTTAGGTATACAGTTTCATCATTGTTCTTACTCTCTTAAACATGAGAAAAACATTTGTCTTCCTATATTGAATCTAAATTTAATTTAGATTATAAATTCACTGGATAGGGTCCATGTCAATCTCTATACTTCCTAAAAATCTAGACCTTTGTTGAATATCATTAAAATTTAATATTAAAAAAAACTTCTGTGCATCTTTGTTTTCTTAAAAACATTAAATACTTGGGGCTCAGTGGCTTGAGAGCTAGTCCTAGATACAAGAGGTCCTGGGGACAAATCTGGTCTTAGACACTTTCTAGCTGTGTGACTCAGAGCAAGTCACTTAACCCCTAACCCCCATTGCCTAGCCCTTACCACTCTTATGCCTCAGAATCTATATACAATATTGATTCTAAGACAGAAGGCAAGGGTATTTTTAAAACACTAAATCTCTGACTTTGTGAATGCCATCAAATCTTGACAATACTTGATCAATTGCATATATTCCCAGTGGACTAGAAATATATATATATATATATATATATATATACTTTCTTTTTATTTCATATAGGCCATGGTTCTCTCAGGCAATTAAATGATTTTTATATTCATTGACAGGTACAACTGTATATATCTTAAGTCTAGACTTTTATAGCTGACAATTTTACCATTATGCAATTATCTTTTTAAAAAAATGCTTTGGCAGTCATCATTATATAGGAATAGGAAGCTTAGAATACCTCATTCCAGAAGGCAAAGGATATAGGCTTACAGGCAAGAATTACCCAGAAAAACTGAATATAATCCTACAGGGGGAAAATGGATTTTTGATGAGGTAGAGAACTCCCCAGCATTCCTGATGAAAAGACCTGAACTATAAGAAGTGAAGAAGCTGGCTTGAAAAAGAATTGGAATCTGAAACAGATTTGAGACAGTGTCAGTTTCAAATGTTGACAGTGTGTGGGGGAGGGATAATGGTTTTTCTGTGTTAGTTGGTATCTGGCAGTTACACTCTTTCTCTCAGAGTCCTAGCATCTTCTTTTCTCTTTCTCTTCACTGTGTGAGGTAAAAGAAAAGGAGGGAAAAACCTGAAGGAGCAAAGTGATTTTCTTTTTCCAACTTTGGAAACACTAGTGAATGTATATTTCTGTTTCATAAATTGTTTTTATATCTGAGAAGACCAAAGAAAGAACTGGTCTTTGGTTTGGACTCTGAGTTTGCTAAGGCTCAGAGTCTTAACTTGGTTCTTGCTGAGGCTCAGCCAGCTAGCCTTTGTTATTTTTATAATTTGGAGGCAAAGTTAAGAGTTATATGCTTCTTATAAGGATAATAGTGTTTAGTTTATTGTAGAATAGTGAAAATTTGGGTTAGTCAGATTAGGAAGTATCAGTGTAGCCTGTGGAAACAGAAGAAGTGGTTCCTTGCAGAACCAGGGAGTTTTATTTGGGTGGAGTTAGAATCTCTTAGAGTTAGAAATCCTTTTTTATCCTTATATTTTCAATAAGTAGTTTGTTTTTTTTTGCTTATTATTTTTACAGTAGAGACTCTGGGATTCAAACACAGGAATTAAAATATACTTAAAAAGGAATCACAATAATAAAGAATTAAACAAAGATAAATTGCTTCCATTTTAATATATGGAGATAGTATGTATATATCTATCTATATCTATATCTATATCTATATCATCTATATCTATATCTATATCTATATCTATATCTATATCTATATCTATATATATCTTCCATGAACCTGTAAAGGATAATTTTAGCATTTTGACCTAAACTATATTAATTATTGGTCTCCATGGATATCCCAAATAAAAAAAATTACCCAAGTCAGCTGGAAATTTATGGTGATTTAATTAATATAGTGGAAAGAAATTAAGAAGAAGGGAGAAGGAAAGGGTGTAGGAATTCTCCCACCTGTCTTGTGCCAGGGGGAAGATTAGAGGCTTTAGGAAGGTAAGGTTTTGGAGAGTAAAAGAGGAAGGAACCAGCCTGAACTCCAAGAGGGCTTAGCCAAGATGCCTGAACCTGAATTAGCTCAAGGGCAAACTCACTTCCAAGACCCAGACAAATAGCTGCCACCATGCCAAGATGTCGGAACGCTTAGCACGCTGCCAGCCAGAGCTGACTCTCCGGGGTAAAGGGACGAAGAGAGGAAGTGACGTGCCCTATATAGACGGTTTTACATCACTTTTCTGCATCTCATCTGTACCAATGTTAGCTTAACTTGATTTAGGACAGCCCAGGGGTCTGCCAGCTGTTTCTGCACATGTCTGTTGAAGGCCATCTTCTTAGATACTTAATCCTTGCGTAAGGGTGCAGACATTCCTGTCCTCATTAAACTAAATAGGGTGGAGCAATGTAGAGCTCCCAAGACCTGATTCGGTTAGACTAAGTATCTCCATTGTTACAAATCAAGAAATAGCTAAATCAAATCTTCTGAAGTACGGTCTGAGTAGGGTGGAGTAGTTTTAAAATTCACAATCCCCCCCTGATGATTATTGGGAGACTAATCTCTCCATTGATCATTTAACATAATCATCTTGTAGTCCTAAAGCACTTCTAACTACAGATGTATACAATATTCAGTTTCTAAGAGGAAGTTATAATAGTTAGGGAGGAATAGAAAAAAGAGAAAGCAAAATCAATGTTTTGCTAGGCGCATTGACAAAAAGCCAAATTAGGGGCAGTCCCCATTTGGCATAAAAGTGTCCATTTACAATAAATGTTCAATCAAACTTCAGTTCAATCAACCATACCCAAAGTTCATTCTTGATCTTCTTGATGTAGTTTAGATTTTCTGGCATCTTTCTGCAACAATTGATTCTCTGGATTTAAGAGTTATCAAGCTTCTTCCTTGAAGATCTTTCTTGAACAAAAAATTTCAAAATCTTGGATTTTAATTAAAATACAGTCCCCGTCCCTGAAGTGAGTGTTAAACATCCAGTTCAGCTCAGGATGCATGGTTGAGTTATGGGGGTGTATGAGTCAATTATTAAAAGAATTGAAAAACAAATAAAAAAAATATATATATAAAGGGAAAAAATGGAAAAAGTTAAACTTTTGGGAGAAAGAAAAAAAATTAAAATCAGAATCAAAATACCAAAATCTATGTTTATAAAATATTGAGTAAGCAAGAATAAATTCATAATAGGTCCTTGTACAGGTCCAAGTTAAAGTAATTTCTATCCCACCAGTATGTAGGACAGAATGCAGTAATATTTCACTTACTGATTTGCAGCCAAGGCTACAGGAAGTTGCTATACTATAAGAAGAAAAGGAACTAGAATTTTATTTTGATAGGGAAGTGTCATTCCCTTGTCTTATTTTTCCTTCATTCTCCGGGATAGAGGGAGCCAGGATGATTGTGAAAATTTGGTGCTTATCTGTAAGTATTTTCACAAAAAGTATGGATACAGGGAAGGCCTATGTCTTAACATATGTCAAGCTTCACAACCTCGAGTCTCACACTAGGTTCAAGTCCTTTGTATCAGCTTAGAAGTGCATCAATCCTACCTGGATTGGTTTCTTTTATTTTGACCTGTGTGCTCTTTTGGCACTATTCAGGTTAAGTCTATGCTCTTTTTTGATCCTGTTTCCTAGAATCAGACACAAACATTAATCACAGTCCCATAACAATTATCAATAAACAGCAGGTTCCTACAGTCCAAAGCTGTTTGGTTATGTATTAATATATTAGCAAGCATATATATATATATATATATATATACTTAAACATGTATTATTGTAGAATAAAAATTAATATTCATTGTATGTACTTTGAGTACATAGAAATGAGAAAAGGGGAAAAATAAAATATTCTAATCAAAATAAAAGGAAAGCAATAATAAAAATAAGGGGGGAAATCAAGAATTCATTATGTTCCTGAAAACAGTATCCACTTGTCCATGGATTATTATCTCCAATGCATGTGATAGGATACAGTCAGTATGGATACAGATACAATCAGTCTCAACAGAAGATGCTCTCTTTACATGTGAACAATGAATCCAAGAGTCCTTTTCTCCAATCTTTATAGATGTTGGAGTAGTTAATAATATTTGGAATGGCCCTTCCCAGGAAGGCTGAGTTGCTCTAGTATGCTGGAAATTCTTAATATATACCTTGTCTCTTGGGTTCAGGTCGAGAAGTGAAAAATCTAGTGATCCAGCTAGTACTGCAGCTCTGGATTTATGGAGTTCATGCAGTTTGTGCTGAAATTCCTGTATATAGGAAGCAATAGTAGTATCTCCCCCTAATAATGATGTATATGCAGGGGAAAAAGGGTTAGCCTGTGAGGTGAATGTCCAAAAAGCATCTCAAATGGTGATCTGTGTAGGTCTCCTCTAGGCCTGCTTCTAAGATAAAATAGGGCCAGTGGGAGAATTTCAGGCCATTTTAAATCTGTCTCAGTGCATAATTTGCCAACCATAGTTTTAAGTTCTTTGTTCATATGTGATGATATTTCATGTAAATTCATTTATTTCTTGGGGAGTAAACAGTATATTGTGCCTTAAAGTCACCACATCCCCATTCTGTCCTATTTCAGGTACTTCTTCTTAGAGGAAACAGACCTGTAATTGAGTTTGGTACCTGTGGGTCAGTTTGACTAAGGCGAGTTTCTTTAGAAGGACGAGTTTTCCTTTGGGCTGGAATTTGGTTTTGTGTAGGAGAAGGAACATGAGAAACTGGGATTGCAGGGGAAAGGTTTTGGGGATTAAGTTCAGTTGAGATTTGCAGACTAGGAGAGAGCCAGTCTGTTATCTGAGCTATAGGGAAGGTGTTTTCCATCTCTATTTCGGAGAAGGAAATTTCCTCATTTAGAGGTTCAGAAATAGGTCTGTCTTGTCTAGACCTGTTTCTGGTAGGGTGGATGTTTGCCAATTGATCCTGTAAGAAATATTTTAAATTATCCAATTGGACTTGTATATTCTCCTGCATTTTAGCCTCAATATTTTTTTATATTTTCCTGTGCTTTATCTTGCATGTTTTTTTTTTATAACTTTCTGTATTTTAGTTTCAGATTCTTGCATAAATTTAAAATTCACAAACCCCAGAATCATCAAGGGTCAGAGACAGAGGCTTATTAGAGAGAAGGTCTGGGAATGGGAATGGTTATATCTTGATGATAAGAGAAGAAAGAAAAGACAAGGGAAGAAGTGCACACCAAAGGGCATGGAGGAAAGGAATTTGGGGGATGATAATCTCATATAATAAGGGCAAATAAGTAGATACCTATATAGATGCAGAGGAGAGGGTGGAGGATGACTGACAGTTAAGCTTCACTTACATCTGAACTGGTTAGGGGAGGACAGAATATACATACACATAAACACACATATCCATACAACAATACATTTTTATTCAACAGAAAAATTGGGAAAAATGTGGGGAAACTCAAGGAAAAGTAGATTAGGAGAGAGATTAAGCAAAACAAACCCTAAGGATGTACAAAAATATTTGTGGCTCTTTTTGTGGTATCAGGGAATGGGAATCTGGAAAAGGAGGAGGAGTTAGTTGTCCATGAAATGGGAAATAGGTGAATAAATTATGGTACATTTGTGATGGAATATTATCATTCTTTGAGAAATATGAGGGAAGGGAGAATGAGAGAATGAACAGGGAGACCTGGGAAGACCCCTAGGAAATGTTGAAGAATTCATTGAGCAATGATTAGGGACAATCCTGAAAGACTTATGATGGGGAATACTATCTACCTACAGAGAAAGAATTGTTGGAGTTGGATGGATTGGGATCAAAGCAGACTATCTTTCACATCAGTGTATTTATGGTTTTATATCGGGGGTTTTGGTTTTGTATGAGTGTGCTCTTATAACAACGACCAATATGGATGTATGCTTTAAATAATAATAACAATAATAAAATGCATGATTGAGGGAAATAAAGGAACAATTTGTACTTAAACAACAATATGGTAAAGACAAATGACTTTAGAAGAATTAGAATATCTGATCAGCCTGGTAATTGGTTACAATTCCTGAGGATTTGTGATAAGGCATGCTTCCCACCTCTTGAAGGAGAGGTAAAGACTCAATGACACCCAGACATTATAAATGAATATATATGACATGCTCAGTGGAGATTTTTAAATTTTGCTTGCTTGACTCTGTACATTGGTAAAAAGGGTTTTGGTTTTTGTTGTTCTTAGTCAGTCATTTGGTGGGCGAGTTGAGAGGGATAAGTTGAATTTTTTCTGGTTAAAAACAAACCCCAATAAAATATAATTAAAAAGCATAACCATTCTGGTATTTGTCTTTAACCATGTGTGGTATTAGAACTCCATGAATGCCTATTTAAATCAAGAATGAGTAATTGTGCTTTTTAAATTGCCTTGTAAGAGACTTATAAATTTCCTTTCTTGGCCAAAGGAGGTGACATGCTACCCACATGGCCTTGCTAGTGTCCAAAATTTATTTAAGACTAAGAAGACATTTCTTGTTCCAGTTTCCCAGCTGGAGGTGAAGTGCTGGGATCATAGCTGCCAGAAAATGAAGGCAAAACAAAAAAGAATGTTGTAACTTTGCAGACAAACTGCTAATAGTGAGGCAAGACAGTGGAATTAATGAAAAGCCATAAAATATAGCTTCATTATCTGCACAGTTTATAGAACAAAATGCATGGAGAAACACCTGAACTGTTGAGTGGTTTCTATGGTAATCTCAATCCATTTCTTTTCTGGTGACATTTGAATAAATGTGAATGAGCTAACATTTAAGCCCTGCAGTGTTCATCTACCATGAAGGCACAACTAATGTGTGTGTTTTAGAATCATTATTAACTACTTGGACCAAATTCATAGCCTTATACAAACCAAAGTCTGAAGAGCCTGAGAAAACCCTAGACATTAATTTAACACTATAATTTCCACATTAACTTAGTAGCAGCCAAGAAACTAATTTTGCTGTGATCCAGTTATTTTAGAGCAGAAATTTGACGTCATGATTTGTAGCTATGAAAACAAAGGTCTAGTGCATTTTTCTTGAATGTGGCATTAAATAATGATGGTAATGACAACAATGAAAGAAGATAAAGAAGATAATGATAATTATCAGCATGGAATAGTGAACAGAGAATTGGCCACAAGTCAGAAAGACCTGTGTTCACATTCTGGCTCTGACCCATACTAGCTTTGTTACCCTGGACAAGTTACTTAAATTCTTGGCATTCCAGCCAACTCTCACTCCTGTATTCATTTTGTGGCAATATTTAAATATTGGTTGGAGCAGATTCTCATGGTGACTCTGGAGCTTCTCTGGTTTACTCTGCCATCTTGGTTCGGCCCCCAGAAGTCTTTGAGCCAACCCTCTAAAACTAAGTTACATATAGGTTGACAATCTGCATCTACTAATGGTGTTTACATATCATGAGTTCCTTACATTAGAGAAGTCACAGGTTTGGACTAATAATAATGATGACAATGATAATAATCTGTGTACAATCTGCTACTGGAATTGTACTAAGCATCCTTTTGATGAGCTTACAGAGCTTATGCCCTAGTATTTTTCTTCAACTATAAAAAATAATTATTTGATCCATATGTGAAACAGTACAAAGAACATAGGGACAGTTAGGTGACTCAGTGGATAGAATGCCAGGTCTAGAGATGGGAGGTCTTAGGTTCAAAGATGGTCTCAGATGCTTCCTAGCTTTATGACCCAGGGCAAGTTACTTAGCCCTAATTGCCCAGCCCTTACTATTTTTGTGTCTTGAAAAAAATACTTAGGATGAATTCTAATATGGAAAATAAAGATTTTTAAAAAATAGTAAAAAGAACATGAAATATAGTAGAATAATAGTAATAAATTGTCTTGTAACTTCTTATTGAACTCTACTGAAGAAGATAAGAATGAGATAATGATAAAAACAATAGATAAGAATACCAGTAACCCCTCCAAAAATAGGTTACCTACTTATGTATTGTGAAGATTAAATTAACTCTCCCGGCCCATTGTTAGATTTAATTACCAAAAGTATAAATACCCCACTCACACTTGAGTGGGGGAGGTCTATGACCCACGCGTGCAACAGTGGGTGACGAATCAGAATCAACTGACTGCCCCCTGGGCAGTCCTAAGCAAAGCTTTAGACTATGATTTGTCCATTTAAAGTAGAGGAAGGCACAGGAAGTGATGCAAAGAAGCATCTTTAAAAGGAGTTACAACTTCCTGTGAGAGGGAGTTCTTTGTGCTTGGGACTTCTGAGTGCTCTCATTCTTTGGAGTTCTGAGTTTGAGTTGGAGGCGAATGAAGAATCTGCTGACTGGACCTGAGACCTTAGACTTAGTGAGACTGTCCTTGAATCTCTCCCTTTGGACTGATGTGGTGAGTGAAAGAACTGACTCCTTTCCTGGATTTTCTGAAGAGACTAGCCTCAGGAGAGACCTATCCTCTTGAGAGAGGCTCCCTGTATCCCCAGGTCCTCAGCTATAAGGACTGAGGCCTCTCCAGATAAGAATTAAACTCTCCTGCCTGTTTGAGCCAGGGGTCGGAGCAAAATACTTAGTGCTTAGGCTAGTTATCTTACCCCCTTCTCTCTCTGATTTTCTTACTTCCACTCTTTCTATATTTTGTAAATAAATTGAGATTGTTTTAAGATTAATAGGATTCCTGATGTCAAAGTTGAACAGGAAGCATTTATATTAATTTATATCCATGGAATATCAGTCCTAAGATATACTTTTGACATGGTGAAATGGATGACAATTCATCATTGTCATGGATGACAATATAATTAAGAAATAATTAAATAAAAATCCATAATGTGTTAACAGAAGCCAAAGCTCATTACCCCAAGGTAGGAATGGGAAGATGAATACTTTCTCACCTAAAAGAATACAATAAGTAGGTTAAAAATTTACAGAAATACTTTTATAACAAACAGACCAATTCATAAGACAATTAGAAAAGAGGCTAATGTATATGCTCTACTGTATTTGCTGTTTAGCCTAGGATATGACTAAGATCTGTGGTAGGAGTAGCACTTGCTTTATGGCCCATGGACTCAAACTCTCTTGTTTCTGTTTTTATATGGCCCTTGAATTAGTTATGTATGGTTTTTGCATTTAAATGTAAACATTAGTTACATGCAAACAATAGTTTGCCAATCCCTCTTTTAAGCTACTTCTTAGTTATTTCATTTAACATTACATTTTGAAATTCAATTTTTTTTTACCAATTACATGTAATAACAAATTTTCACACAAGTTTTCCTATGTTATATGATGGAACTTATCTCCCCTACTCTCTTCCTTTTCTCTTCCCAGTGCAGGCAGGTGATTTGATCTGGGTTATACATAAATTAATTTGTAAAACACATTTCTATACTGTTCATTTTTGTGAGTAATCTTATAAAACCAAAACCCCAAAACATAGACCCTGCCCCCAAATTGAAAAATTTCACGCTTTCATCTGTATTCTGACTCCAACAATTTTTTCTCTGGAGTTGGAGAGCATTCTTTGTCCTAAGTCCCTCAGAACTGACATTTATCATTGTATTGCCAATAATAGACAAGTCTATCACAGTTGATCATTCCACAATATGGCTGTTACTATGTATAATCTTTTCTTGGTTTTGTTTATTTCACTCTGCATCAATTCATGAAATCAATTTCAGCTCTTTCTGAAATCATCTGGTTCATCATTCCTTATAGCACAATAATATTCCATCACCATCATATACCACAATTTGTCCAGTCATTCCGCAGTTGATGGACATCCATTTTTTTACCACCACAAAAAGAGCAGCTACAAATATTTTAGTACAAATAGGTCTCTCCTTGCCTTTTATTTTTTAAATCTCTCTGGGATACAGATCTAGTAGTGGTATTACTGGATTAAAGGGTATGCATTATTTTATAGCCCTTTGAGCATAATTTCCCTCCAGAATAGTTGGATCAGTTCACAACTCCAGCAGCAATGCATTTGTGTCCCCAATTTGCCACATTCCCTCCAATATTTATCATTTCCCTTTACTGTCATATTGTCTAATTTTATAGGAGTGAGGTGGTAACTCAGAGTTGTTTTAATTTGTATTTCTCTAAACAAGAGATTTGGAACATTTTTTTTCATATGATTATTGATAGCTTGGATTTCTTCAGCTGAAAACTGCTTATTCATATGCCTTAACCATTTGTCAATTGGGAAATGACTTGTTTTCTTATAAATTTGATTTAGTTCTTTATTTTGAGAAATGAGACTTTTATCAGAGAAATTTGTTATTTTTTTTCTATTTTGTATCTTCTTTTCTAATCTTGATTGCATTGGTTTTGTTTGTATAAAAATCTTCAAATATAATATGATAAAAATTAATCATGTTTTATCTTATAATGTTCTCTCTCTTGTTTGGTCAAAAATTCTTCCCTTCTCCAAAGATCTGAAAGGTAAAGTATTCTATGTTCCCTTAATTTACTTACCAAACATTTTGTAATTCTTGCTTCATTTCTTCTTCTTCTTTTTTTAAACCCTTACCTTCTGTCTCAGAATCAATACTGTGTATTGGTTCCAAGGGAGAAGAGTGGTAAGGGCTAGACAATGGGGGTTAAGTGACTTGCCTGGGATCACATAGTGAGGCAGTGCCTGAGGTCAGACTTGAACCTAGGGCATAGCATCTGATCTCTAGGCCTGACTCTCCATCCACTGAGCCACTTAGCTGTCCCCTCTTTCTTTATTTCTTTCAGGTACTTTTGTAATTCTTGTGACCAGACCAGTCTCTTCTCTACAGTCTTATTTGAATCTATGGAGTTCTTCTCTTCTGGGCTTACCTTTGATATTTCTATCGATAGCATTTCTTCCTTGTGTTCATTAATGTCTTCTGTTTACTTATATATCTTTTTCTGGATTTGAATTTGTGCTTTTACCAGAATTTTCCTTGTTATGCTTTTGAATGGAGGATATGATGGCAAAGACTAAGTTCTCCTCTCTCCAAGAATTCCTGGGTTCTGCTCCATCTCGTAGTGGTTTGACTCAAGTTTTAGCCTTGATTTAAGTTTTAGCCTTGACTTATTCTGTCTCTTCTTTGGCTTTGTGCTGTCCTATGACCCTGGCAGGATCCAACCAACTGTTGTTAATTGCACTGATATTGTTTCCTGTAAAACCGCAGGTATTTTGCTTCTAAGATGCTGTCTTGGACTTTGATTCCACCATTACTCTTGCTATGGCTTCAGTTTGGGCTACCTGGCTGCTGGGTTAGCCTCATCTCCTGCTACGGTTTTGACTGGGGCCACCTAGACTCTAAGGTTTTTGCTTTGCCCTGACATACACTCAATTTAGGCACTTGGCTGGCAAGGTATTGATCTGGTCCTGTCTTTTCTGTTGGGATTCTAAAAGGCTTTCTGGGCTCTGTGCTGCCTAGGTATTGTTTTGCGCTTGCCTCCTGCTTGGTATTGCAGAGCTTCTTGGATCCTCCAACTAACTTGATTTGTCTAAGCTCCTTGGTGTTTTGGCAGTCTTCTCATATAAATCCTAGACTAAGGAGGAGCTTAGAGCTCTTTTGTTGTGTAATTCTGTCTATTGAATTGGAATGGGACATTGTACCCCCAAATTATAGAAGTATTTCAGGCAAACTGTAAGCAGGAAAATTCCTTTGTTCCCTTACATCCTCATGACTCCTGATAAGACCCTCATTGGATTGCCCTTTAGATTTGAGATGGACATAGAGATAGACCTTCATGCTATGCCTTGATAACATTGCGTTGTATCTATGACATCTATCTGTCCCTTAAACTATGTGGGTCACCCTCCATGTCTTCAGGCTGACCCTGGTCATAGATAACCCCCAACCCCCCAACTCCATGCCTTAGCGCATATCACTCTAGAGTCATATCTTCATTGTTGTAAAGAGTATAAAGACCCCAGAATTGTTATTCTCTACGAGGCAGCTTTCCATCTATGCTGTCCGCCCAGTCAAATTCAACATGAGTTCTAAATGAATACATTTCTCTTTTTATTTCCAAGTTAAATGATGGAGTCTTGCATTCTTTCAAAGGATACCCTTCCCAAACCAGGGGGTTCACCTCAAGCCCCCCACAACAGGATGACCCCATTCTGTGCAGCCACCCCATTCTTTTAAACCAGACCTCCAATTCTCTGATGGTAACTTCTCCAGAGTTATTAATCATTTGTAAAGTGTTATAGTCTGCTCATCCTCCCCACAAACCTCTAACTTTCCCTCTGTGCAATCTTCAACTTCAATTCTTCAGAGAAAACGAAGAAAAAACTGAACCAAAAGGAAGAAAATAAACCACCAAAGAGAACTATAGATGACCAACACGGAAGGACTATTGGTGTTTGAAAGCTGGGTCTTTGTTTCAGGGAGGGGTTGACAAAACAAACTTTCTCACAACACAAAAGCAGTTAAAATTATGTAAATTGACATTAGTGGTTTGGAATTCATTGATTTTCATTTGATTTAGTGTATTTAATTTCCTCAAAGCCCATTTGATAAGGACAGACTAAAAGAATATCCATATTGGACACTTGAGGGCAGCATAGGACCTTTTAAATTGTACTGCTGCCTTTCAAGCAATTTTAGTTTAATTTTAGTTTATGGAAATTTTCCATTTGATATTTTGGAATACCAGCTTTTAAGTAAATACCTACTAAGTGCTAGATTCTAGTGCTAGGTATGCAACCACACATAAAAAGACACTGTACCTAATCTATTTAACAAGTAATTTAGGCAACAGTAATTGTCACAGTACAATTTAAGGTCTTTAAGAGAATGTTCAATAAACTTGAATGTCTTTAGAAGGAAAATATACCTCTGATTATTATCTAACACTAGAGGGAACTTAAACAAAGGGATAATTCCTTAAAAAATTCTTTTAACAGGATTGAATCTCATCTATCTGGCCTAGTTCAAAGCTATTCCTATTTAAAGGAAAAGTTATGAACTGGATGACTTTCAAATTCATGAAGGCCTGACTGCTCTCCTTTTTACAGTAAATTTAACCCATTATTTTGATCAGATATAGAGGAAACTGAACTGCAGATGGATTTTTCAAGTGGAACCTTAGTCCCTTGCATCCAATAGAACAATCAACAAACATTTATCAAGTGTCTACATTACTAAATCCTAGAGATTTAAAGGGAGAAAAGAAAAAAAAAGTCTCTACTCTCAAGGACTTCCTTCTACCAAGATCAAAGGCTTTGGGGCTAAAAAATCTGAAAAATCATCCAGACCAAATCCCTCATTTTACAGGTGATAAAACATGTCAGGAAGGGTTAGACACAAGGTTTCACCCTTTTAAGCCCTCGCTTACATCCTCTCATCCCCCTTTCTATAGATCAGATATGTCTGTTCCACCTAGGGCCTAGGCCATCAATCTTAGGAAAACCCTCCAAACAACAGGATCTCTTCTTTCTACAAAGAGAATAGCTCAACATTTGCATCTCCCAGAAAACGGAATAGGACATTCATTCTACCTCCTTCCCCCTGCAGCTTCCTCTACACACAAAAACTTAATTCTATCAACAATATTCACATTTCTGCTTGGAGAAACCATTAATTCAGAAGAACTTGAAATAGGAGCATATTGCAAGCAGATCAGGAACCAGATGAAAAACTAGAATAGGTCATTGCTTTGCTTCAAGGCCACTTACAAAATGGGTTTAGTATTGTGCTAAGAGCTTTACAAATATTATCACAACAACCTTGAGAGATAGGTGTCATTATGATGTCATTTTATAGTTGAGGAGACTGAGGGAAAGAAAATTTAAGGGACTTGTCCAGTGATACCCTTGCAAGGTGGGCCTGGAGGTCTATATGATTGTCAGGCTGGTTTTCTTCCTACTCTATAATGCTGCCTCTGCATCAAGTTGCTTCTTTAAAAAAAAAAAGAGCCAATAACAAAGCAAGTCTTATCAAAACTTCATATCAATGGTATAACAACAACAAAAAAACAAACAAACCAGACAACAGCAATAGTGGGCATTTATACACTGTATTCAAGTGTGCCTCTGCTAATCTCATTTGACCTTGATAACAAGGTGAGGAAACTGGCTCTGAGAGTGGTTAAATGATTTTCCTGGGGTGGAATGAATAACAATATTTGTAGATCCTGCCTGATCCCTTATGAAGTCCTGGTCCTGGGTACCCTGGTGTGGACACAGACCCATTCTCATAAAGAATTTATTGAGTAATTTCATCATGGCCTCACAATGGTGCCCCTGGTGATCAACCAGTTGGTAATGAGTTTCTCTGTACTCAGCCAATCTGATCCAAGGACAGAAGTAAGAGTTTATAGTCATATCTGAGACTGATGCCTTTTTTTTTTTAAGGATGGTAGAACTCTTGAAAGCCTGGCCCCCATTAGCAGAGCTTGTGAAGACCAAGAAAAATTTAATGGATCAATAAGGCATTGGATAGAAAGGGCTGGACAGACCCTCTAATCCATTTATGAAAAAATTCTTCCCCACATCATGTATACATTCAGTTGCCAAGTCTTGCCCTTTTCACCCTCAATATCTCTGATGTTTGATCTCTGCTTTCTTTTAGAGCCCACTCTAAATCAGGGAGGTTTTGGTTGCTTTGCTAAGAAGTTTTGCACCCAGGTAATGGCTTTTATTTATTTATTCAATCATCAATTAATTTATTTATCTATCCATTCATTCATTTATCTATCTATCTATCTATCTATCTATCTATCTATCTATCTATCTATCTATCTAAATTATCCTTACCTTCTGTCTTAGAATCAGTACTAAGAATTGTTTCCAAGGCAGAAGAATGGTAAGGGCCAGACAACGGGGCTCAAGTGATCCTTTGTCCAGGGTCACCCAGATAGGAAGTGTCTGAGGCCATCTATGAACACAAGACCTCCCATCTCCAGGGATCTGACTATCTGTCCACCGAGCCACCTAACTCTTCCACCCTCACCCCCCAGGTAATTTTTGCTGCTGATGCTGCTAGATGATTTTCCTTCCAATCCATCTCTCTGAAGAAAATCTCAACCCAGAACCTTGGATAATTAAATTCTATGTGTTTATACTGATCCTACCTCTGTGAGCAGAGAGGTCAGATGTGTGGGGATCTGCATGGAATGTTTGAATCCTTGAGGTGTTTGTGTAGGGAATGGAGGAAGATTCTTCAACGTTTCAGACCTATTACCAGGTCTTGCTCAATATTCTCTCCATTAACTTAGATTAACCACAGGGTTTTTCATGTTGTGCTCACAAAATGCTTAGCAGAGTTAATTCCTCCAGGTTGCTAGGAAACCACTTGATGCAGAGAAAGGAGAGGTGAGAGCCAATTAAACTGAGGGACAGCAAGCATCTCTAATTTAGGTTTGGGAAGATTAAATCCTAGGCAAAAGGTATATGGACAGTTTGGGCCTTTGACTGAACTAGTAGAGGTAAAATCTCATTCAAGGAAATTTTCTCTCCCACTGCAGGTCAATACCTTTCTCTAACTTCTAGTCTTAGAGAATTGTCTAAAGCACTGAGATATGATGTTCTTGGGACTTGACCAGGATCACACAACTAAAATGCATCAGAGGCAGGATCTGAGCCCAGGGATTTCTGACTGCAAGGTTGGCCTTTTATATACTATGCCATAGTTTCTGTGTGTGCATAAGAGGAAGAAAGAAAGAGACAGAGAGACAGACAGAGAAAGATAAACAGACACAGAGAGAGACACACAGAGACAGAGAGACAGAGACACAGAGAGAGCAAGAGACTGAGCAGGTTGTTAAGAATATTTTAGGGGTAGCTGGGTGGCTCAGTGGATTGAGAACCAGACCTGGAGATAGGAGGTTCTAGGTTCCAATTTGACCTCAGACACTTCCTAGCTGTGTGACCCTGAAGCAAGTCACTTAATCCCCACTGCCTAGTCCTAACTGCTCCCCTGCCTTGGAACCAATACACAATATTGATTCTAATATGGAAAATAAAGACTATTTAAAAAAAGAATATTTTGATATTTTTTCTCATTATGAAATGATCACTCTATAATCACCCAAACATCTAGAGTTACTGCTGTGGAAATGTATGTAGCCTTTTCACTTATTTTTTTGCATTTCTCCTTGTATTTCATTAACAACATCTATTGTCAATTGTATCATCTGTGGGGTTTTCTTGGTAAAGACGCTGGAGTGGTTTGCCATTTCCTTCTCCAGTGGATAAAGACTAAGTGACTCACCCAAGATCACAAGCTAGTAAATGTCTGAGGCCAGATTTAAATTCAGGTCTTCCTGATGCCAGACCTAGTACTCTATCCACTGAATCATCTAGCTGCTCCAGTTTGTATGTAGTAGGTGGTTAATAAATATTTTGGTGAACTAAATTAAGTTAAATTAAGATGAGAAGAAAATTTGACACAAAAAAAGAGAATTAGTTGATTGGAATACTAATTTCCATAGAACCAGAGTTCTATTTTTCCAAAATGCTATAAAATAGTAGAGGTTTTTTGGGGGTTACACACACACTTTATCACTCAAACTCATTTCCATATTATTCATTTTTTTATTAAATTTTTTTAAACCCTTAACTTCCATCTTAGAATCAATACTAAGTATTGGTGTTCCAAGGCAGAAGAGTGGTAAGGCTAGGCAATGGGGGTTCAGTGTCTTGCCCAGGGTCACACAGCTGGGAAGTGTCTGAGGCCAGATTTGAACCTCCGACCTCCCATCTTTAGGCCTGGCTCTCAATCCACTGAGCAACCCATCTTCTCCCTATATTATTCATGTTTGTAAAAGAGCAATCCTTTAAAACCAAAACCATAAATCACATACCTATATTAACAAGTGATAAATCATATATTGAAATAGTAGTTTGAAATCCAATTCAGCATAAAAGAAAGTAAGCATATGTATAAGAACTATGAATAGAGGAAGAATGTGTGACTAATGCGAAAATGATAAAGTGGACAATTTTGTTTATTTAAAACTGAAAAGTTTTTGCATAATCAAACCAGAGTCACTAGAAGGGAAATAGTAAAAAATGGGAAACAATATCTTTGTAGCAAAATATTCCCATGAAGATCACATATACAAGATAAATAGGGATTAATGCTATTATATAAGAATAAGAGCCATTCCCTAGGAGAAAAATGGCCAAGTGATATTAATAAGAAGTAAGGCAAGCTATCAGCAAGCAAATAAATGCTCCAGTCACTAATTAAATTTTAAAGAACTCCTAAGTTTCTAGCTTAAACTCATCACATTCATACAGAGGACAATACCCTAAATGTTTTACTTGGCATATACTAAAGACAGAGGGAAACCAAAACAAAAAAAAAATTTGTAACCACACATGGGGGTCCATCAATTGAAGAATAGCTGAACAAATTATGGTATATCAAAGTAAAGGAATATTATGAAAATATAAGAAATGAATGAAGGAATGGATTCAAAGAAACATGGGAAGACTTGTATGAAGTGATGCAAAGTGAACAGAACCAGATCAATTTATGTATTAATTACATTAATATAAAGAAAAATAACTTTAAAAAACATAAGAACTCTGATCAATGGAAGTACCAGTCACAACTCTAGATGCCTGGTGGAGAAGCGTGACTCTTTCAATCATGGAACTGGCATTTATTAAGCACCTACTGAATGCTAAAAATTGCATTAAATGAGGTGATGGACCAGAGGTACAGAATGAGCAATACTTTTTCAGACATGGCTAATGTGTGAATTTGTTTTGCTTGACTATGCCTATTTATTATAAGGAAACCTATTAATTTGGTAGGAGAGGGGAGTTGTTAGAAGAGAACATGGATGGCAATGATAGTGATGCTCGCCCCCCAAAATGAAGAAAAGACAAAAAATTTCAATGAAACATTAACAAATATACAAAGGTTCCAAAGGGAACACATAGAAGTAGGAAATGTTGTTCCTTTAGTGCTAAATTAACCATATATCTTAAAAGAGAGTTATATGTAAAATAGATCGATGGCTTTCTATAGATCCTCTTTTCTGTTCTTTATATATTGAAATTATGATATTTGTTGAATACATAACATATGAAGGAGCATTAAAATATATATGATTCAGAAGGTAAAAAAGAAAATAAGTGAAGATTTTTTTCATATTTCTTTCAAAATCTTTGACTGCATAGCACTTAAAATTGTTTCAATTAATTCACCAATAGACATACTAATGTAATTACAGTTTGTGTGTTTGTATTATGTGTATGTGTATGTATGTGTGTGTGCGAGAGAGAGATTTGAATAAAATCTATGTATCTACAGAATTAATGATTTAATTACAATTCAGAGCCATGCTGAATATTGAGTAACCCTTATCTGATAGATTTACACTAAGAACCGGGATTTGACATCCCCAGAGTTAAAATGAGATGACTCAGAAGTCTAACTCAACGAAGAAGGTTTTATAAAATGTAGTTTTGTCATAAACAGATGCACAGGAAGCAATTGTCAATGGATTTATATAGCTTATTTTCTCTGAGGTACTTTATTTAAAAGACTCAACAAAGTCGACCATTTATATGAAGAACAAATACAATGTAAAGTCCTCTAATAATGTCCTTTTTTCTTTTAACCTTATTGATTAAATGTATATCCATTTTTATAGCATACTTCTATTGACTTATAATTTTAGCATTTTGGACAAAATACACATATTTCTAAAAGAGAGGTTTATAATCACAAATGCATAAGGAGAATAAGGAAGACTGGACTCTATTTTCTGTTAAGTTTCTTATTTTCTTTTTGATTGGTCTTTACCTTACTTCTCACCTCCCACCTCCCACCCCTAGACCCACATTAGTAAATCAGAATTAGCAAAACAAATTTAAGGCTTTGTAGAAAAATGTTAGTAGGACATAAGCTTCTATTATTATTAATGCTTTAGCCTGTAAGGGTTGGGGTCTACCCAAGCATATGAAGACTTCCTCCCTGAAGGAGTGAATGAGAACAATTTGTTCTAACTGCCAAGAAGCCTTCTAGATGAAGTAGGCATTGTGCAGCACTTAGAGCTTGATCAGACATCAAAGACACCAAGATCATCCACTGCACCCTGGGCCATCACAGGTTGTCCTGACTTTTGACTTGCCACTGGAATTTTAAGAAAGAGTGAGGCTGATGATTTTGTGCAACTCTGCCTCACTTAAATCCATTTGAAGCCCTAGACATCATCCATGTCATGCATCATTCATGAAGTCAAGGCATCATCCATGATGCCACTGGTCCCTTTTGAAATAAAGGATGAATAACAGCTTTGGGCTATTCTCTTTCAAGTAGGAAGACTGGTTAAGTTGGCCAAGGGCATTAGTTCCTTTGAAATAGAATCTTAAATGAGACCATTCTAATGAAATGGCTTGAGACAAATTCTAGAGGAAAAACTTGCTGTTAATTGTTGCACTTAGTAAATCCACATGTCTGAAACAAGTTTACTTTTTTTAAGGGGGAAGGAAACAATTATTAAGTGCCTACTATGCACCAGAAACTTCACTAAGTGCTTTATACATGTTATCTCATTTGATTTTCAAAGCAAATCTGGGAGGTAGGTGCTATTTTCTTCATGTTATGGTTGAAGAAACTGAGGCAGACTGAGGTCAAGTTGACTTGCTCAAGATCATGTAGCTTGTAAGCCTGCCCTGTACTTTATCTACTCTGTCTTCCTCCAATCTTCTTTTCCCAAGGTTAATGGGAAAGGCTGCCAGCTCCTTCTTATCCCTCTCCTCCATTGGGATTCTATTTTATTTTGGAGGGCATTGATCAAAAGTTAGGTTTGCTTCTGGCAAAGTGAAGTGAGGAGTTAGCAAAATCATCCCACCTCCTTGAATTTAGTAATTCTAATAACAGTAGGTCCATGTAATTGCCACCAAACTTATTTATGTTTTTCTCTGCTTCTTTCATTTATATTTTTATATAAGTATAGAGTATAATGACGTAGTTGCTGAAGAATGTGTGAAATAAGATAAATAACCAGCCCTTTTCAGTCTTTTCCACTGTCTCTATGATTTGCCTATAGCACAATTGGCAGCATGGGAGTGGGTAAAAAAATGAAAGGGATTTTTTCACTCCAAGTCAAATAAGAATGAGAAGCCCCAAGAGGCAGTAGGAGCAAAAGAGTTGAAAAAAAAAAGAAACTAGGCTTTAACATACTTAAGAGCTTTTATAGCCTGCTGGCTAGCTTCAGTTGATGACATCTAGATCATAAAAGAGTTAAAGAACTGACAGAACTGACAGACATCCTTTTGCCCCCTTTCTTCAGCCCAATGGAAAAGAAGACATATTGAAATCTAGAGGGAAAAAGTAGAGTTCAATGTCACCAGAGGACATTGGTGGCTCTGTAGGGTCAGTAACATGAACTGCCAGAGTGTGTAGATCTTTGGAAATAGAGGGTCCCCATATGTGCTCCTTCCTCATGGTGGTAGGCTATGCTCTGGCATTGTGTGCTTCTGGTTGCAGGAAAGCTGATTCTTGTCAATTTTTTTGCTTCTCTATTGAATTAAATGTTTGTGGCTTTGAATTGTTTCTTCTGATGTTCTAGTTAAAGAAATATATAAATCATGGGTCATGAATATGTTTTTAAGACCTCTGTTGTGCCTTGAACCTAGAGTAGCTTTTTTAGGATGGATGGATAGATGGATGGATGGATGGATGTGTGTGTGTGTGTGTGTGTGTGTCTGTATTGGGTGATCCATGCTATACACACACACACACACACGCACACACACACACACACACACATTTTATGTAGTGCAGTGGAGGCAGTGCTGGTTTGAAGTCAAGAACTCATCTCTCTGAGTTCAAATCCATCCTCAGTTGCTAGCTGTGTGACCTAGCTAAGTCACTTAACCCTGTCTGCCTCAGTTTCTTCATCTATAAAATGAGCTCGAGAAGGGAATGGTGAACCACTCTAGAATTTCTGCGAAGAAAACCCCAGATGGGGTCTCAGAAAGTCAGATGTGACTGAAATGAATGAATAACAACATAAATGTGTATATGCATATTTGTACCTATATAGAAACATGTACACACACATACTATATTTATATATATAGTGCCCACCATTCAACTTTAAACTTCATGAAGTCAAAAGCTGTTGATCATTTATATTGAAGCTCCTTCAGAGCCCATTGGCCATCCTCTGCTCACAGCGGGCACTCAATAAATGTTGATAATTGCTTCAATTCTTCACTTTATTTTGCTACTGTAGACTTGGCCAGAGCCTTTTTCTTCAAATGAATGCCATCTTTGTTTTGAACTTGGAAGAAGTGACTATAACTTTAAAACAAGTAATAAATGTGCACCACATATTAAATAAAACTTCATGTTATTACACTAATTAACTCAGGACCGGGATTAAAGGCCAAATTATTTTATTGTCCCAAAAGGCAAAAAGCCCAGAGGTTCAGAGGCATTTTTTCCTTCACCACACCAAATGTAGTCATTTCCCACATCAGAATCTGAAAATTTTTATTTTCAAAGTAGCAAACATAACTCAAGGCTAGGTGATTTTTAGCAACAGTAAAAATAAGCCAATTAAATCATCATAAACCTATTTTGGTAGATGTTTTTGGATATAAAAACACTTTTTAAAAAGTACTTCAAGGGAAACTTTGAAGTAATGAGTCCATACCCTTTCCCAAGGTTATAAACAATAGAGTTTATATTGTAGTATTAGAGCAACTGAAAAAAACTAATTTTGTTTTATTTTTATTTTTAATTATTAGGCAATAGAATTCCTTGCACAAAACATTTTCAGTTTGTCTGTGCCATTTCCTAGATGCTGTTGGAAATTATTATTTCCCAGGATATCAACTTATACTACATCCATTTGAAAAACTCAGATTATGTTATGCATCCCTTTCACAAAAAAGCAAAATTATATATATCACTAAGGGATGTTTACTTTCTGCATTTCCATATTTTTGGGTGTTTTTTATAGGCCATATTTAGCCTCTAGGTAGGTTCTCATAAGAAATACATTACAGCTATGCTTCTTAAAATAGTGAAAGAAAACATTTCTGCCAACTTTTCGATGATTTGTGGCCATTTTTCATCATTTTACTCTCCAAGGAGAATATGACTTTCATTTTAAAGCATTTTAATATTCTTCTGTTCACATTAAGCTGGAGCTCCTAAGAATAGCAAAGAAAGAGTTTCTTTATTTGATAACTTCTCTGATAGGATTTCTGGAACTTAAATTTTCTGTTCAATTATTAGCAATTCAATCTCCTTTGAACAGGGGTCTTCATTTTTTTAGACTTTCAAACGCAAATATATAAAATACCCATGAGACGACCACATTCACTATCTTCTTCCATTAAATATTATATAAGCCTATACAAACTATGCAGTCCTAATCCGATCATTTAAAGTTAAAATTTTATTAGTTTCCTTGTATGAATTGGATTGGTGCTCTTTCTTGATCTTTATTGGCAAATTTGGAGTGACCTGGGATATACTGCTTCCCCTTCTTACCCCATCTTCCAACTTCTATTAGTGTCCTTAATATAATTTTATCTTCAATTTTATTTCTTCTTTCATTTACTATTCATCATTGTTGAACTCAGTTTTCTAAACTTTTCATGTACAAGAAAAAAGTGAGAAGAAAACAGATGGCAGAATAGGTCAAGTCTATTTTGTAAGAGACAACAGAAATCTTAGCACTTTAATAGGAATTTGTGTTTCAGAAAAAGGAAAAGGTATGGGAACAACCCTTTTCATGCTGTTGGTAGAAATATGATTACTTGTTATTATTAAGATGTATTTAACATTTTTTTTTATTGTAAATCTGTGGCGTTAGGACTTTGGTGAAGTCAGTCCTTTGAGAAGAAAGGTTATTTAAGTGAGCCATTGATCATGAGTAAGTGAGTCAAGATGGTATCTGACCATGATCAGTTATTGGATTCAGGCTAAGTTGTTCATGCCAGCACTGCTAATGAGGTGGTCCTTGATTACAACCAGAACTTGAAGAGTATGCTATCAGGGATCAAGTAGATGAAGAAAGTATGTACCACCTTCTGGGGATTAAGGGGAAGTGAAGACTTACCAATATGGTAGATCCATTATGGCTGTCAGGGAGACATCCATAGGTTTCATAGGAAGTATTTCTCTTCAGAACTCTACCCATCACCAGCCTGCGGCTCCGTAGGACTATGGGGATGGGTTGCTTCTTAGAGGAGTTTTATTCTTTTCTATGGTTTCTGATATACATTACATTTATTTACCTTAACTTATAAATATATTTTAACCTATTTATTTTGTCTTGTGAATCCAGGTGCTTATGTAGAGAGTTGGTTATTTTACAAAATAATGGGGGTAAGGTGTCAGATACTGAAGCTCAAAGATTATTTGGATGAGGGCAACGAGCCAGAGAAGTGAAAGCTCCCTCAAATACAAGAGAGCCCTCATGTCAGGAGGGAGCTTTTAACACATGGGTTAAATTATGATCTTGTAAACTTTCCCCTTTTGTTTGTAATTTTAAATGTCATCTGTTTCCCTGTAGTTACTAACTGTAAAATCCCTGAGAAAACCTAGGAGAGGCTGTGTATTTATCTTAGACACAACAGGTTAAGGAAGAAGTTAGAAACCTATATGTCCTTTTCTACAGAGATTAGAGGTGAAGAGGAGCCCCAGGGAAAGAAAGGAAGAGTATGAGGAGTACCAAGAAATCAGGTGGGTCAATATCTAGGGCTTGGGGGGAAAGAGAAAAATGGGACACTAGCAATTAGACAGGGATCAAAGAGACTCTGTTAATAAACCACATATGGACAGAAAAACCTCCGAAATAGTTTGACATGAAGGAAATTAGAAATTTAATGTTTGTCTGTTTTTCCTCCTACCCTTCTATCTTCTCTCTTGGTCAAAAGGTTCAAAATATATGTGTGTGAAGGGGAAAAAAAAGAAGTTTCTGCTGCTCGAAAAAGTATGAAGGAAGTTTAGGGGTGGAGGAATCTAGGCTTAAATAGAGAATCAAGTGGGTGAATTAAATTTAAATTAAATTAAATTGAGAATCAAGTGGGCGTCAAAGATAGTACAGTGTATAAAGTGCTGGACTTGGAAGTAAGAAGACCTGTTCTTAAGTCCTATTTCTATTACTTACTAGCTGTGTGACTCTGGGAAAGTCACATAACCTTGCTCAATCTTAGTTTCTTCATTTATAAAATGGGGATAATAATGGCACCTACTTGTAAGCTGAGGACCCCAAATGATAATAATAGCTAAAATTATATAGTGTTTTAAGGTTTTGCAAAGCATTTTACATGTATTATCATATTTTGTATAATTATTGAAAGGGTGACTTTCTTTCCTTTTATCTTTCATGGCTGTGAACCCTCCCAAGACTAAGGGGAAGAATTTAACTGATTGCTCATTTATATATTCAGTGGAATGAAGATTTCTAGTTGTTGTTGTTGTTCAGTCGTTTTTCAGTGGCATCTGATTCATTGTGACACCATTTGGGGTTTTCTTTCTTTTTTTTTTAAACTCTTACCTTCCATCTTGGAGTCAATACTGTGTATTGGCTCCAAGGCAGAAGAGTGTGACTTGCCCAGGGTCACACAGCTGGGAAGTGTCTGAGGCCAGATTTGAACCTAGGACCTCCCATCTCTAGGGCTAGCTCTCAATCCACTGAGCTACCCAGCTGCCCCCTGGGGTTTTCTTGACAAAGATACTGAGGTGGTTTGTTATTTCCTTTATTAGCTCATTTTACAGATGAAGAAACTGAGGCAAACAAGATAAAGTGACTTGCCCAGGGTCATATAGCTAGTATATGAAGTCACATAGTAGTAGATGAAGTCTTTTTGATTCCAGGACCAGCACTTTACCCACTGTGCCACCTAAATGCCCTGTTTCCATTTATTCAATTTTCAATAATTACTCATAATTTTTTATAATGCTGATCAATAGGAAAATAAATAACCTTGTTCATGTATTTATGTGATGCTAATAATGAATAATTGTGAATTATTTTGGAGTGAGCTAATGGAAATGATTCTCCAGTGGCCAGCTGACCATAAATGTCTACTCTATATTAAGTATTTCTAGTGTTTTTTCTCCCTCGTCTCTAATCTAGTGGGAAAGTAAATCTTTAGAGATTTAATAATTGGTTCTGTCAACTCTGTAGATAAATCAAATGATAATTCCTTACTATGATAATGTATAGTTTTGCTTAAGAAGAATTTTACTTTATATGGTATGTTGTGGTACCATAGGCATGATTTTCACAGACAGATGTTAACACGTCATTATAAGCATTGTACATTCTGGTTCTCTGCTAAAATGAAGTGTTCTGATCATTTTTCATGGTATGTAGTCATCTGGATCCAGCTCAAACTTTCTCTGCTTTGTTGACAAGTTACTTTTTGAATGACTACCTTCTTTTCCCCATGTTTTTGGGTCTAGCCTTAAATTTCTTTGGTTACGATTTCACTGTCAGTTTCCCAGGGTGAAAGGTAAATTAGCCAGGGGACTGTCTAAAATCCTAGATGCAGCAAAGTGACTACATCTTTCTCTCACGTTAGGTGCAAGGTGACTTTGCAAGAACAACTCTGAAACTGGGTGGTTTAGTATAGCGGCTCATTTTGAGAAATAGAAGACACAGAATATGGATTGATTTTAAAAATCCACCCATTGACTTCCATGGCTATCCAAAACAATCAGACTATTCCATTATGATAATTCATAATTTGGCTTTAAGCTTCTTATTTGATTAACTCCTATGAGCACCTTCATGTGGCAGTGCAAGCTTACTCAAAGTAATTAATTTTATCAGGATAGCAAGAATTGAATTGAAGCATATTCCCACTTGTCATTGTGTAATTGAAACCCTAAGGTTTTATTATTGCATAAAACAGAATTCTATAGAATTTTAGTTTTCAAAACTTAAGTCTACATATGCTTTTTAAAAAGTCTTATTATCCATCTTAGAGTCAATATTAAGTATTGGTAGCAAGGCAGAAGAGTGGCAAGAACTAGGCAACTGGAGTTAAGTGACTTGCCCAAGATCACTCTTGTAGGAAGTGTCTGAGCCTAGATTTGAACCTAGGACCTCCGTCTCCAGGCCTGGTTCTCATTCCACTGAGTAACCTAATTGCTCCTCACATTTTTAAAAAAACAAAACAAAAAACCCTTACCTTCTGTCTTAGACTCAATACTGTGTATTGGTTCTAAGCAAGGGCTAGGCAATGGGGGTTAAGTGACTTGCCCAGGGTCACACAGCTAGGAAGTATCTAAGGCCAGATTTGAATCCAGGATCACCCATCTCTAGGCTTGGCTGTCATTCCACTGAGCCACCTAGCTGCCTCCTATACATACTTTATATATATATATATATATATATATATATATATCTTCTGTTTTTTACATTAATTAGTTATCCCCAATATCTGTTTCTTTCCCTCCCATGGAGCTATCTCATCTAACACCTGCAATTTTTTTAAGAGGAAAAAAATGAGCAAAACCGATCAATACATTGAAAAAGCCCCAAAACGTGTATTATGTACAACACCTGTGATCTTCCCACCTTCACACAGCAATGAGTTAGGGAATTTTCTCATATCTCTTCCCTCAGGTTCAGTTTGATCTTTATAATCCACATATGCTTTAACCTTAACCATTTTTTTTTGACCCTAGAGTTGATTTCTTCCAAACTGTAGAGATAAATCTGCAGAGATGAAAGTCATTCTATCCAGTTGGCCCTACATTGCCCAATCATAACCTTTCATCAGCTCATGGAAATATGTGTCTGAAGTAGCTACTGTGTACACCCTATGGGAATTCTGTAGACATTGAGATTGTTTTTTCAGTTAAAGATGATATTTTCCTCTACCTAGAGAGAGAGACAGAGTCATAGACTCTCAAAACAATTAAAGTTGAAAGAGATCTTAGAAATTAAAAAAAAAGTCTAATTGCATTATTTTGCAGCTGGGAAGATGAAAGCTCAGAGAAATAAAATGATTTGCTCAAGGTCACACAGATATTTTTGTGGCTCATTCAGAACTAGAACTCAGATCTTCTGACTCCTAATCTAGGAGCCTTTCCATTATGACATGTTTGCTCACTGTTGTCATCCCTAGACTTATGTGATTTGGTGTATCCATAGACACTCAAACAGAGTTTAAGTTGTACGAGTGCTTAACTTTTTATTGATAAAGATGATTACCTTAATAGAAAGGAATCATAGGGGGCAGGTTTGTTGAGTAGATAGCTAGGACCATTAAAGTGTTGAGTCAAGGTTTTGGTCCAGGAGCCATTTCAGTAACTGTCCATTTATCAAGTGGAAATGAAATAAACTAAGAGTATGAAAGGCAAAAGATCAAGCCAATGACTCAGAAGGCCAAGGGATTGGTTGATGGGACTATTATTCTAATATTAGAAACTAAGGAAGTTAAAATAAGGACTAGGGCACCCAATGTACCTTTGTCCCAAGGTTGAGGTGCTAGGAGACAGAGAAAAGAGATATATCTATTTCCAACCAGGAGCTCCAAGTAGAAGTGGGAAGGAGGCAAAGTAGATGAGCTTGGAATTTAGGAAATTTGGCTAAATAAGACAATGGCATCAGAATTTAACTTAACAAGCACTTAATCCTGCTTATTCAGAAAATATCAATTAGAGAGGCATATAATGTTAAGAACATTGTGCTACATGATGGAGAGATACTAAAATAAATCTATAATCTTACTGAATTGCAAATTTTCTCCCATGATGCATACCACAGCCCATCTATGCTTGCCCATCTCATGCTACTCTTGCACATGTTCTTCCATAAGTGTGTCCCCTAAGGTCCAGTCCATTTACCAGATTTTTTTTTACTGTCTCTTGACATGGCATGAGTAGTAGAAGAACATTCTGGCTGTCCATTTGCCACAAGAATGGCCCATCTTTTCTTTCTATATTATACAATTCTTTTTTTAAATTTTAAAAATTTTATTTTATTTTTTTTAAAACCCTTACCTTCCATCTTGGAGTCAATACTGTGTATTGGCTCCAAGGCAGAAGAGTGGTAAGGGCTAGGCAATGGGGGTCAAGTGACTTGCCCAGGGTCACACAGCTGGGAAGTATCTGAGGCTAGATTTGAACCCAGGACCTCCCATCTCTAGGCCTGGCTCTCAATCCACTGAGCCACCCAGCTGCCCCCTATATATTATACAATTCTTTAATGACATCTTTTACTAGGTTTTGCCTTTGAAATTCTTCATTGGTTGGATGTCATAGTTTGCTTACATGTATTATATATATCTATATCATCATCTCTGTGATATTCATTTTTAATTCTTCAGAGACTATTATAATCCATACTTTGCTGCCATATACCAACATGCATATTAGGTGCATATTATTACAAAGATGGCCCCTTGCCTTCATGCGAAGCTTTGGGCCCTTAAAGAATCTCTGCAATTTCCTAAAGGCAATTTCGCTTACTTCTCTTTTCTTGTTTAATTCATCATGCATTTGTACTGTGTGTACCCTATTGTTGGACAAACTTTATAGGTTCTTTATACAAAGGTGTGTGTTGTAACCTGAGCAATGGAAATATTGTCCAGGGATAAGGGATATGAAGGTTAATAACTCCTGAACTAATGAAGTTTCTATTGTGTGACTCAGATTTGAACTACTAAGGAACAGAGGGATATAAAGAATATCTACAGTAGAGTTGACACCACTCCTTTATTTCCTGGATGTTCCATAGTCTAGGATATGCAAACTGTTATGTGGAATTTTGAGCATTCACAATTTTTTCAAGGAAACAGAAAGAAGGTAGAAACCCAAGAGATTCTTTTCACCAACAATAATTATGAAAACCCTGTCGTCCTAAACCACTTTCTTTTGAAAGAAGGCATATAGATAAACAGACATATCTAGGAGTTAATCATTATAGTAAAAGGCCTGGAAATGCCAGCCTTTTATTTTTTCCCCTTTCTTCCTTCTAGTCTTCTGATGGCATTTGGGCAAGAAGAAAATATTTCTCCAATCCACAGAGCCACAAAAGCGAGTGTTCAAAAATACTAATCAATAAAGACGATGGATCAAGGTTACCTTAAATAGTGTAGACTTAGAGTATAGAAAATGTGACTGTAGATATCTTAGTAATTAGAATTTTGGAGCTAGTCTTATGTATTGAGTATAAAAGTAATTTTCTTTTAGGTTTTAAGTTTTTAAAGCTAATATAATTCAGCCAAGATTTATGAAATGTTTCTAAGTACAAGGTCTATACAGCCATAGACTTCCCAAGTTGGAAGACATTGTAGAGGTCATTTAATCCAACTCGGCAATATAAATCCTCTCTAACAACCTCCCCAAAAAGTGGGCATTCTATCTCCACTTAAATATGTGCAATGAAAAGGAACTCATTAGACCATGCTTTGCTCTACTGGTAGATGCCAGAGGACTTTACAAGTACAATTCCAAAATCTGTGAAGGTAATCCATAGGATTTTAAAATTACAGATTTTGGATTGTTGGGAACCCTAGAGGGCATGTAATTCAATCTCTTCCTTTTATGGATGAAGAAACTGAGACTCAAAGGGGTTAGGTGACTTCTTCAAAGTCACACAGCTGGTATGTGGCAGAATCAGAATTTAGACTCAAATCCTTAGGCTCCACATTCATCACTCTCATGCTCATTTCATTTCTGGACATCTCTAATAGTTAGGAAGGTCTTTTTGCTTCATTATGATTTCTAACAATTGGTCCTAGTTTTCAAGAAGTATTGGATTTAGAGATGGAAGAGGTCTTAGACAACATCGGGTCAAAGCCCCCAACACTGGGAGAGATGGGTTCATTTCAAAGAGGATGATAAGAATCAACTTCAGTTACCTCTGATCATTTTCTTTCTTTCTTTCTTTCTTTCTTTCTTTCTTTCTTTCTTTCTTTCTTTCTTTCTTTCTTTCTTTCTTTCTTTCTTTCTTTCTTTCTTTCTTTCTTTCTTTCTTTCTTTCTTTCTTTCTTTCTTTCTTTCTTTCTTTCTTTCTTTCTTTCTTTCTTTCTTTCTTTCTTTCTTTCTTTCTTTCTTTCTTTCTTTCTCTCTTTCTCTCTTCCTCTCTTTCTCTCTTCCTCTCTTTCTCTCTTCCTCTCTTTCTCTCTCT
The DNA here is from genome assembly GCF_027887165.1 of Monodelphis domestica. Lineage (NCBI taxonomy): Eukaryota > Metazoa > Chordata > Mammalia > Didelphimorphia > Didelphidae > Monodelphis > Monodelphis domestica. The sequence goes on from NC_077232.1 coordinate 192,038,378, forward strand.
CTTTCTTTCTTTCTTTCTTTCTTTCTTTCTTTCTTTCTTTCTTTCTTTCTTTCTTTCTTTCTTTCTTTCTTTCTTTCTTTCTTTCTTTCTTTCTTTCTTTCTTTCTTTCTTTCTTTCTTTCTTTCTTTCTTTCTTTCTTTCTTTCTTTCTTTCTTTCTTTCTTTCTCTCTTTCTTTCTCTCTTTCTTTCTTTTTCTTTCCATTTTAGAATCAATATTAAGTATCAGTTCTAAGGCAGAAGGAGGATAATGGCTAGGCAGCTGGGATTAAATGACTTGCCCAGGGTTACAGTTACAAAGTGCCTGAAGCTAAATTTGAACCTGGGTTCTCCTGACTACATGCTTAGCAGTCTATCCACTGAGCCACTAGCTTCCCCTAACTTTTACATTTCTAATTATTCTAATTATTAGTATGTTTACAATGCAATATCCTTGAAGGAAGGAATTTTTTTTTTGCCTTTGTTTCCCTAGCACCTAGCACAGTGCCTGGCATATAGGAAACAGCATATATACTTATAGAATAATGAGTAAATTGAATGAGTCAATAGTCTTATGAACCTTTTTATCCAAATGGAATGTACATATTCATAAAATGGTTATTGGCAAATCTCCATGCATTATATTTTTAATGTATTTTCACGTGAGTTCATTGAGAACATCGGAAAGCCCAATCCACTTTTTCACTCCTCAATACTAATTCAGTCTGACAATCTAAACCTAATGATTCAGATATATTTCATTGTCTGGATGGCAGATGCTCACACAGTAACTCATGCCATGCCATTTTCTAACTTATAAGGTTTTGTTGTAACTTATTTTGTTTAAGGACTAGTGCTATCCATATATAGCTACTATGAAAAATATCTAACAGCCACATGGATAGAGTCCACTTTATGTTTCTGGTTTGTTTTTGTCTTTGTAATAGCTTGATTTTTTTTCTAACTCCAATTATGCACAGAGATATTCTTCATAAAACTTTATTCCCATAGAGTTAGCATATTAACAACAATGCACTGTTGTAATATTCCATGCCTGGAATGCATTATCTTCTTAACTCTGTCCCACAGAATCCTTCCCCTTTTTTAAGATGAGCTCAAGCACCACCTTTTCCATGAAGCCTTCCTTAATTCCCCTACAATTACCAGTGCCCTTTCCCTAACTTCTTCTCCCTAATACATTTTATAATTAACCTATGCATATTTATTATATTTGGATTCATTTAGCCTCCTTGAGGTTATGAAGGAGCTATGTATGGATGCTAAAGAGGGATTGCTGCTGATCAGGATGGAAATTCCCAAGAATTTAAATGAATATGCATATATATATATATATATATATATATAGAGAGAGAGAGAGAGAGAGAGAGAGAGAGACAGAGACAGAGAGGATAACCTGCCTGATTATAATAATGAATCTCCTGAGTGGTCCAATTCATTCAGATTCACACAATTCAAAGCTATAATTACATAAAATAATGGTTTCAGCCCAGTGGAAATATGCAGTGAAAATTCAAATAATGCAACTATTTCCCAGGCATCGAATATTAGTGACCAGGCATTTCAGAACTTTGTTTGAAGAGAGCTTCATCTGGTAGTCACTATTTTCCTTCTGGCTCCTTACTTAGCCTGGCACAAGCCTAACTCTAGACACAAACTTGGCCTTGGCTTAAGCTGAGGAAAGAGGGGAACAGAAACACATCTAGATTTTTGTTTCCTCTCTGCCTTACTTTTTCCACTTGCAGTATGCACAGGGAATTAAAGTGGGAATTAAAATCCAGAACAGTGGGACTAAGCAGTATAAAAATATAATCTTAGCATCACAGATCTAGAGCCAGATGGGATCCCAGTATCTATGTTGTCCAGCCCCTTCATTTCATTTTTTCCTTTATTTTTATTCTGAATTTAAATACCAAATTAAGTGATGATTTCCATATACATAGTAGAACAGAAAAAGGAGGATTGCATATGAAATTGCAAATATTTATTTTGTACAACTTACTTTTCTTTTTAAGTATGATAGCTTTTTAATGCTACCTATTAAAATATTCAGTATATAGCTTTAAAATATTTCTTATTGCTTCACGCTTCTTGGCCTTTTTCTGTTCTGAACTAATTTAAGAAAAAAAGATGTCTCAATTACCCTTCCTTCCTTCCTTGTAAAATATGTAACAATATGAAAGGTCAAGTGAAACAAATTCCCAGATTGAGTCCAAAATGTAAGTCTTATTCTTCACCCTGAGTCCATCACCTTTCTGTAGAGAGATGGGAAGAATATTTGATCATCAGTTCTCTGGGATCCTGGTCAGTCACTTCCTTGATCAGTTCTCAAGTCTTTCAAAGTTCTACCCCGCTGAGAGGAGCAGAACCAGGAGAACATTATATACAGAGACTGATACACTGTGGTACAATTGAATGTAATGGACTTCTCTATTAGTAGCAATGCAGTGATCCGGAACAATTTTGGAGGGATCTGCGAGAAAAAAACACTATCCACATGCAGAGGAAAAACAACTGCTTTCTCACATGGGTCCACAGGGATATAATTGGGGATGTAGACTCTAAATGATCACCCTAGTACAAACATCAACAACATGGAAATAGGTTTTGATCAAGGACACATGTAAAACCCAGTGGAATTGCGTGAAGGCTACAGGAAGCGGTGGGGGAGAGGAGGGAAAGAATATTTTTCTTGTAACCAAGGAAAAATGTTCTAAATTGACTAATTAAATAAAATTTTTAAAAAAAGTTCTACCCTGACTATTTTACAGATGAGGAAAATGAGACCTAGGGAGGGGGAAATGATTTATTCAAGGTCCCACAGTGGGATAGGATGGGATGGGGAGAGATTTCCTCTGACCTCAGAGCTGGTGTTCTTTTTACTACACCATGTAACCCTTCAGTAATCATTTTGTTCTCTGTCCTGGCTGCCCTCACTGGAGAAAGCAGCAAGGTTGGACACTACTTCTGAGTCAGAATACTGCCATTGTAAGGGGCACCAGAGGTCAGCCCTGATGGCTTTCTGACCTTTACAGCTTAGACATATAGGGAGAAGGAATAGTAAAGAGATGATGGACATGAGAGCACTAGAGGAGGCAGCATTGTTAGTCACAATAGCCCAGAAGGCAGGAGAACAAAGTGACTGCCAGACCTCTGCAGCTGCTTTGAGTCTGAGAAAGACTGTAGAGTCTGCTTGGTTAGACAGAGGATGAATGGGTGTCTATGTTTTGATTTTTTAACCCTGTGTAAGAATGTCTATAATATTCAGATTCTTAATGGTCACCATCATTAAAAGGCTTTCCTTAAGTGCCTACCTGACCTTAGTTTTATGCAGCATCTACATTAGGAAAGCTGGATGCCCACAATCCTGCCCTTAGTCACTTAGATATGCTTCAAATATGGCAGCTACACAGGGGACAGATGGGGAGAGCACATCATATAAAATTAGAGCCAGGCCATTTGAGCCATTACAACATGCTCACTGTGATGCAGATTTACATTTTAAGTCTCCTGAAGCATAACGCTCATTGCATGCTGTAAAAGCTTGATTGCAGATTGTTAGCCTATACTCCAAGGTCCTATGGCCAACATGCTTCATCAAATAATTCCATCTTCCTTGCTAAGAAATTTTCAGGTATTAGCTTATACTTCTACAAAATCCATAGTCTTATAAAAACATCCAAAGAGACCCAAGAGGTGCTAGATGTTATCAGAGGAATCAATTGCATCCTAGAAAGACCAAATATCTAGCCAAACCCATACATAAAATCACGATCAATACAATAACATAGGTTTTACTCTAGTAAAAAGAACAAAACATTCTGCTAACCAGTTGTCTAGAACTATGATTCTTAATCTTTTGTTGTGCCATGATCCCCTCTTTCAGTCTGATGGAAGGCCTGCAGATCCTTTCTTAGAATAAACCTTTCTTAGAATAAGTTTTTTGTAGGATAATATTTTAAAATGAATAAAATAAAAAAATATGGGATCACAAACAAAGCCATGTGTAAAATAAGTTCACATTTCCCAAGTTAGGAACCATTGGAGGCTTTGTTCCAATTGAATGGTGGTTTGGCCCCAGTCTAGGTGCAGTGGCAGGCTATTGTTAGTGAGTGAGTCAATGAAAAATTATTTAAGCATGTATATATAATAGGTATTGTGTTAAGTGCTGGGGATGGAAAGAAAGGCAAAAATAAAATAGTCCCTGCCCTCAGTTAGGTTCCCACTATTGGAGGTTAACAATATGCAAAAAACTTTGTGTATACAATATTATATATATATATATATACATATTACATATATGTATGTGTATATGTAGGTCCTTGTTCAGTCATTTTCAGTCATGTTCAACTCTTTTTTTTAACCTTACCTTCTGTCTTAGAATCAATACTGTGTATGTGTTCCAAGGCAGAACAATGGTAAGGGCTAGGCAATGGGAGTTAAGTGATTTGCCCAGGGTCACACAGCTGGGAAGTGTCTGAGGCCAGATTTGAACCTAGGATCTTCCATCTCTAGGTCTGGCTCTCAATTCATTGAGCTAGCCAGCTGCCCCCATGTTCAACTCTTTATAACACCATTTTGGGTTTTCTTGGCAAGGATAGTGGAGTGGTTTTTCATTTTCTTCTCCAGTTCATTTTACATATGAGGAAACTGAGGCAAAGAGCATTCAGTGACTTCCCCAGAGTCACAAAGCTAGTTAGTGTCTGAGGCTAGATTTGAACTCAGGAAGATGAATCTTCCTGACTAACTCCATTCCTGTTGTTTCATTCACTGTGCAACCCAGCAATCCTGATGTGTGCATATATATCATATGTATATGTATATATGTATATTTAGACATTCACACATACATATAAAATTGAAGATAATCTCAGATATCATTACAGAGAAGGTGGTATTTAAGGATAACTTCAAAGGAATATCTGAAAATAGGGAGACAAAGGCAAAAAGAGGGAGTCAATTCCAGGCATGAGGGAAAGCCAGGAAAAATGCAAGAGTAGGGAGATAGAATATCTTGTGTGACGTACAGCAAGACAGTTAGTGTCATCAGATTGTATATGATAGAAGGGAAGTAAACTATAAGAAAATTGAAATGAGATGGAACAACTGCTCAGGTAGTCTAGCAAGGTTTTCTCTTTTCCAAGCAGGTACAGGCAGACAAGACAACTGCATGTAGCAGGCATTGGATAAATGCTTATTGAATTTAATTAAGCTGAATTTTCCTGCCCAAACTGTAGGCTAGGATGAGTTCTGCCTTTCCTGACTCTTGGGAATGCTATTAACACTGTGCTACCCTGGAGCTATTGGCACAGGATTATTGCCCGGGGAGAAGGCAGATGTTTCAAGATCCTTGCTGGACATTACCATTATGGTCCAAATTCAATTAGCCCCTTGATTCATAATACAATCTTAGCATAAATTTATTTGGGATTCATTTGAGCCATGCTAGGTGTCTATTTACTGTATAAAGGCCAATAAATGCATTTGAACGTGAGTATATTCTCACATTCCTAATAACAGCTGCATAACCACATTTTAGAGCCATTAGAACATTCATATTATAAAACTGTCACAGCAGGCCCCTTACATCAGAGTGTTCTGGTTTAAATGAAACTCGATAGATGTTCACTAATTGAATGTTGCACTGTGTAGCTTTTAGAATTTCATTTCTGCAAAACAGGAGCAAGGTCCCTCAGTTGTTAAAGGTGACCCTGAGAATTTGCCTTAAAGAAGCATGGATATGCTATAGGGAAAAGTTAAAGTTGATCTTCCTTTTGGGACTAAGAGGGTTCTAGCATTTTTCTTTCTAAATATGGAGAGAAGGACCAAGTATCATTGGATTATAGATCGAAAGGGACCTCAGATAACACTTGGGCCAACCCTCTCAATAATAGAAGAGGCAATGGAGGATCAGGGAAGCAACACAGGGAAGATTTGAAACTAAGTCATTTGATTCCATTATGTCCAGATAGTGGACCATGCACTAAAAAAATGCATAAAAGAAATCTGATAATTTCACTGAATCACAAAATCTCAGAATTGGAAGGGATTTTTGAGAGCAAATAAGTCCATTCTGAACCCAGCAATAACTAACTAATATGTGTAAACATATCAGCCCATTTGGTCTTCAAAAGAACTCTATGAGGTAGGAACTATCATGATTCCCATTTTACAGTTGAAGAAACTGAGGCATACAGAGGTTTTAGTGATTTGTCTAGGATCAAACAATTAGTAAATGTCTCAGCATAGATTTGAATATGTCTTCCTAACTTTAGGTCCAACCTTTACAACCTGACTGTTTAAGTGAATCTCTGAGATTATCTATGAAAAGTGAGAGACAGGGAGGGCAGAGGACAGGAGGAGAGTAAGAACCCAACTTCAAGCCCACTTTAGTGGGGAAGGAGACAAGATAGTAAGCAAGCAAGCATGCTTTAAGCTCTATCATGATTATTGTACTTTAATATTTTAAAAAAATTACATTTATTTGCAAAATGTATCCAACAATATTATCACTCACTACTTTCCCAAAGTAGGGCTCTATTAGAAGTATTCATTTGCTCTCTTATCATTTCCTACTTTGGCTCATCTTTAGAGATATTTGTTTCTTTTCCATATTAACAAATTAACCATCTACACAAAAGTTAAATCAATATCTTCTTCAAGTACCACACATTTTTTATTGATAAAGAAAAGAAAAAAATATCAGTACCTACTACATAAATACTGACATAGACCATGAAAAATTTCGAGGGGCTTTGATTTATTTTAATCCTGTTTTGCTCTTTGGTAAAACTTTTTGTCCCAGAATTGCCAGTGTGTACAGGATATTATTATTATTATTATTTTAAACTCTTACCTTCCGTCTTGGAATCAGTACTGTGTATTGGTTCCAAGGTGGAAGAGTGGTAAGGCAGTGGGGGTCAAGTGACTTGCCCAGGGTCACACAGCTAGGAAGTGTCTGAGGCCAGATTTGAACCTAGGACCTCCTGTTTCTAGGCCTGGCTCTCAATCCACTGAGCTACCCAGCTGCCCCTGCAGCATGCCATTATGTTAACTCACAAGTGTAATATTCAAACACATGGTCAAACAGATGGGAGTCTCCTCTTTTAGCCCTGAGCTTACCTTCAGAAAGGCTTCTCCCCCAATTCTTCCCATTGATCTTAGATAGGCAATCAGATGAGTCCCTCTGCATAATCAGTATCTTTATATAAATGCCCGGACAAAAAAGCAATCTCATCATGTTGAGACAAATATTGGTGTCTGACATTTTGATCTCATGTTCTTTCTGTGGTCACGCTACTTTTTTTAAAGCCTTTATCTTCTGTCTTAGAATCAATACTGTGTATTAGTCACAAATCAGTAGTAAGAGCAGTAAGGGCTAGGTAATGGGAGTTAAATGACTTGCTCAGGATCACAAAGTTAGGAAGTATCTGAGATCAGATTTGAACCTAGGACTAGTCATACCACTTTTGCATGCTTACCTGGCCAACATAGAGAGATTTAAGGGCTAAAAGTGCTATTTGGAAAAAGTTGTGCTTTTGCTATTTATGAGCAGAATAGCCACAACTTTGATATATTCTATCGTTCCTTTCTGAGTGGCAGGGGCAAGGAGCAATAGCTGAACTACCATTTGCTTGGATCATATTGGCAGGAATCTGAAAATAATAATGGCAACAATAAGTTTAATAAAAGTATATGGTTTGTAAGAACAAGGCCATTTTCACAATTCAAAGCCCTTCTACATGTTAACAATTTGTGGAAATATGATTGACCACAAATTATGTTCCTAAGAACTTCCACATAAGCATTTAAACCTTCTATTTTCCCTTTTCCAGCACTTGTGTCTCCCTAAAAGGGCCAAAAGGAGGCCTGAAGAATGTTGAATAAATGCAACTTGTTAGTGATCTTTCTCTCTATATATGGTCAAGAACTGCAAAAAGGAAGGGAAGGAAAGGGATAGGAGGAGAAAGAAAGGGAAGTGAGGCTGGGCTTGGGCTGACTCAGTGGAGGAAGTACTGATATGGATCCAACACCAAGGTATTGAAATGAGTTGTTCTAGTGGAAAGTGATCTGGGTAAGGTAAAGGAAACAAAGCTCTCATCAGATTATGTTACTCTGTGAAATGGATTTTTAGACCTGAAAAAATAGAACATAATAAGGAAATAAATTTAATTAACTATGTCCTCCCTGTCCATCATTTATAATATCTATTCATCCATCTATCTACTTACCTGCCCATCCATCCAACAAGTATCAGCTTTCTAAGTCTTAAGCATTGATGGGGGACTGAAAGTGGGGAAGATAGAATGGGTGGAGGAAAATAAGGAGTTGAATAAGAAAAGAAAACTATATATCTATAATAGGATGTGGCATGGAGTTTTGTTTTGTATGTCCACAGGGGTCTATCTGGACGTGGCTTGCAAGGAGGCAAGAATAGGCATCTCTAGCATTTCCTCCCTCCCTCTCTCCAAGGGACACTGATTCCTGCCAAATGGAGAAGCAGAAAGTTGGAGTCAGAGGCTAGCCATTCTGCTTTCATCAGAAAAAGAGGAGTTAGCAGGCTACAATTATATCTACTTTTTCCTTTAAATATTGTTAGTCTAAGGAATATAATTTAGGTTCAAATTAAACTCAAAATCAGTGTTCCTTAATAAATTCTCACAACAACCTTATAAAGTAGGTACTAATAATACTTTCATTTTACAGATAAACTGAGAGAGAGAAAAGTGATTTTCTCAGGTAGCTAGTAAATATCTAAAGCACAAATTGAACCGAAACAATGATGGATTTGAAAAAGTAAAAAGAAATACTTAAAAAGGGAGAGGAAAAAAATAAAGGAAGATAAGAAAGAAATTTTTTTCTGATGTTTTGAGGAGAGTTTATTTGGGTCACATATCTTTATATAAAAAAAATAAATAAAATGGCAGAGTGATAATGTGAGGAAAAAAATTCTATTCTATGTACTAATACCTTGAGTAGGCTATGATTCTGTCTCATAACTTCTTCCCTTTGGTGACCACTGTGTTTGGGTACCTTACTTTGTGGTCCTCTGGAAAGACAGGGTATAACAAACTTCACAGGATGCTCTGGGGGATACCTCCCCTCTTTTCAGTAGAGTTAAAAAAGAAGAAGTCATTCTGTGCCTTCAAGTCACACCGAGAGCATGAGTCTGATCTTTATTATATACCATCTCCGCTCTCCCTACTACAATTGAATTTGCCCCATAATGTAAAAATTAAATTATGTATCCAATAATAAAAATATATTATTTTAAGAGACTTATTAAGGATTATAAGAATAAAGAAGATACAAATAAAAAACCACATGCCCATGGCTGATTAGCCCATTCAAAATCCCCGTGCTTAGCTTAGCTTACCACTATACTTCCAACATCATTGAAATGGCAGAGAGAGCACGGGAGTTGTTACTGCCAGTTAAATACTAATTGTGATCTCACCCAGGTGGAAATTCATGTGAGATTATAGGGAATTCTGGGAAATACCATGGATTTCTGGGGATTGAAGTCTAGGGTTCAAAATCTCCATTTATATAATACCCAGTTTTGATTAGTTATGGCTCTGTCAAACAAGGTACAAATACTTGTGATTTTCCGGTTCCCTTCAAGATTTTCCATTTGAACATAAAAGACTGATAAATATTATAATAAATAAATGAATAAAATTGACACTGTTTTTGCTTCCATTGCCCTACATACAGTAGGCACTGAATAAATGTTGGCTTATCATCCTAATTATGATGCTGAGCTCCATAGATAATAATCATTCAGCTCAAAATAATGCCATTCATAAAATATAATTCTATTATTAAATGGTTATTATATAAAATATCTGATAGTAATAATATGATAATAATGATTAGACATAATAAATTATTATATTTATAGCTATTAAGTATATAAGGTAAGATTTGAATTGAGCTCTTTCTAATTCTTAAGTTCTGCATTCTCCAGATTCTATCACCTAGCCAGATTCTGAGAATTTGGTTACCTATGTTTTGAACCTCTCGAATGAAAGATAGAAAACTGTCTATGATTGTCAGCATGTTATTTTTCCATCTAAAAGGATTGATTTTTGTTTCTTTTCCCCCCTGGGCTCCATTTTTAAGTGTAACTTCAATCTACTCAGTTGTACCGTCCTCCTCTCTCTGTAGTAATAGCTAGCCCTAGGTGTCACTTTCTGTTCTGTCTGTTCTCAAAACCAAATCTTTTCTTAGAACTCTTCACCCAGGGAATAGCTGGGTATCTCAGTGGAGAGCCAGGCTTAGAGAAGGAAGGTCCTGGGTTCTAATATGAACTTAGACACTTTCTAGTTGTATATGGGCAAGTCATAACCTCCATTGCCTAGCCCTTCTTGCTGTTCTGACTTAGAACCAAAATACATTTTTGATTCCAAGACAGAAGGTAAAGGTAAAAAAAAAAAAGAACTCTGCCTAAATGGAAGACCAAAACTTGAAAACTCCCAATTCTTTCTTGATTACTATGAAAACCATCTTGCTAGAGTATAGTTGGAGGTTTTAAATCCTTATGAGCATAAATAAAAGGATAAGGGAAAGTGATTGGGTTAAAATAAAGGAATCCAAGGAACATGGAGTTAGGCTTAGTTGGCAACCCCCATTCCTTCTTTTTTTAGAATATTTTTCCATGGTTACACGATTCATGATTTTTCCCACCCCTCCTCCCTCCCCCATCCTGAAGGCATCCACCATTCCTAAGAGATCCATGATTACTATGTTTGAAATGAAAAGTCTTCAAGTCTGAAATAAAAAGTACTTTGCAAATGTCATGTTTCAGGGACTATGATTTGGTGATGAGGAGAGGTCATATATCTAATGTAGGAATGGAAAATTAAAAAGTTTCAAGTATCCATAAGTCTTTTTACCCATTTATAAAGTTTTATTTTTTTATTATTAACTTCTCATATTGGGAAGGAAGAATTGTAATTTTACTCATTTTTAAAAAGTTTTTTATTCCATCACTTCTATTGTGATTTGTATTGTTGTGGAGGGGGAAAAATTGCTTTTAGATTTGTCTGAGAAAACATACCTTCCCCCCACACACCAAGCCTTAAAATCTTTTTACGATTCTGCATTTTTAGGAGAAAATCTGCCAGTTTGCTTTCTCATTCTTCAGTATATTTTCCCTTTCATTCTATAGACAGCTGGGTGGTTCAGTGTATCATGGTGGGCCTACAATCAGAAAATGCAAGTTCAAATCTCAACTAAGACACTAACTGTATGATCATGGGCAAGTAACTTAACCTTTATTTGCCTCAATTTAGTCAAATATAAAATGGAGATAATAGAAATATCTATGTCTCAGGGTTGTGAAGATTAAATGATAAAATATTTGTGAAATGTTTAATATAGTACCTGGCATATAGTAGGCATTTATTAAATGCTTCCCTCCTTCCCATGCCCTATTGGTTCTTTGGTGCAAAACTTGTACTCTCTTATTTTGTATTTGTTTATATGAATTTTTGCAAACTGTGTGTGTGTGTGTGTGTGTGTGTGTGTGTGTGTGTGTGAACTCAGGAACTCTTCTCCATGTACTCTGCAATCCAATGACACTGGCTTCCTTAAGACACTCCATCCCCATGATACTCCATCTCCCAAATTAAGTTTTTTCACTCCATCCCTGGAATTCTCTCCATTCTTTTCACTGTTTCTAGCTTCCTTTAGATATCAGCCAAAATTGAACCATCTACAAAAGCATTTTTTTGTCCTTGATCTTGGTGATTCACTTCTGAGACTACTTGTGATTTATCTTGTATATAACATAGCATATAAGATAACAGTGATTTGTATGTTGTATCTTCTCTTAGACTGTGAATTTCTTGAGAGCAAGACCTATTTTGTTCCTTTCTTTGTACCCCTAGGGCTTAGCACAGTCCCTGATACATGGCATATGCTTAATAAATGCTATTTGATCAAGCCCAAAGACCTCTTGTTTCCATTAGTTTTGTCCAGTAGTATCTCAGACCAAAACAGAACCTTTTCTCCCCCAAATTCCCTATTCTGAACTTTTGTATTTTATCTATCTATCTATCTATCTATCTATCTATCTATCTATCTATCTATCTATCTATTACCCTTACCTTCGGTCTTAGAATTAATACTTTGTTTTGGTTCCAAGGCAAAAAAGTGATAAAGGCTAGGCAACTGGGGTTAAGTGACTTGCCCAGGATCACATAGCTAGGAAGTATCTGAGGCATAGTCTCTCTCCCTCTCTCTCTCTCTCTCTCTCTCTCTCTCTCTCTCTCTCTCTCTCTCTCTCTCTCTCTCTCTCTCTCTCTCTCTCTCTCCCTCCCTCTCTCTCCCTCCCTCCCTCTCTCTCTCTCTCTCTCTCTCTCTCTCTCTCTCTCTCTCTCTCTCTCTCTCTCTCTCTCTCTTCTCTGAGCCAACTAGCCGTCCCACTGAACTTCCTTATTGAAGATGAGAAAGCACTAAAGTGGAAGATGATGTTGAGGGTACCATCATCTTTTCATCACCAAGGCTAGCAATGTAGATGCTCCATTCTCGACTTTTCACATGCACTCACCTCACATAATTAATGTATTGCTGAATCTTAGTTGTTTCTACTTTCATTATATCTTCTGTGTAAATCTCTTCTGTATTAGAACAACCCTAGTTCAGGCCCTCATTACTTCTCATTTGAACTACTGCAATAGTTTCTTAAATGGTCTCCCAATCTTGAGTGTCTTTCCACTCTAATTCATCCTCCATTGAGCTGGCCAAGTGCTTTTTCTAAGGCATAGGTCTAATTAACCACATCTTCCTCCTGTTAAATGCACCCTACTTATTCTCTTTTACCTCCAAATTAAATATGCCTATTTTACTTCCTTCCCCCACCATTTTGACTTTTGAAGCATTCCATAGTCTAGCCCCTTCCTATCTTTCAAGTCTTCTTACACATTACTCCTCTCCTAATATTCTATGATCCAGTGACATTTAGCTTATTTGAAGCTTCAGGAACACCACTCTCTGTCTCCTATTTCCCTTTGCTCTAGCTATCACTTATGCCTAAAATTATCTATTTCTTTATGCTTCTCTGTTTCCTTCAAGAGTCAGTTAAAAGCCTACCTTCTGAAGAAGGCCAGTCCCTTCTTCTCCTCAGCTACAACCGCTTCCTTCTAAAGCTAACCTCCTATATACTTTAGGTAAATCTTGTTATCTAGCTAGTTATTTAAATGTTGTCTCTCCCACTAGACTATATGCTCCTTGAGGGCAGAGACTGTTTTATTTATTTATTTTTTTGTATTTCTTATTACTCCCAGCATTTAACACAACGCTTAGCATATAGTAACTGGTTAATGGCTGTTGAATGAATATCGTATGACACTATGGATCACCAGTTAGAAAATGTCAGCTAGATCCTTGGTATTGTAGGATTATAATCAAAAAGTGAGATTAGGACTGGAGATATACATCTAGGAATCACCTACATGAAAGTAATAATCAGACCCATGAACCCATATGAGATCCATAAGGAACAGGACAAATTACTACTGCAGTAGGGAAAATAAAAAAATATCATTACAGAAACTAAAAAATGAAAAGGATATTTTTCATATATTCATCCTAATTGCACTGTTGAGCCAACTGCTGGTAAACATGACATTCACTTTCAACTGGTGCTAAAATAGAAGCTTTATTTAGTACTAGAGTTATGTACCCTTATTTACTTCAACAATGGGACATGTGGCCAAAGGGAGATAAGAGGAAGGACCAAAATTTCAAAGAGACATTAAATAAACAGCTCTGACAGGGCTACAATTAATTTTTAATTTTATAGAGAATGTTGGCTGCGGTGCTAATTAAATTGTGTCGTCATGCTGTCATCTTGAAAGCCTTGATGTTACTCTTTTTCACTCCTCTGTTTTCTTTGATGGGAGGCTTCACACTTAAACTGACAACAGTTGGTTATGGTTTGCTGAAATCAGCTTGTATAAGATCTAAAGAGCTGATAGTTAAATCTTTAGTGTGATCCCTTATACCTTGGGAATAGGAAAACAACACAAATCAGAATTTGATTCATCATTCTGCTGATTTTCTATACTTAAGAAAGTTATGGAAAATATTAATTTAAAAGTATATCTTTCCATTATCCCCCCCCATTTTTAGACCTTGTTAAACATTTACCAACACAACCTTGATTAGATTTGGAAGGTAGTGATTTCGAAACACTATCTTAATAATAGATTAAAGACAGAGGCAATGTGGGGTAATACTGTCTTGGACTTGTAGTTGTGAGAGGTTGTTCTGATGCTTCCTGGCTGTGTGATGATGATCAAGTCACTTAACCATACACACCAAGCCTTTGTTTCCTCAGCTACACATAGGAGATAATAAAACCTTCACTACCTACAATCATAGGGTTGTTTTAAAAGAAGTGCTTCGTACACTGTAAAGTTATTTTATTAATCTTTAAAACATGCTTAATAGAATTGAAAGAAAAAAATCAGTTTAAAATTATAATTGGTAGGAACTAGAGCTCTGGTTTCATTGATTTAGGGTTCTGTTAAGGAGGAACTTTCTCTATCAGTGAAATTTAGTTAGTAACTTTTCTTCAACTTCTAATCTTACTGAGATCCCTAGAGCAGGGAGAGGTATAGTCCTGGATCACAGAAAAATTGTAAATTAAGGTTGGGATTAGAATTATATTTTACTGGTTATGAGACCAGCTATTTATCCAGAATACCATCCAATCTTTATAAAAGAATTCATACTTAGATTTATTATAGATGCTTTATACCTTGAAGTAAAGAACAGTGTAGAAAATATCACATTCTTTCCTCTCTATTCAAACCTACCAATCATCTTCTGAAGTAATATCATAAATTTTTTAACTGATCATTTTTTATGATGATCTGGGAAAGAATAGAGAAGCAAATGACTCAATTTTCCTTTTTGGCGCTCTAATTTTTTACTGAGATAGAAAGAATGAACCTTCAATGTATATTAAAAACAACTTTCAAAGTTCTTTTTTTAAGTTGTAGGGATTGGCAAGCTTCATTTCTGAGAGATTTAGCTAGGTTTCCAGGTAAGTGACCAGTACAATAGTTGCAGGATGAATATTTTAAGAACAAACTTGGGTTTAATTTCATATAAAATATTGAACTATGGGGGGAAAGAGGAATATTTAGATCAACCTGGATTGGTGAATCTAAGGAAGACAGGTTGGAAATAATACAAGGCTCAACAAATAGTACCTAAAGACCCAAGATGATATGATCATAGATTTAGAGTAGGAAGGGATTTTATTGAACATTTAGTCTGAGTGCTTTATGTTATGGATAAAGAAATTGAAGTCCGGAAAGTATCAATGATTTATCCAAGATCATATGGCTAGAAAGTTGATGAGACAGGAATCAAATCCAAGACCTCTGATTCTAGAGCCAAAAATAATCAATAATATCATCACTACAGTGGTCACTACTATATTTCTTCAGCTATGCAGGTACATTAGGAAAGTAATATGATAAAGAGGAGAGCATATCTTATAACTATACCCATTAGTATGTATATAGTAAACATGATGTAAGAATTTAAATTTAGGTTTTTATGCTAATATAAAAGTTCTAAAGTAATATTGTGGTAGTTGATTTAAAATATTACAGCTTTGTTTACAAAGAAATGGAATAATGAAAGTGGAAAAATGTAGATAAAGAGACAGAAAATACTGCCTAGCTACAAATACCCTAAGTTTAATCCTGTCTCCAGACTGCAAATGTGAATCTGAAATTGAATCTCACCAGAATCCAAAGTCCTAATTTGGAAGTGGAAATCCAAAGAACCAGGAGATGCTGAAGAATACTCTGAGAAACTTCAGTGCACACGAGGCTAAGACCACCAAGAATATCACCAGAACTCATGCTGAAGGGAGTGTCCCACCAAAGCACCAAGAGCAGAGAGAGTCTCCTCACTGAAGAACCAAGGAAGGAATCATTCCACTCATCACCACAAACCAACACAGGATCCAGGGAGAGAGTCTCCTCTTCCAGTCTGACTCAGCAATGCAGAGAGAGTGAATCAGTTCTCAGACTGGCCTTTTAAAAGCAGTTTTCTCGATGTCACTTCCTGTTGCTCCCTCACTTTATGGAAACTGTATAAAGGGAATTCTGGGAAATATTTTGAACCTTAGACTTCATTCCCTAGAAGTCCTTGGTATTTCCCAGAATTCCCTATAATCTCTCCTGCGTCTCCACATTGGCGAGATCATGTTATTGGTATTTAACTGGCAGTAATGCCTCCCACGTCCTCTCTCTTCTTGCATGGTGTAGCAAGTATGGTGGTAAGCTAAGTGTGGGGATTTTAAATGGGCTCACCAGCCATGGGCACGTAGTTTTTATTTTGTGTTCTCTTTATTCCTTGATTTCTAATGATCCTTAATACCTCATAAAATAACATTTTATTATTAGAGATATAAATTTAATTTTTACAGAACCAACCACAGTCTTTCAATTTGCCTAGCACTGCCCAAGGGAGGGGGGCTGTGACCTTTGGAGGTGTGAGCTTACTCCATTAAGTGACTTACAAACTCTCTTAATCAGTGTCAAGTAGGGGTACTTTAAGTTCTTTATTTGATTAACTAAAAATAGGCAAGGGGAGAGTTAATCCTAGCTTCACAATGAGCATATTGATATTATAAATAATATGTATATATGGCATACATATCTGTAGGATGGGGTATTTTCAAAGCAACTTTAGAGCTTACCAAGTTTAATTCTTTAGTTTTACAAATGAGGATTGAGGCTTAGGGAGGTTAAGTGACTTGCCTAATGCCACAAAATTGTAAATATCTGTAGTAGGATTCAAAATGATCTTCCTAATTCTTTTGAGCTATCTACTACATTACAATGGTAATGTTCAAAGCTGGAAAGAGTTGAGAGAATCACTCTGTCTCTGTCTCTGTCTCTCTGTAAAATTTTCAGGGAGATAATGACTTTGGCTCCCCTGCTTAGTTTACTCCCCTGCTTTTCCTTCTATTTTCATTTGCTTGAGAGGACAAAAGTGTGTTTTGAATAAGAAATGGAGAGCCATTTCTAATTCAAGGAACATATAGCAATATGTTGCAAGGGTAGTCTCTAAAATGATGACATCTGAGTATAGTTTAAAACTTAAACAAAGAATCATGAGGAATTTCTAATTCTAAATCAGAGCAAGGTTACTGATAGAGATCTTACCCTTAGTGAACAGAAGATACAGATTGAGGAAAAAAAAAGATTTCATTCTGAGGGCATTAGTAAATTGTGACTATTCTGCATTCAAATGAGTTTGATTCTTGGGACAAGGAATAATTTTCTAGATAGGAAATGCTCATTTTAGCCAGGGCCCAGAGAATTGCCTTATCTCCACATGGGAGGAAAAACTGCTAAAAATTTTCCCTGAATGTTCCCTGCATATCCATGTCCAGTATCCATTGCTCTTTTCCCCCCACTGGTTGTATATATATATATATATATATATATATATATATATATATATATATATATATATATACGTATGTATTTATGATTTGGTGTGCTTCATAGTCTGTTATGAAGGGAGCTGAGGTGGGACTTTTTGTTGATATTTTTCTTTCTTTGTTATTTTAATAAATGACTTTCTCTTTCAACCAATTGTATTCTCAGGTTCACTCATCAAATTTATATTGATTCATTGAGCTCATTGAGCTTATAGTTTTAAGCAGACCTGATATTAGTGTTTTGTGGAATTGGAATAGTCTTGTCTGTTGATTTGTATACTAATTGAGGGCTAGATGTCCCAAATAAATTATATACATACATACATACATACATATATACATATATATATTTCTACTAAAGTACTGCATTTATAAGAAATGGAGGAAATGGAAAATCCAGGATTATTCCAGTGGATGTTCTGACAGTTACCACTAAGTTAGAAAGGATTTGGGAGGGGGTGAAAAATTATATGTGTAACATTTGACAACCATCCTTACCAAGTCCAATGGTTATCACCAGATTGACCACAGAACAATAGGTCACTGAAGATAATGTTTCACTGTTTATTTTTGTAAATTTCTTGAAATTTTGTCAATGTGTATACAATTTGTGGGAATACCCATAGAAAATTCAGAGATAACTTTTTATCTCTTTTTATCGATACTCTAAAAGTAACTATTATGTTTTTAGGTGTTTAGGACATCTAAGAACATGTAATAATTAACAAAATCACTTTTACCTCCTCCAGTCTACTTTGGATCTTCTGGTTTCAACTCTATAAAGCAAGATATTCCTTCCAGGATAAGCTTATCACCTCTAAACTCACTACTATTCTGCTAACTCAAACTTTTTGATTTACATCCCTTCCCTCAACCTCCTCTTGCCCCCTGATTCTCCCTGATGGAATACCAAACTCCTTCCAATGCCTTCCTTTATAGAGGGCTGAAACTAGACTCATAGTTTCCAACTTCTTCCCTTCCCTCTACTGCTTTGTGTCTGCTACCCTTCCTGGTTCCAACTGTGTGGACAAAATGCTCCAATACTGGTTATACTCTGGAATCCCATTCCCCCTTAATTGTTTTCTTACCTTTTCTTTTTATTTCCTCCTTTAGATTGTAAACTCCTTGAAGGCAGTCTCTTATTAATTGTATTACCAGCTCTTATTACAGTGCTCACCACATAGTGGGACCTAATTAAATGTTTATTAGACTGAATTTGATAGATCATGGTTTGCCACATAAAAACCCTTTTAACTTTAGCAAGTCTAAGCTTAGATCCAAATGAGGCTCCTTTTCCATTGGAATTAGTGTGTATTTAGACATATATGTGCATCTATCTAAATAAATAATGTGATATAAATTAAAAAAACAAAACTTTTCTGACTTTAGAAAAGTCACCTCACTTTCCAGGGCTTAAAATCCTTCCTTTATAAAATTAAGGAGTTGGGTTAGATCATCTTTGAGGTCTCTGAACTACAATATCCTGTTAATGTCCTGCTTTCATCAACATCAATATTCAGATGAATAGAATGAAAAGAAATGATTAAATCACCATTTCCTTTTTTGAGAAGTTCCAATTTTTGTAGTCATATCTTTCTCTCTCCATATGGACATTCCATTAATTTGAAAGATAGCTAAAGGCAGGTATTTATTGAATGTTCCTTTGGTCGATCTACTTTATCGCTTGGCTGGATTAGCATAATTACTCCCACAATTATTCTCACAAATTAACTTTTAAATTAAACTATTCCTAAAAGAAGAATTCTAAAGTTTCCTCAGACCTTTTTGGTAGTTTACACAGACTCAATCAATGATCATTTGAGTCAACACGAGGCTATAAAATATAGAACATAGTTTAAGATCTATTCTGTTAAAAGGATATGCAAAATCAGGTTCCTGGAACCTAAAGATAGAAGGTCCATTAGAGATCATCTGGTTCAGTATTTTCACTTTACAGATGAAGAAACTGAGGGCAATAATAATTGAATAATTTGATCAAGACCACAAAGTTGTCAAAGGTCAGTCAAAATTTGAATTCAGGTATTCTGATTCTATCACAACAAGTCTGCTGACCTAAAGTTTTATAGGCTAGAAAGTTCAGATCATTTGAATAGACATTCTTGTACCACATGCGTCAATCAGAGCAGAGAAAGAAAAGTAGACCTGGATTAAGGGGATTTGAATTTGTTCCCTGAAATATACATCTATGATATCCTGGTAAACTCATTTGATCTCAGCCTCAGTTTCCTTAATTTTAAAAGTATGTGTTTTAATACCTGCACAATGTACCTGATTGGAGTATTCTGGAGAAAAGTCATCTATGTATCTTATGAATTTTTATGAATTATTAACCTATTTAGCCTAAAGTTCTCAATGTATGCTGTCTCAAAATTTCAGTGTATTGATCTGAATATTTTACATTCCATAACTGCTGGTGAGAAAATACTTAAGTGAATCTGTAAAGTTGGAAAAAGGCTGTTCATGTGATTTAAAAATAATCTTTAAAAACACATTGAATTATCCTGATTAACATCCTTTATAATTTTAAGGGAGTATCTTAGGAGTCAAATGCATGGTCAATATCTTAGGAAAGTCTCTGATATTTCTTTCAGGACCCTTGTTAGGCATTCTGTTGCCTATGACCATCTAAAGAGCATCCTAGACTAGGTGCTTTCTCTCTCTGGTTTACATGAACCCATAAGGGTACATGGATAGATTTCAGATGGGTCTGTGAACTTGGATGAGAAAAAAAGTACATCTTTCTTTTCACTAACCTGAAACTGAAATTTCATATTTCCCTTAATTATGAATGTAGATAAAAGATATTTTGTGGAGTCCATAGATTCCACCAGCATTGCCAAAGTGGTCCATGACACACAGAAAGATTAAGAAACCTTGCCCTAAAACATTATTATTATTATTATTTTTATAAAAAACCCTTACCTTTCATCTTGGAGTCAATACTGTGTATTGGCTCCAAGGCAGAGGAGTGGTAAGGGCTAGGCAATGGGGGTCAAGTGACTTGCCCAGGGTCACACAGCTGGGAAGTATCTGAGGCTAGATTTGAACCTAGGACCTCCCATCTGTAGGCCTAGCTCTCAATCCATTGAGCTACCCAGCTGCCCCCTAAAACATTATTTTTGACTGCCCATCAATAGGTTTTGAGTGACAATATATGTAGAACCTAGTGGAATTACTTGTCAACTCTGGGAGAGGGGAGGAAGGAGGGGAATGATAACAAGAATCATGGAAAAAATTTTAAAAATTTGTTAGTTACAATCTCATGCTATGGTAGGATCAATATGACCATTTATGCCTCACCCTAGTTGATTTTCAGTCCTCTTAACTCTATGAGAGAGGTTCATATTGTACTTTGGGGGATCCTAGCACACTTCTTGATATAGACAATCTAAGTCTATTGTCTACTGGATTATAAATCACTATTAGGTTTATTTCCTGAGGTCATCAGGAAAAAAGGAACACAAAAACACTTTTGTGTTCATCTCTCTCTCTCTCTCTCTCTCTCTCTCTCTCTCTCTCTCTCTCTCTCTCTCTCTCTCTCTCTGTATCTATCAATCTATATCTCAGTACTCTTTGTGGCATCAAAGAACTGGATATTGAAAGGATGCCCATCAATTGGAGAATGAGAGTAATGATAATAAATTCCATTCATATTGTGCTTTATATTTTAGAAATGCCTTTAAGAACATGAACATTTACAGCTTAAATTCATGATAATTCTAGGAGGTCGATATTTCTAGGACTCAGAAAAGTCAATAAACACTAATCAAACATCTTAAATTAAGAATCATTAACCTCATTGTATTGAAAGTGTGGCCTCTAGCAAGTTCAGAAAGGTTATGATGTCAAGCAATTGGTGTTCAACATATTCTTAAGAAAATGAAATGAATAGATTAATGTTAGAGTTAAAATTTCTGAAATGAGATTCTTTCATGAAAAGCAGGGGGAAAAATTCCAGGGCTAAAGACAGAGTCATCTTCAGATGTAAGAAGATCTTTTACCAAGAAGGGACTGTGAATTTGTTAACTGCTGGAGCTCCTTTATTGCTGTGACTCAATAGACACAACTACTGGTTATAAAGTAGGATTTGAACCCAGGTGTTCAGAATTCCAAGCTTTATGCTCTTCATCTCTCTTCTATGATTCTATGTTTTCCTCATCAAAGTTTTATATAATTCTTTACCTTTCTGTTACTCAGAGACAAATTGTAAGAGAGACTTGAGAAAATAGTGCTTTAATTTTACTCTAAAATCTGGTAATGAGAAAAATTTCTCCCAATTTCTCTAGTTGACATTGATCAATTTCACAAGGCATTTTTCTAGTTCCCCAGCTTTCCTTTGCATGCATTTGGTTTGGTCTGTCATATACACAGTAATGGAATCTATGAGCAAAAGATCTCATCAATTCCTTTTGTCTTGGCACTTGTTAAGAAAATCCCCTGACAGTAGAGTTGGTATTCTTGGAGTGCTAGAATCTATGCCTGCAGGATATTCAATATTTGTACTGTAGCAAACTCAACCAAACTAAATCTTTTTGCCATGCTCTATTCTTCTATTGATCCCTACATATTTGCCCAAGTAAACATCAAAAGTAGAAATATTTTTACTATTTGTGGTATTTGGGGTATTGTATTACTGATTACCTATTTTTGTATTTGTAAACTTTTAATGTTCAAAATCCAACATTCCCTTTATGTTTTGTCTACTCATTCTATACAAAGTAGAGACTGAAAAAGACAACAAAGTGTTTATTTTAAAGTCTTTTTTCCCCATTTGGAATAGGCATTTATGTCAAAGTCATCTAAGTAATCTATTGAGAAATTATGTTGTTTATACACCTTGGAAAATTGGGTTTTCTGTAGAAGAAACAAGCTGTAACTTTATAGTCAAAAGCACATTTTATTATTGTGCCTCTGAATTTCTGCACTAGACTTTTATGATCTCAGAGAGTTAGCATGTTAATTAAACTGGAATTTCTGAACCATTAACACAGGGGAAACGAAAGTACAGGATAAATATAGGTTTCAGGTTCTATATTGTAGTTGCATCATGGAAGAAATTGAAAATGGATATAAAATAATTTATGCTCTCAAGAGACTCAGTTTCAATTCAAAATCATGTGGTTTAAAAAAAATAGAAAGTAGCCACTAATGATAGAAAACTGCATATAGGATGATTTGGAAATTAGCTCTAGTTGTCTACTAAAAATCAAACTGTCACCACTATTGCCTCTCCCCAAATTGGTGGCAGAAAGTGCAGAATTAACAGCTAGCTGCATCAAGACCAAAGAGAGGGGTAGGGCAGAGACACACATCTGTTTGTGGCAGAGAGGGATTCAATAGTTGGAAGTGGAAGCACAGATGGACTGGAGGTTGGGAAGCATTTTGAATGGAGACAAAAACAGAAGATGGAGAGAAGGACATCAAGCCAGATGGCCAATCAAAGCAGAGGTGTGGAAACAGCAAAGCCAAGCCAGAGAATGTGGTCAATTCAGTAGAAATGGAGTCAGGGAAGATTAAGAATTATGAAATAAGGTTAAAAGGTCCAGAGAAGTAATTGTAGGCATGGCAATATGAATGGTATAGAGAAATGACCATTTACCATGAACAATGTTTATATTCCAGTCTGGTATCCTTTCCCTAGGATAACAGTTCATGTTTGTCATATTCCCTCTCCACCCATTAAGGTCATCAACCTATTAGGAGATGGGATTTTGAAAACTAAGACCTACCATTCTTTAACATTATGTTGGAACTAAACCATTTGTCCTTTAAATAAACTAATAAGCCAATTTCACTCCTTTCTCCTTTGCTTTCAGTGAAAAGATTCTACTTCAGAACCTTAAACACTGAATTGGCAATTATTTTGTGTACTCTTGATCAGAATTTAGTTTAAGGTGCAAAGTGGAATGCTTGCAAAATGTTTCAGAATGCCAATAACCATGAATGAATTACCCTAATTGTCTCATAGCCTTATTGTAAGCAAGCCTCTCTGTCTGTCTAAAAAATGGTGATTCCTTTAATTATAAGAAAAAAGCTCATTATCTTAGCATGTCAGAGTAGAAAGAAGAATGGTTTTGGAGTCAGAAAGCATGGGTTCAAATCTACAGTTCTACCATTTATTAACTATGTGCCTGAAGAAGTTCTGCAATTCCCTGGGGACTCAGTGTCTTTATTGCTAAAATGAGGGGTTTGAATCAAATGATCTCTAAGGTAATTTTCAGCTCTAAATCTATTGTCTCATGAGCCTTCTTTGATGCTTCATGTAGTGCTTGAGTGATCTTGGATTCTGAAGACTGTGTTAGCAGAGAATAATTTCTAAAAGGTCCTACCAACCTGAAAAAAGCTATGACTATAGATCTGGCAACAGATACTATCTGTGTAGATCCAAACAATACTGAACCCACTCTGGCTGTCATCCACATCTTTTCCTACCAGGAACCTTGAACAGTACCCATGAAACCATCCTGGGATCTGATAGATGCTCTTTCATCTCATGCTATTTTTCTGAAACCAGAATCTCATGTAGAAATTCAGTCATAATAATGATGATGATGAGTTTCTTGCTATAAAGATACAGAAAATCCCTTTTTCCAAGGAATTACAGTCTCAACTCACTTCCCAACCACCAGTTCCAAGTCAGGCAGCTTAGCTACTCTTTTCTTGCTTTCTATCTACCCATTCTGGGTTGTGTTTCTCCATTAGAATATAATCTCCTTGAGGGCAGGGACAGACTTGGCTTGGATTTGTATCTCCTGTATTTAGCACAGTGCTTGAAGGATCATGAAAAACAGGTTGGCCATCAGGTGATAGATTTTGGTTATAGCAATTGATGAAAACTATATGTTAATATGTAAAAGTTGCAGTTTGTTTTCAGAAGAATTATCTTCATTGATGAAATCATAGCTATTTTGAAGTACTGAAGCTACAGTTATTAACTACTAATTAGGTAGGTTACAAATAAACAGACCACCTGGGTTGAAGCTATTCAGAATTGGCTGACAAATAATGTAATATATATACACAGTGGTAAAGCATTAAGACTTCTCTTTAACCACAGTTTTCTATCATTAAATCTTTCTGTTTCCCCCATTAGAAATGGAATCTTCCCCCTTACTATCGTCCCCAGACTCTATTCCCCTGTACTCTTCTAGTTCATTTCCCCTATTTCTCTGTTATTCCTTCATGACCTTGAACCTATTGATGGTTGGCTGGTTTATCAACATTATCAGCCAACTTTTTATCTTATTTTTTTTTTGGTTTGTTTTATGGACATTCTTTGCTATGCTTTAACCATTGGGCACTTCTACCATCTGACTTCTTTATTCCTACAGATGTATTGCTAGATGCTTTTATGTATAAGGCATACAACTGAGTGAACTGGATTCCTTACAAATTTATATTTTGTTATCTCAACTGGAGACTTCTGCTGCCCACTAGCCCTTTCGTTTTTCTCTGATGTACTATTTCTCTCTATAGCATCTATTCCAAATCTCACCTCTCACCTCAGGCCACCTGGACTATCTCCTCCCTTTTCCCTCTTAGCATAGGATCTCACCACCTGTTTTTCTGAGATTAAAGAGGTTATAAACTCCCTCTTTTTCACTTCATACCACAAAGTCTCTCTTCATCTTATCTCATCTTCTCCTCTTTTTCTCCAATCTCTGATAAAGAGGGAACCTTCCTAGGATAACCTCTTCACTGATGATTTTGAACCCATGACCTTTAAAATCCTCTGGGATGTTACTCTATTTATCATTCTGCCTGCTTCTTTTTAAACTTCTAATCTCACTTTATCCACTGGCATTTTCCTGGCAATATTTCACCTAATTGAATTTTCTTTTATTTTTATTTCAACTTAAATTTTATTTGTTTAAATTAACTCAAATGTCTCTTTGCTTCCTTCTTCTTCTCCAACTCCCTCCTTTGGACAAAAAGGAAAAAAGTTAAATTCTTTTAACAAATGTGTATAGTCAAGCAAACAGATTTCTGCATGGGCTATATATGTTTCAATCAGCACTATGTCCTTTACTGCTCTATAAAGGAGCTGGGTAGGATGTTTCATCAAGACTACTCTGAAATTTTACTAGATCATTACACTAACCAGTTCCTAAGTCTTTCAAAATTGTTTTTCTTACAATTGTGTCCTTATATAAAGTTCTCTTGGTGTTGCTTACTTTACTTTTCATCAATTCAAGTCTTTCCAAGTTTCTCTGAAGCCATTCCCTCCATCATTTCTTCAAGTACAATCACATTCCATCACATTCATATACTCTTAAGTCATTCTCCATTTGATGAACACCCACTAAATTTCAAGTTCTTGGACACCACAGAAAAGGTGTTATGAATATTTTTGACATATTACATCTTTTACTTCTTTTTTTGATGTCTTGGGATATAGACATAATAATGGTATCACTAAGTCAAAGTTCAGATCCTATCCCTGAGAGATCTTTTGTTGTGAGAACAGTTTAATCCTAGATTGATAGAATTATGTGTAAATGTCACCTTGAAATTTTGCCAGTCAAATGGAAATCAATATATGCGAACTTGATCATTGCTATTTTTTGTAATAATATTCAAATAACCAGACTATGTTTTTGTCATCCAAGTATACATTGTTGTGCAGAACTACCATTTAGCTACCATTTGTCAGGGGTTAAGTTCATCATTTGTATTTTTTTGTTCTTTTTTTAAACCCTTACCTTCTGTCTTGGAGTCAATACTGTGTATTGGCTCCAAGGCAGAAGAATAGTAAGGGCTAGGCAATAGGGGTTAAGTGACTTGCCCAGGGTCACACAGGTAGGAAGTGTCTAAGGCCAGATTTGAACCTAGGACCTCCAATCTCTAGGCCTGGCTCTCAATCTACTGAGCCACCCAGCTGCCAGATCATTTGTACTCTTTAATTGGATCGCCAACATCATACTTTCCATTGTACTGACCATTTCCCTCACTATTTAAAGATCTTTCAATTAAAAAACTTGACAAATCTACTATAACTCTACTGGCCAGTCCACTAATGTTGAACTTCCTGAAACACTGCAATTTTTGTTTATTAAAAATAATGTTTTCATTTTGGGTACTCATGAAATTCTGTGATGAAATTGATCAAACTTCTGAAAGTATTATACTTGCAAATTTCATGTTTTCCAGCTATGCTGATCCACTATTACACATTTCATTTGTAAATGGCATTAATTCAGATTTACATCACAAATTTGTTATGCTGCTATTTACCAAAAGATTAATATGGTCAGAATTCTGAAATCTTTATCAACTCTACTAATACCTCCACTATTTTCTTCCATTGATGGCTCACTGTGGTATAAATTTAGTTCCAGTTTCCCAAAGACATTCTAGTGGAACACACATTCTTACAGGTTTTATCTAGTTTGATTTAGAAATCTGATATTGAACTATATATGATATATATATATATATATATATATATATGATATATGTGTCCTGAATTGGAATATCTACCTTGCTAAATTTGGAGAAATGCATCATCAACATAATTTGACATGAGATTGTATACTAAGGTATGGAGGGATTGGATTCTACATTAGTGGAGGGAATGTCTACCTCAATGCAATAGTAATTCTCATAAGCAAAAATATATTTCTTCTAGTATCTAGATAATGAATTAGTTAATCCTAATAGATTTTACTCAATGTCAGAAAGATCTGAGTTCAAATTCTTCTGATTCTTAGTGGCTATGTAAATGGTTGGTCAAGCCACTTAATATCCAGCCTAAGGCAAAGACTATTATAGACAAGTTACCTTATTTATATTGATGGAGGGGATAATAACAATGAAAGCTAACATGGTTCTAGGCCTCATGCTAAGTGCTTTTTATAAATATCTCATTTGCTACAACAACCTTAAGAAGTGGTTGCTATTTTTACCCCCATTTTAATAATGAGAAAACTCAGGCAAATAGAGGCCAAATGACTTGCTCAGTGTGACACAGTTAGTGTCTGATGTTGCATTTGAATTCAGATATTGCTGACTACAGATCCAGGCCTCTCTCTGTGGTGCCACCTATTGTGCCTAATGAAATCACAGATTCAGATTTTTTTTTTTGGTAAAGGATCTGATGTTTTTTTCCTGAAAATAAATGACATGTTTTTGACATTCTGAATTGGATCAGAAATTCCCATGATTCTCATCTAGCAGAAGAAATAATGAATATTTTTAAAATTAGAATTTTTCATTGATTTTTCAACTAATAGTGCTATCCCCTCACTAATGTTTTTTTTTATAATGAAGCAAATTAGTCACGCAATTGATAATACCCATTGTCATGCCAATTTAATTCTTCTCCAAGTAAAACCTTTATATAAATGTATTGTTTTGTTACTTTCCAACAACATGCAATACAAAATTCCATTTTGTTCCCTATGAAAATGTTCTAGCTAATGGGTTTCATACGTGGTAGTTCCATTTATCTGCCTTTTAGATGGAGTCATTAAATAGAAACCAGCTTTTAAAAAAGAATGAGTTTTTCTTTCACAGGGACAGGGCTTTGCTTTTAAAGAGATGCCATTAATCACCTAGTTAAACCACTAATTTACTTTGATTTGTTTTGCTCAACTACAGTTAAATGCTAGCATGTGATGTGGGCAACAGACAAGGATCAAAGAACTTGGTTTCTTTCTTTGTGTCACCAAACATGTAATGCTGGCTCCACTTTATACCTCTTTTGTCAGCATTGTGGTAGTAGACACTGTTGTATCTTGTTTAGAAGGCACTGAGAAAATTTGTAGTTATGTCTCAGATAAACCCATTTTGAGTCATTTCATGCTCTTCACTGCTACTTCAGTGAATTAAAAATGAATCAAAAATGTTAATTTTTTATTGATTAAATATTTCCTCCATCTTCTATAAGTAGCCCACCTGGCACCATTACAGCTGTGCTGTAATGCCCCCATGTTTCTGTCCAACAGTTACATTTCAAGACTTCTCCCAGATGAGCTCCTTTCCATGGTCTAGTGGGAAGGGGCAGACCCAAAGAGTTAAGAGCTCTGGACTGGGAGATGGGACACATAGATACTGATCTTGACTCATCCACTAGCTGGTTTTATAACTAGAGGCAAGACACTTTAGTGTTCTTAGGAGATGCATTTTTTTTTTTAATCTGCATCTTGTGCCTTGACTAGAAGATTTCTAAGATTCCTTCCACTACTAGCATTCTAATTTCTTTGGTCTATTCCAGCCATACAATCCTGAATTTAGAAGAGATTGTCCAGTCCTAAGATAATAATGATAATAATAACAAAAATAATATACTTACATACTGCTTTACAAATTTGAAAAAATACACAATATAATTTCATCCTCTTATCAAGGCAAATAAAAATTATATTATTGTGTCCATTTTGAAAATGAGGAAACGGACTCAGAAAAGGTGTCAGTGGAAGGATTCCAACACAGGTCTTTCCTGATTTCACATTTAGCATTCATTCCATGTCATGCTGTTGCTTGGTGGATAAGAGTAGCCAGTGTAAGCATCACAGATATAAGACTTGAAGATAGGTCTTCCTGGTTTTGGGGTCACATCTCTATGAATGGATGACAAAAAGAAACCTATTATTTTAGTTATGTATGAAAATGTGAATTTTCTCCATTTTATTTAATGATGAAGATACTGCCATTCTAAGGATATGTTATAAAAACATTTTTTGCCTGTCTCTCTTCCCATAATTCATTCCCCCAAGCTCTGCTTTCATCCTTCCTTTATATGTGATGACATCTTACAAATGATTTTAAAAGTTCTATGCTGTTTGCATTAAAACACCCAAAACAACCAACTCTATAAAATTGATAGAAATGGACAAACAATTTTGAAGGGGGTATATCCAGAGATACTGTTTCCTTCCTTCCTTCCTTCCTTCCTTCCTTCCTTCCTTCCTTCCTTCCTTCCTTCCTTCCTTCCTTCCTTCCTTCCTTCCTTCCTTCCTTCCTTCCTTCCTCCCTCCCTCCCTCCCTCCCTCCCTCCCTCCCTCCCTCCCTCCCTCTCTCTCTCTCTCTCTCTCTCTCTCTCTCTCTCTCTCTCTCTCTCTCTCTCTCTCTCTCTTTCTTTCTTTCTTTCTTTCTTTCTTTCTTTCTCCTGGAAACATTCATTGGCTGTCTATGGTGTCCTAGATAGGGGTGCTGGGAGAGGGAGTGAGAGTGAGGGAAGGGGGATTTCCCTTGAGGACTGCTATGAGGGGCAGAAAACTTTAAGGAGAAAGCTCTGTATACTTTATAATCCTCTCTTTTATTTATCATATCAGAGAGCAGCCAAGAAATAGGATGACAGGTGTAACTACAGCTCAAGGACTGCAAAAGTTCTAATTCATTAGAAAACACTGCTTATTTTTAGCTCCACAGTTGGGAAGATGGCTGTTCTCTATCATTTGCAAATGCACATACAAGCGAAACCATGGCAACAAGCCACATAGGGAAATAACGAGGCATAGACTGCATAGCAACAGACTGAGACTGTTTACCTATTTCTTTTTCTTTTGTTTCTCCTTCCTAGCTTGGAATTTCCAAATGTACTTCTGTTTTCAAAATTTGGGGAACATTTTTTTTTGTCTCTTGCTTACTTTGTCAGCATTCTTTGCTATGGAGGGGGGACTGGTCAAAGTCCTTCAAAACATTTCCCAGAAGCAAAGAGGACAGCTGTCATTTTGAAGGTCATCTTTTAAAGTCTTTATCTAAATTCTTACTGTGGTGGATTCAAAGAGAAGGAGGAGTCAGTTCTGTCAGAAATTAGATTTGTTGTTTAAAGGAACCAAATTTGTATAGTGAACAAATAATTCACATACTTCTAGGAGGTTGAAGCATCCATTTAAGAAATATGAGGACCAATAGTAGATTGCGGAGGAATGACTTCATTTGCTTACTATTTTTAATTCCCATAAAGCAGGACTAATAACTAAGTGTGGGTAAACAGTTCGCCCCAGAGCATTAGATTTAGAGGTCCTGACATGAAACTAGGAACATGAATACAAGTCAGATAACATCATGCAAAGCTCAGAATTCTTTCATAAACAACTAGAATGTGTGAAAAAGCAGATGTTAGAAGAGCTCGAGTTTGAAAATTGCTTTGGTGTTCTGAAAATAGAGACCAATGGGATTTTAGTTCTCTTACTAGCCCAAATGAAGTAGGATTGTCCCACCCCACTACACAACCCCAGCTCAACTTAGAATACCTTTTCATTCTGGGTGCCTGAGCTTTGGTCAATAGTCCTTGCCCTGGATACAAAATTTTCTTGTTATAATTCTATCATAAAGTCACATAAAAATGTTATCCCACAGTCAAAGCAAAACTAAGGTTAACAGATAATCAGTAGCATAATGTTGCTCACCTAAATTAAACTGAGTTTTAAAACTGAGTTATCCATATACAATCATTATTTCAATTCAATATCAGGCTTGGGCCCTGAAGAAATGGCTCACATATAAGTAGTGAACACTAATGAAAGGGGTGTGAATAATTCTTTACCTATGATCATTAAGAGATTAATAAGTGCTATTTAATGAGGCTGAACTGTATGCTCTACATTTTTAAAGTCTACATGAAACCTATTTAACTTGTTGGGAATTTGGATTGTATTACTCAATATAGCTTATTGCCGTGCCATTTTGAATTTTACTTTATTGATCTCTCAGAACTGATTAGTACAATGTAAGGCTTTTATAAGTTAAATATTCCATGTGTTTAAACAAATTTGTTAGTTATGAAATTTATTTAGATTCGTCATAAAGACCTGATCAAGGCAAGTAGTCTTATACTGAATTTAAGAAGAACCAAAAAGGCTATGAATATGAGTTGGATTGTTTTTGTCTTTCCATTGTGCATGACTCTTTATGACTTGATTTGTTTGTTTGCAAAGATACTGGAATTATTTGCTATTTCCTCCTCCAGCACATTTTATTTATTTTATTTATTTTTTCGGTTTTGTTTTGAATTAATTTATTTAGTAAATTTAGAACATTATTCCTTGGTTACAAGAATTATATAATTTCCCTCCCTCCACTCACCCTACCCTTCCCAAAGCCAACGCACAATTTCATTGGGTTTTACATGTGTCCTTGATCAGAACCTATTTCTATGTTGTTGGTGTTTGCATGGTGTTTGATGTTCATTTAGAATCTACATCCCCAGCCATATCCTCTCGACCCATGTATTCAAGCAGTTGTTTTTCTTCTGTGTTTCTACTCCCACAGTTTTTCCTCTGAATGTGGATAATGTTTTTTTCTTATAGTTTCCTCCAAGTTATTCAGGATCACTGCATTGCCACTAATGGAGAAGTCCATTACATTCTATTATACCACAGTGTCTCAGTCTCTGTGTACAATGTTCTCCTGGTTCTGCTCCTCTCGCTCTGCATCAATTCCTGGAGGTCATTCAAGTTCCCATGGAATTCCTCCACTTTATTACTCCTTTGAGCACAATAATATTCCATCACCAACATATATCACAATTTGTTCAGCCATTCCCAAATTGAAGGCCATCCCCTCATTTTCCTTTTTTTTTTTGCCACCACAAAGAGCACAGCTATGAATATTCTTGTACATGTATTTTTCCTTATTATCACTTTAGGGTACAAACCCAAGAGTGTTATGGCTGGATCAAAGGGCAGACAGTCTTTTAGTGCCCTTTGGGCATAGTTCCAAATTGCCCTCCAGAATGGTTGGATCAATTCACAACTCCACCAGCAATGCATTAATGTTCCTACTTTGCCACATTCCCTCCAGCATTCATTACTTTCCTTCGCTGTCATGTTAGCCAATTTGCTAGCTGTGAGGTGATACCTCACAGGTGAGACTTGATTGTTTCCCAATTTGTTGCTTCCCTTCTAATTTTGGTTGTATTGGTTTTGTTTGTACAAAAACTTTTTAATTTGATGTAATCAAAATTATTGATTTTACATTTTGTGATTTTTTTCTAGCTCTTGCTTGGTGTTAAAGTCTTTCCTTTCCGAAAGGTCTGACAAGCATACTATTCTATGTTCACCTAATTTGCTTATAGTTTCCTTCTTTATATTCCAGTCATTCACCCATTCTGAGTTTATCTTGGTTTAGGGTATGAGATGTTGATGCAAACCTAATCTCTCCCATTCTGTCTTCCAATTTTCCCAGCAGTTTTTATCAAACATTGGGTTTTGGTCCCAAAAGCTGGGATCTTTGGGCTTGTCATAGAATGTCTTGCTGAGGTCACTTACCCAAAGTCTATTCCACTGATCCTCCTTTCTATCTCTCAGCCAGTACCATATTGTTTTGATGACCACTGTCACAAACTGTCAGTCTAAATTCCTTTCCACACCACTGCTTTATAGTATAGTTTGAGATCTGGGACTGCAAGGCCTCCTTTCTTCGCATTTTTTTTTTTTAATGATTTCCCTGGATATCCTTGATCTTTTATTCTTCCAAATGAAGTATCTTATTTTTTTTTAATTCAGTAAAATTTTTTTTGGTAGTTCAATGGCTATGGTACTAAATAAGTAAAATAATTTGGGTAGTATTGCCATTTTTGTTATGTTAGCTCGTCCTGCCCATGAGCAGTCAATGTTTTTCCAATTGTTTAGATCTAGTTTTAATTGTGTGGAGAGTGTTTTGTAGTTGTGTTCCTATAGTTTCCTGTGTTTGTCTCTGCAGATAGATTCCTAAGTGTTTTATATTGTCTAGAGTGATTTTAAATGGAATTTCTCTTTCTAATTCTTGCTGCTGAGATGTGTTGGAGATACAAAGAAATGCTGATGACTTAAGCGGGTTTATTTTGTATCCTACAACTTTGCTAAAGTTGTTGATTATTTCCACTAGCTTTTTGATTGATTCTCTAGGATTCTTTAAGTAAACCATCATATCATCCGCAAAGAGTGATAGCTTGGTCTCCTCATTGTCTATTTTAATTCCTTCAATTTCTTTTTCTTCTCTAATCACTACAGCTAGTGTTTCTAGTACAATGTTAAATAATAAAGGTGATAATGGGCATCCTTTTACTCCTGATCTTATTAGGAAGGCTTCTAATTTATCCCCACTGCAGATGATGTTTGCTGATGGTTTTAAATATATATTGTTCATTATTTTTGGGAAAGGCCCTAATATTCCTATGCTTTCTAGTGTTTTCAATAGGAATGGATGTTATATATTGTCAAAGGCTTTTTCTGCATCTACTGAGATAATCACGTGATTTTTGTTGGTGTGCTTGTTGATGTGGTCAATTATGTGAATGGTTTTCCTAATATTGAACCATCCTTACATTCCTGGTATGAATCCTACCTGATCATAGTGAATAACCCTTGTGATGACTTTCTGGAGTCTTTTTGATAGTATCCTATTTAAGATTTTTGCATCTATATTCATTAAGGAGATTGGTCTATAGTTTTCATTCTCACTTTTAGACCTGCATGGCTTTGGAATCAGCACCATAGTTGTATCTTAAAAGGAATTTAGTAGAACTCCTTTTTTGCTTATTCTGTCAAATAGTTTGTATAATATTGGGATTAGTTGTTCTTTGAATATTTGATAGAATTCATTTGTGAATCCATTTGGACCTGGGGATTTTTTCTTAGGGAGTTCTTTGATGGCTTGTTTAATTTCTTTTTCTGATATGGGGTTGTT
Organism: Monodelphis domestica; assembly: GCF_027887165.1. Lineage (NCBI taxonomy): Eukaryota > Metazoa > Chordata > Mammalia > Didelphimorphia > Didelphidae > Monodelphis > Monodelphis domestica. Next base: position 192,072,489 of record NC_077232.1, read on the forward strand.
TGGGTAATTTATTTCTTCCTCTGTTAGTCTAGGCAATTTATAGTTTTGTAAATATTCATCCATATCACCTAGATTGCTATATTTATTGCCATATAATTGGGTATAATAATTTTAAATGATTGCTTTAATTTCCTCTTCATTAGAAGTGAGGTCTCCCTTTTCATCTTGGATACTGTCAATTTGGTTTTCTTTTCTTTTTTAATTAGATTGACCAGTACTTTGTCTATTTTATTCTCCAGCACATTTTAAAGATGAGGAAACTGAGGAAAATAGGAGTAAGTGATTTTCTCCATCACACAGCTAAGTGAGAGTGTGAGGCTAGATTTGAACTCAGGTCTTCCTGAAATCCATGAAATTACTTAGGTGACCCCAACAAGCTGGATAACATCATATAATACTCATAACTCAAAATACTATGTAAAACTCTCTTCTGTAAACAACTAGAACATGTGACTTTTGTCTTGCCTTTACATGCTCTGGAAGAGAGAAGAGAGTGATACCAACAACTTTGTGCAATTCTGACTTACTTAAATCCCATTTTACACAAGTCAACATGTGTGAAGATTAAATTAGATCTCTTCCTGACTGTGAAAATGAAATTAACTCTTCTGCCCGTTTTTAGATTTAATCACCAAAAGTGTAACATCCCACTTAATCATTGAGTAGGGGGAGGTCTCTGACCCACATGTGCAATAGTGGGTGATGAATCAAAATTGACTGACTGCCCCCTGGACAGTCTTAAGCAAAGCTTTAGACTATTATTTGTCCACATAAGAATTGGAGGTAGGTATAGGAAGTGATGCAAAAGAAAGTGTCTTTAAAAGAGAGTTACAACTTCCTGTGGAGGAGAATTGTCTGTGATTTGTGGGAGATTCGTCTGGGAGAATAGTTTGAGATCTTCAGTGAGATGGTGGTTTCTTCAGAGTTCTGAGTTTGAGTTGGAGACTTGTGAAGAATCTGCTGACTGTACTGGAGACCCTGTACTTTGTGAGACTGTTCTTAAATCTCTCTCTGGACTCACATGTGGTGAGTGAAAATAGCTGACTCCTTTCCTGGATTTTCTGGAGGACTAGCCTCAGGAGAGGCCTGTCTTCTTGAGAGAGGCTCCTTGCATCCCCTGGTCTTTGGCTATAAGAGCTGAGACCTCTCCAGATAAGGACTAAACTCTCCTGCCTGTTTTTGAGCCAGGGGTTGGAGCTTACTTTCACTCTTTCTATATTTTGTAAATAAATTGTTAAATAAATCCCTTGGAATTAATTAACATTCCATTGACCCTATTCTTAAATAATCCAGTCCCATCTTTTTATATCAAACCCCCTTTCTCCCACCCCATCCCCCTTATACAGGTTTCAACCAGTAGTGTCATTTTGGTCCTCTTCTAGTATGAAGGACAGCAACCACCAACCAGAATGTGTGAAAAAAAAAAAAGATGTTAGAAGAGCTGGTATTTAAAAGGTGCTGCTTCAGTGCTCTGAACACACAAAGACCAATGTAATTTATGTTTCTGACATAAAGTTAAGTTCCTCCTGATATTACCTTGAAATGTTTCAGAATATAAGATGTCTGGGTGGGGGAGCAGCTGGGTGGTTCAGTGGTTTGAGAACCTAGAGTCTTGTATTCAAATCTGGCCCCAGACACTTCTTAGCTGTGAGACCCTGGGCAAGTCACTTAACCCCCACTGTCTAGCCCTTACTGCTCTTCTGCCTTAGAATCAATACACAATATTAATTCTAAGACAAAAGGTAAGGGTTTAAAAAAAACTTATACGATGTCTAACAGGCTTTAAAACTAGAAGGGAATTTGTCAATCCTAACAGTCTGTAAACTCCATAGAGCCATTCTCCCCCCAAACCTTCACCTAATAGAGGAAGAAAATGAGGACTAGAGAGGTAAACAGATTTAAGGACAACAAATAGCAGAGAATAGGTTCTAATACAGATCCTCTGAGACTCTGCATCATAACCCCCCAACCCCCACTTTGTCACTTTGGGCCAAGAAAGAAAAGGGAATTTCATTTTGTAAGTTGTTGCTTAGTTGAAGTCAGCAAAGCCAAAGCCATTTTCCATCTAGAGAGGCATAAATCACCACAGCACATCTCATCTGGTAATAAACACGATGCTTAAAAAATTTTTGTTTATCAGAATTTTCAAAATTACATTGTACAATAAATGCCCCAGGGGAAAAAGAATAAGTAAATCCTGAATTAAAGAGTCTTTTTGTTATAGGCAATAATCAACACCTAATTTATATATTTTATTAAGGTTACATTTATTTTTATACCAGGTTTTATTAAGCTATGACTCCAACTGTATATGCATTTTGATTATAGTTAAATTTTTTTTTCCCATTTCGACTTTTTATTTTAATAACAAATTTCCACATACGTTTTCCAAAGTTATATGATCCATATTTTTCCCTCCCTTCTTCCCTACCCCCTCCTGGAGCTGACAAGCAATTCAATCTGGGTTATACATGTATTTTGATTATAATTCTATTCTTAACAGAAAAGAGCTTGTCTATATTCCGAGATGAGTTATAGTTGGCTATGGAATTCATTCAGGGACTTTAAGAGAATGCTGGGATCCTTAAAGGAAAATATACTACAAAGATCACATCTACATCTTTGAGAAAAAAAAATTATAAATTGCCTTAGCAACTTACTAACTTATTAGTTGTGTGATCCTGGGCAAGTAACTTTCCCCTTTTTGCCTCAATTATTCATCTGTAAAATGAGATGGAGAAGAAAATAGTAAAATATTTCAGGATCTCTGCTAAGAAAACCTCAAATAGGGTCATGAAGAATTGTACATGATTGAACACCTGAAATTGAAGGAATAATATGGAAATGGAACCATTAACATGGCTCTAGTTGACTGGGTTGTATTTTTCCATTTCTGAGTATAGGCTCAAGAATGGCTTTTCAAATATATTTTCCCCTTTCTGATTGATGTCAGTTCTTCACGGATGGGAGTGGGGGAATAAAAATACTTCTGTAGTCCATAGACCATTCTTTTGCAATCCCTCACTAAGGATTCCCAGATTAGATATTTTGGGAGTCATTAGCCTTTGTAAAACATCTCATGAACCCTACAAAATCACTATGTTTTACTTTTTTACTTTTACCAGTTAGCTCTAAATTCATCACTATGGCATTTAATTAAATAGCAATGAAATTAAGTATTTATATAACATTTTCTCCATAAACATTGAGCAAACTCCCCAAAAATAAATATATACAGTGGAAAGAGTCTATATTATTTTACAGGAATAATTTGTGGGATATAGACATCTGTGTGAGAGGAAAAAATACAGAGAACACATGGCCATAGAATATACATAAAAAGACAATTCATAATTTGGATACTGAAAAGTTTCTATTTTCCACTGATGTCATGATGCTGCTTCCTGTTGGATTTTCTCCCCATCAGGCATAGCTTTCTTTGTTCTTCAAATGACATTGTTCTCTGATTCAGCTGGTGGTCCAACTCCTGTTATTATCAAGGTCAACTAAGGTCACATACACCATCCACTAGAAAAGCTGTGCTTGCAACTATTTCTCAAGTTGTTCTAATCATATACACCATACACAGAATAATATCGTATTTAATAACCCTTTCCTGCAGAGAAACGACTCTAGCTCTTTTGGTTAGGATTTCCAGTCTTCTTCTGTGCCATGGTTATAGTTCTCAGCTGAGCTAATATCTTCAGAACCACTTACAACTCAATCCTTCCTCTGATGAAGGTCCTAGGATTAGCAATCCTTTCCCTAGCAGAAGGAGCCCAAGTTTTCCTCAGCCATCTTTCTCCATAAAATGGCTAGGAAATTGTCTTCTTAGACAAGCTGTTCTGGAAGTTACAGATAACTAGGCTATCAGGTCTGCCTTTTTACCTCTGATTCCTTTCTTCTGAATTTTTCTAAAGTAAACTTCTTTTAATTTAACTCTGCTTAGTCTCAATTCAATTGTGACTTAACTTATGGTCAGATACCCATTTAAATTTTTAGGATTTATCAGCTCCATTCCTGATCCTCCCCTATATATCCTACTAAGGTAAATCTGTTTAGAGCTTTTTTTTCCATGTGGAAAAGGGATCAAGAAACACTGTGATGAATTTTAACTTCATCTCAGCAGTGTAATGCATGGTACACATTGTGAAGATATGGGAGGTCTGTAAGCCACTTACTAAAGTGAGTGACAACTCCAGAAACAAATGACCACCCCCTGGGCAGTGCTAAGCAAATTTAACAATTGCAATTGGTCCCCATAAAGTGGAGGAAGGGACAGGAAGGGACATAAAAAAAGGACTATAAAAGATGATGAACATCCTGTGCAAGAGAAACTTCTCCTTTGGAGCCCAACTTGGGTGAGTGAGTGGCTGACTCCCTTTCATGCCTTCTGGAGAGATTAGCTCCAGAGAGGCCTTCACTTCTTGGAGGAGGCCACATGGGTGGAACCCCTGTTTTAAAACACTACCAGGTCCTCTGGATGAGGGTTAATGAACCCTGCTAGCTGGATCAAACACCGGAGCAACATTCAGTATGATAGGCTAGACTTCTTCTAAAAGTCAATTTGACTTGAGGTGCAATATTTTTAAATTGGCGACCACAACATTAATTTAGAATTCTCATATATTTAGACAAACCCTTAATTTAATTCCTTACAACATATAGCTTTTTACCATTACTTATGCTAACAGTTGAGACAGACAGAACTCTAATTAGACTTACACTTCTCAATAGAAGCAATCAGACTTTATTAATCAAAGCATGCAAACAATATCCTCCCCTAAGAGCAACCAATTAACCTGGGACTTATAGGTTTTGATGGAATTCTTTCATTCCAGATTCAAAATAAGGTTTTAATCATGTCTGACTATTAGTGATTTCACTTGGGATTTTTTGGGCAAAGATTTTTGAGTCATTTGCCATTTCCTTCTCCAGCTCATTTTACAAATGAGAAAACTGAGGAAAAGTAGATCAAATGATTTGAACTCAGGGAGATGAGTCTTACTGACTTAGGCTCAGCACTGTATCTAATGTGTTACCTAACTGCCCATATTATTAATGTATTGAAACATTCTCAGTAGAAGAAACCTTTTATAACTATGAAAAATAGCAATGCTTATTTTAGGTAGAGAATTCTGAAAAAAACAAAAAAACAAAACCCCAAACCAAATACAACCTAGAATCTTGCCTGTTTTCCTCTTCCTCTAACAACATATCAAAGGTTGGTCTTTTTTCCTCTAACTTCTTTAGGTTTCAGTTCAACAAATGGAACAAATATTTATCTTGCCTATAACTTAATGCTAGGTAGTGGGCAAGGAATACAGATTAAGTAAAATAACCTCTGTTCTCATGGTTTTTTTAATTTAGTAGAAGAAGTGACACACAATAGAAAAAAGAATTAAACTAATTATACCATTAAAAAAAGTATCTGAGCACAGAGGTGAAGCTGAACTATGGAGGGCAGTGATGTGGGTAGGTGGATAAAGAGCCAGGACTAGAGAAAATGGGTCTTGTATTCAAACCTGGTCTCAGACACTTTTTAGCTGTGTGACCCTGGACAAGTCACTTGATCTGTACTGCCTAGCCCTTACCACTCTTCTGCCTTGGAACTAATAGTGTTAATTCTAAGACAGAAGGTAAGGGTTTGGAAAAACAAAAAGAAGATGAACCATGAGAGAACTTTGGACATTAAGACATGATTGTCCATCCCAACTTCTCTTTGTTTTATTTCCTGATAAAATATTTATCTTCTACAGTTACAGACTAAGTGTATATATATATAATATGCATATTATATATATATATGTATATATATATATATATATAATGTCATCATTTAGACTCCTTTTGCACCCAAAGTTGATGATGTTGACTTAAATGAATATCTAATCAGCTAGATGCAGTTTTGTATACAGACTTTTGCTGTGCTATTTCATTTAATTATAAGATTTCTATCTCCTTCTCCCAACTCTATGAATCCAATTGAATATAACCATTTTGGCTACTTGCTTAGTGTTTGCCATATAATTTGAAAAATGCTTTCATATAGTTATGCAAAATTATTCTAATTACAGAAGTCTATAAGTGAAAAGGTTATTCAATGCACAATGAACTAAGACAGTAATGTAATAGAAGACTTCTTTAAGATAAATGTACCTCATGTCACTTTTTAATTTGCAAATGGTTAAAAAAACAATTAATTCTTCACTTTCCTTGCTTTGGGAGGTATATTACAATTTATGACCCCCACCCCCATAAATAAATCCCTACAGAGTTGAAAACATGCTTTGAAAAAAAATGAAAGGTACCTGTATGAGATGTTTCAAAGCACTAAACCCCCTAAAGCAAATTGTTAATTAGAGTTTCAATCTTATTTTCTAGCAAAGGAACTTCATCATTTGTCTATAGGGAGAACTGGAGCAAGAGTTATCTAATATACAATGATAAGATTTTTGAGGAATATGTATTACACATCCCAAATGGTTTGATTCAGTGATAATTGCATTCATAGTTAATAGAAGTACAATTATTTAGAGGTAAATTTTGGAATAAAAAAGTATGTGTGAGGATCAGGGAGATGATTACTGGAAAGCAAACTCCTTTGAGGGAAAATATTTAATTTTTGTCTTTGTGAATTCAATACCTTTCACAGTGCCCTGACATGTGTTTACTAAATCTTTGTTGGTGCAAATTGATTGATTTATACAATGGAATTTAGAAGTCTAGAATTTTAAAATGTTATACAAAAAGAACTTTGTGGATGATACCATCTAGCTCTTTCATTTAATAGATGAGAAAAATGAGGCCTTACAAGGTTAAATCACTTATACAATATCATATTGTTATTTAAATTCTATTCATCACTAGATTTTGAGTTTGTTTTTGAAATTTTCAGAATTGTCTTCTTATGTAACAGTTGAAAAGTTAAAATTAAAAAATCTTCCATGTAGCTGTGAAGCATAAGAGAATTACAAACATGATGCTGTGTTTCAAAGTGAGTCTGTATGATCTCTTCTAGAGCTACTTAAACATAATAATAATAACTAACATGTATAAAGCACCTATTATATGTCAGGCACTCTGCTAATCACTTTAAAGCTAATTCATTTGATTTTCACAACAACCCTGGGTGGCAAGTGCTATTGCTATTCACATTTTATAGATGAGTAAACTGAGGCAAATACATAAATGACTTACCTACTGTTAACATGATTACTCATAGAAAAGGTTTGAACGTGAATCATCCTAATTTCAGACTGGTCCCTAGACAAGAAAGAGTTGGAATCTTCCTTAAAATTGTAGAGCAGGAGTTCCAACATCCCTACCCCACAGACTGATCTGAGAGTCTTGCTGACTAGGCTTCAAGGGCAAAGACTTCAACAAACTACAGGCAACAACCTTGATATCAGGATGGGAAGCCCAGCTCCTTTTTAACTTCGGCTGTCAGCCTGGGAATATATGATAACCTGATCAATCAGCAGAACAGAAAAGAAGCCCCTTCAGTACAGAACAGCCCAAATCCACAGATCCAGCACATATGAGAGGAGTAATTCTACAGGCAACTTCAAGGGGGAGAAAGGAGGCAAATATGAGCAAACAACAGAAAAAGAAAAAAGAAATTATAATCAACAGCTTTTATCCAGGCAATAAACAAAAAGCAAATGGATCAGAGGAAGATCAAGGAACACCAAGCAAAAACATAGAAACTCCAGTGAATTGGACACAGGCTTTGGAAGAACTCAAAACACAATTCAAAAAACAATTAAGAAAGGCTGAAGACAACTGGGCAAAGAACTTAAAAAGCAAAATAAATCATCTGGAAAAGAAAATAGTGTCATGAAAGCCAAAAGGTTAAAAATGAGGCAAAGGAGATGAAAGATCAGAAGGAGAAGGATGATCAAAAAGCCAGGGATGAAATTCAGTCTTTAAAAACTAGAATCCAACAACTAGAAGCAGACAACTTCACAAGGCAGCAGGAAACTATAAAACAAAATCAAAAGAATGAAAAAAAATGAGAAAAATATGCAACACCTCATTCACAAAACAGAAGATTTAGAAAACAGGTTGAGGGGGAACAATTTAAGAATCATTGGTATGCTGGAAGATCATGACAAAAGAAAAAGCCTGGACATCATTCTATAGGAAATTATCCAAGAAAACTGCCCCAACATTCTGGAGCAAGAGGGAAAAGTAGAGATTGAAAGAATTCACAGATCACCTTCTATCCCCAACTAACAATACCCAGGAATGTTATAGCCAAATTCAAGAACTACCAGACCAAGGAAAAAATATTACAAGCTGCTAAGAAAAAGTCACTCAGGTAACATGAAACTACCATGAGGATAACACTGGATCTGGCTGCATATATACTGAAGGACCAAAAGGCATGGAATATGATATACCAGAAAGCAAGGGAACTAGGTCTACAACCAAGAATCAACTAACCAGTAAAATTGACTATAGTTTTTCAGGGGAAGGTATGGTTATTTAATAAAATAGACAATTTCAAAGCATTCATAAAGAAAAGACTGGACTTAAACAGAAAATCTGATGCCCAAACACAGAACTCAAAAGAATCACCAAAAGGTAATTAAGAAAGGGAAAAAAACCTTTTTTTTAAGGGACTCAATAAGTTATGATGATATGTATCTCTATAAGAAAAGAGGACATTGGTAAATCTTAAAAATTGTTATTATCATCTGGGTAGCTAGAAGAATTACACGTAGAAGGAACACTGACAAACTGTATAGGATGAAATGACAAGACATAAATAGGTATATAGATATATGTATTCATAAATGCATATACATGTGTGTGTATATATATACACAACTAGAGCTAAAAAAGAGGTTAATACTAAAAGAAATGTGAAAAGAAACAAAAGGGGGTAAATTTATATGTCACATAGAAACTCATGGCGTGAGGGGGGAGAACATCAATACACTGGAAGGCTAAAGAGGTTGGAGATAGGAAATACTGAACTCTTATGTGCATTGAAATTGACCCAAAAAGAGAAGAACAATCCAATCCACTGATGCAGAGAATAGATTTGCGTCCTAAACGGGAGTAGAAGGGTAACAAACAGACTGGTGGGGAGGGAAGCAGTACAAGGGAGGGAGAGGGTGGGGGGAAATTTTAAAAAGGCTATAGGAGAAAACAAGGGAGGGAATAAGAAGGGAGGGGGGTAGAAAGGGAAGTAAAATAAGGGTGGTAACTAGGGGGACTGATTAAAAACAAACATTGGTGTAGAAGTAAATAGTGAAAGAAGAAAAGGCAGGACCAAGAGTAGAAATCAAAATCCTGGGAAATACACAGCTAGCAATCATAATTCTGAATGTGAATGGAATGAACTCACCCATAAAACGCAAGTGAATAGTAGAGTGGATTAGAAATCAAAATCCTACCATATGATGTCTACAAGAAACACATATGAGTAAGATAGATACACATAGTGTGAAAGTAAGAGGGTGGAGCCAAATCTATTGGGCATCAACTGATAAAAAGAAGGCAGGAGTCCCAATCATGATATTTGACAAAGCCAAAGTAAAAATAGATCTAGTTAAAAGAGATAGGGAAGGTAATTACATCCTGATAAAAGGCAGTATAGACTATGAGGAAATATCAGTACTCAACATGTATGCACCAAATAGAATAGCATCCAAATTTGTAAAGGAGAAACTAGTGGAGCTCAAGGATAAAATAAATAGAAAAACTATACTAGTCAGAGATCTGAACCTTCCCCTAACAGAACTAGATAAATCAAATCAAAAAACAAATAAGAAAGAGGTAAGAGAAGTGAATGATATCTTAGAAAAATAGTTAGTAGACATGTGGAGAAAAATAAATAGGGACAAAAAGGAATATACCTTCTTTTCAGCAGCACATGGTACACTTACAAAGATAGACCATGAAAACAGGGCCTAAAAACATTGCAAACAAGTGCAAAAGAGCAGAAATAATGAATGCAACCTTTTCAGATCACAATGCAGTAAAAATAATAATTAGTACAGGTACATGGAGAGGAAAATAAAAAAATTAATTGGAATTTAAATAATATGATTCTCTAAAACCTGTTAGTTAAAGAACAAATCATAGAAACAATCAACAATTTAAGTGAAGAAAATGACAATAGTGAGGCATCCTTTCAAAATCTATGGAATACAGCCAAAGCAGTACTTAGGGAGAAATTTATATCCTTGAGTTCATATATTAACAAATTAGGGAGAACTGTAAAGATTAAAATTTAAGGAATATGGGGAGACTGAGGCAGGTAGAAATTAGTTTCTCTCTGCAAGGAGTATTATATTTTTTAGAGGTTTATTGAAGATTAAGGATTAAAGAAAATACAGGATAAGAAACACGTGTCTAGGCTGTAGAGAGGCCTAGACACAACCTCACCTATATTATGAAAAAAAAACACACCTGCCCCAAAACGGAAGTCAAAGAGCCTGAGAGAGCAAGCCCTCAAAAGGCTTTGAATCAGCTTAAATACCTTCTCGATCTTGGCCCAGGTGAGATTACAAGGCATTCTGGGGAAGTGGAGCAAAGGCTCATGGGGATTGTAGTCCTGTATTTGAGTCTATTTTTTACAGGGCAGAGGTCAATGAATTGGGCATGCAAATTGAAAAACTAGAAAGTGAACAAATTAAAAATACTCAGATGAAAACTAAATTGGAAATCCTAAAAATTAAAGGAGAAATTAATAAAATTGAAAGTCAAAGAAATATTAATTTAATAAATAAGACTAGAAGCTGGTACTTTGAAAAAACAAATAAAATAGACAAAGTACTGGTCAATCTAATTTAAAAAAGGAAAGAAGAAAACCAAATTGACAGTATCCAAGATGAAAAGGGAAACTTCACCTCTACTGAAGAGGAAATTAAGGCAATCATTAAAAACTATTATTCTCAATTATATGGCAATAAATATGGCAATCTAGGTGATATGGATGAATATTTACAAAATTATAAATTGCCTAGACTAACAGAGGAAGAAATATATTACCCAAACAACCCCATATCAGAAAAAGAAATTAAACAAGCCATCAAAGAACTCCCTAAGAAAAAATCCCCAGGTCCAAATGGATTCACAAATGAATTCTATCAAATATTCAAAGAACAACTAATCCCAATATTATACAAACTATTTGACAGAATAAGCAAAGAAGGAGTTCTACTAAATTCCTTTTAAGATACAACTATGGTGCTGATTCCAAAGCCATGCAGTCCAAAAGTGAGAATGAAAACTATAGACCAATCTCCTTAATGAATATAGATGCAAAAATCTTAAATAGGATACTATCAAAAAGACTCCAGAAAGTCATCACAAGGGTTATTCACTATGATCAGGTAGGATTCATACCAGGAATGTAAGGATGGTTCAATATTAGGAAAACCATTCACAGAATTGATCACATCAACAAGCAAACCAACAAAAATCACGTGATTATCTCAGTAGATGCAGAAAAAGCCTTTGACAATATATAACATCCATTCCTATTGAAAACACTAGAAAGCATAGGAATATTAGGGCCTTTCCCAAAAATAATGAACAATATATATTTAAAACCATCAGCAAACATCATCTGCAGTGGGGATAAATTAGAAGCCTTCCTAATAAGATCAGGAGTAAAAGGATGCCCATTATCACCTTTATTATTTAACATTGTACTAGAAACACTAGCTGTAGTGATTAGAGAAGAAAAAGAAATTGAAGGAATTAAAAAATGCAATGAGGAGACCAAGCTATCACTCTTTGCGGATGATATGATGGTTTACTTAAAGAATCCTAGAGAATCAACCAAAAAGCTAGTGGAAATAATCAACAACTTTAGCAAAGTTGTAGGATACAAAATAAACCCGCTTAAGTCATCAGCATTTCTTTGTATTTCCAACACATTTCAGCAGCAAGAATTAGAAAGAGAAATTCCATTTAAAATCACTCTAGACAATATAAAATACTTAGGAATCTATCTGCAGAGACAAACATAGGAAACTATAGGAAAACAACTACAAAACATTCTCCACATAATTAAAACTAGATCTAAACAATTGGAAAAACATTGACTGCTCACGGGCAGGACGAGCTAACATAATAAAAATGACAATACTACCCAAATTATTTTACTTATTTAGTGCCATTGCCATTGAACTACCAAAAAAATTTTTACTGAATTAAAAAAAAATAAGATACTTCATTTGGAAGAATAAAAGATCAAGGATATCCAGGGAAATCATGAAAAAAAAAAATGCGAAGAAAGGAGGCCTTGCAGTCCCAGATCTCAAACTATACTATAAAGCAGTGGTGTGGAAAGGAATTTAGACTGACAGTTTGTGACAGTGGTCATCAAAACAATATGGTACTGGCTAAGAGTTCTAGAGAGCTAAGGTTCTAGATTTTAGGAGATATGTGAACTTGGAAAGAAAATAATTATCTTTCTTTTTATTAACTTCTAAATGAAATTTATAATTTCTCTTAATTGTAAATTTAGGTAACAAATGTTATTCTGTGAAGAGGTTAATAGATTTCTTCAGATTGCCAAAGGAATGTCGCACACACATACATTTAAGAATCTCTGATTTACATTAGCAAACATAATCTGCAATAGGGATAAACTAGAAGCCCTCCCAATAAGATCAGGAATGAAAGAAGGATGTCCATTATCACCTCTATTATTTAAATTTTACTAGAAACACTAGCAGTAGCAATTAGAGAAGAAAAAGAAATTGAAGGTATTAAAATAGACAATAAGGAGACTAGGCAGACTCTTTGCAGATGATATGATGGTCTACTTAAAGAATCCTAGAAAATCAACTAAAAAGCTAGTGGAAATAATCAACAACTTTAGCAAAGTTGTAGGATATAAAATAAACCTGCATAAGTCATCAGCATTTCTATATATCTCCAACATATCTCAGCAGCAAGAATTAGAAAGAGAAATTCCATTTAAAATCATCCTAGACAATATAAAATACTTAGGAATCTATCTGCCAAGACAAACACAGGAAGTATATGAACACAACTACAAAACACTCCACATGACAGTTAAAACTAGATCTAAATAATTGGAAAAACATTAATTGCTCATGGATAGGAAGAACTAACATAATAAAAATGACCATCCTATCCAAACTAATTTACTTATTTAGTGCCATACCCATTGAACTACCAAAATTTTTTTTTACTAAATTAAAAAAAAAAAACATAAGAAACTTCATTTGGAAGAACAAAAGATCAATGATATCCAGGGAAATAATGAAAAAAAAAATATGAAGGAAGGTGGCCTAGCAGTACCAGATCTCAAACTATACTAGAAAGCAGTGATCATCAAAACAATATGGCAATGGCTAAGAGACAGGAGGGAGGATCAGTGGAATAGACGTGGAGTAAGTGACCTCAACAAGACAGTCTATGATAAGCCCAAAGATCTCAACTTTTGGGACAAAAATCCACTATTTGTTAAAAGCTGCTGGGAAAATTGGAAGACAGAATGGGAGAGATTAGGTTTGGATCAACATCCCACACCCTACACCAAGATAAAGTCAGAATTGGTGAATGATTTGAATATAAATAGGGAAACTATAAGTAAATTAGGTGAACAAAGAATAGTATATATGTCAGATCTTCAGGAAAGGAAAGATTTTAAAACCAAGCAAGAGTTAGAAAAAATTTCAAAATGTAAAATAATTTTGATTACATTAAATTAAGAAGTTTTTGTACAAACAAAACAAATTCAATCAAAAACAAATTGTGGTATTTGTTGGTGATGGAATACTATGATGCTCAAAGGAATAATAAAGTGGAGGAATTCCATGGGATCTGGAAAAACATCCAGGAACTGATGCAGAGGGAAAGGAGCAGAGCCAGGAGAACATTGTATACAGAGACTAATATACTGTGGTGCAATCCAATGTAATGGACTTCTCCATTAGTGGCAATGCAGTGATCCCAAACAACCCGGTGGGATCTACGAGGAAGAACACTATCCACATTCAGAAGAAAATCTGTGGGAGTAGAAATACAGAAGAAAAACAACTGCTTGATTACATGGGTCGAGGGGTTATGGCTGGGGATGTACTCTAAATGATCATCCTAGTGCAAACATCAACAACATAGAAATAATTTTTGATCAAGGACACATGTAAAACCCAATGCATTGACTATGGGATGGCATGGGGGGAGGGGATGGAAAGAATATGATTCTTGTAACCAAGGAAAAATGTTCTAAATTGGCTAATTAAATAAAACTTAAAAAGCATACTGTAGAACAGACTAGATAATTCTCAAAAGCCAATCAGAGACTTCTTGGAACTCACAACCCCATTCTTTGTATCTAGATTTGTTCAAAATTAGATATCAAGCAAAAGTGGAGGTTCCTTGAAGATAAATGTGCCTCATCTTACTGTTTAATTTATAAATTGTTAAAGGCAACAAATTCTTCCCTTTCCATGCTTTGTGAGGTACATTACAATTTATGAAGCCACTCTGAATACATCCAGAAAGAGTTGAAAACATGTTTTGGAAAAATGAATGTACTTTTTTCCCCCTCAAAAAAGAGGTAGCATGCTGTCACAAATAGAATTCTAATTGTGGAACTCTAGATCTACCTTTTAAACTCTCCAAGCTCAAGATTTCCTAATGTTATCTCATAGCATCATACATTTACAACAAGAAGGTACTTAAAAGGTCCTTCAGTACAACAGCATCACTTTACAGATGAGGAAATAGAAATACAGAAAAGTCCATGACTTGCTTTTGTGACAATCACGCGGCTAGTAGAGGTCTTTGGTAGGATTTGAACCCAGGTATGTCTTTCTGATTCTAGTGCCACATTCCTACCATGCTACATTTCATCTTTGGTAAATTTAAAAGACTGATCTAATTGTTCTTGAAATCCCTTAGAGCGGTGTGGCTCTTTCCAACTTAAATGCTCAGGAATTGTGGATTAATAATATGCATATATCCCTCTCTATATATACATATATATGATTTTGCCCATGAGAGAGATGCAAATAATTCACTTTCTGAAAGTAGACGAACTTTTAGAGTAGGTCATTCAATTTAATGGAAAAGATGAAGATTTACCAACTTGTTAAGTAGTGATTTAAAAAAAAAAGCATAACAGAAAATAAAATAGCTTATCTTCTCATCAGTAGGTATACATTGCCTTCCTATTAGAAAATATAGTCAATTTAAGCAATAAATAGAAATGCCATGATTGAAGTAGAAATTCATTCTCAGGAAATTAACTGGAGATTGGAACTGAGTCTCCCTTTTTAGGTCCAAGTGTTTTAACACTTCCTTGAAGAAGGTAAATGGATTTTTAAAAAGAGAATCTATAACCAATATTTCTTAGAGAAGACTCTTTTTAGTTTTTATTCCTGGTTATTTTACAAATACAGTTAGAAATAAAAAAGGGAAGAAGATGCTTTTTGTTATGTAGAACCATGGAGATAGGGTTAGAAGATCAACAGAAAGGAAAAGGGATGGAGGAGGAGGACTCCTAACCCATTCTACAATCCCAAATGGTAGGGAGGAATAGAGGTCCAGATGTAGGCTCCTATGTAGTTGTAAGGAATTATGTAGTAACTAAGGGGATGAAAGGGGCAGACCTTATTCCAGGGAACCTTCCAGTGGCTTGAGACAGGGAAGAAAATCAGCCTTTTTAGTATTGCTTTAATTTTCATTACTGTAATCATATTATATATATTTATAATTAGTCTTTAGTCTTATTCTTTGTTTAAAATATGCCTGTCTCTCCAAGCCCCACTCCCCTCACACATACCTTGAAAATGACAGGCAACAAGGCAAATTGGATTAGATACTAGTCTTCTAATAACCTGGAAGACCTGGGCTCATTACTAGTTATATGTCCCTGAAAAAGTTAATGTTTCTATGCCTCAATTTCCTCATCTGTCAAACCAAAAGCCAATGGATGAACTAATTCTAATCCTAATCCTATTATCCAATAAAACAACTGATTCATGCAATGAAGACTTGTGTATTGATAAACTGATTTAATAAGTTTAATAACATTTGGACTTTGGGTTTTTGGGGAAGAAGAAGACTGACTTGTTAAGAGCACTGGGTTCAAATCTAGGCATCAGTACCTATTAAATATGTGACTTAGACCTTAGCTTCAGTTTCTTCATCTGTAAAATGGGGACTCCAGTACCTATATTACTTATCTTATAGGATTATTATAAAATTACTACTTTGTAATCAAAGTATGTTAATGAAAGTTATAGTTATTCCCTATTGTCATAGAATCATAGATTTAGAGCTGGAAGGAGTTCAGAGACCATCTGATAGTTTAACACAAAGCCCAAGGTCACAAATCAATAAGCAGTAGAGATGGTTTAAAAATTCTGCTATAAGAACAGTAAAGCCAGCACTCAGCACTCTTTTCCTTGTACCAGGATGCTAAGAGAACTAGTGTTCTGAGAAATAGGGTAGGCTGAAAGATATCTTTCTACACAATGTTTACTGTCATCCTCCAAAAGGATATGGAGAAAGAAGCATCAGGGAAAACCACAGAATCATTTTAATTTATCTCCATTTAGTCCTTAGATTTAAGACATCAACTCTGATGGCTCTTTTGAGCCATCAGTAATACATGCCTCCATATTGACAATGTTTGTGTGGTATTGAAAATCATGGTTCTCCATGTTGTTAAGGCTGTGCTTTTATTCATACTCAGTACTTTGTAAAGAATGTTGATTTCATGGATTCTGTCTCTAGCATAACTTCTGGGAAAAGATATATATGGAAATTGGTTTTATGTCAAGCTTGATTCTCCTATTCATTCTCAAGAGAATCTCAGTGTGAGTATGAATTTTTGTGTATTTGTGTCTATGAGAGAGAGAGAGAGAGAGAGAGAGAGAGATACTCTAACATGGTTTGCTATAACTGAATCAAGCTGCACAGTTATTAGCCATCAGTTAGAGCAAGACTTCATATATTTTTGAAAAACTCTTACAAGTTTGTGCTATCAACCCTCTCTCCTATAGAAGACCCTAAAACTAATAAATGCTATGCTCCTTTTAAAAAAGTCAAGACTTTAAAAATAAGTAGGGGCATTTCAAATTCAAAAAACATATTTAGATGAAGGAAAACTGATAAAATGTTGACATGGAGTACAAATTCTGTAGGTATATATATAAATTTCTAGAACATGAGGGGTGCTCTAAAGACAATGTGCATAATGAGAACTTTTAGTTTGGGATCATGAGGATCTGGATTAAATTCTTGCCTTTGAGGTTTTGTTTTTTATTTTTAAAATTAAAAAAAAATTCTTTTTATTTATTTAGTGGAATTCATCCACAAGCATCACAGCTCCTCCCTCCTCTGTTTTTGCATAATAGAAGGAATCATCTGGGAGACAGACAGACATACAGCACACAGCTTTTATGTTTCCATTTTTTAGTGTATAAATGGAGACTTTGAACCTTTGACTTCATTCCCCAGAAGTCCTTAGTATTCCCCAAAATTCCCTATAATCTCTCCTGCATCTCCACATTGAAGAGATCACATTATTAGTATTTAAGTGGCTGTATGCTCCTCCCATGTTCTCTCTTTGACCTGAGACCAGACTAAATTCAGGTAGTTCTTTTGCTTTAGTTATTATTAATAAAACTTTGTAAAATATAATATTTAGTTATTGTATATTGATTTTAATCTTTACATTTTTGGTTTACTACGAAGTGATTACAAATTCTCAAAAATTTTTGAGCAGATAGCCTTAGAGTAAAGATAGTAAGTTTGCTTGGTCACTTCCCACCACAAGGATCCGGTGGCGGGTGTGCCTGTGCTCTTACCCCGCCCCGGCACCTGCTGCTACCTGTGTTTCTCTTGTCCATCTGCTCGAGCCAGCATTCCTCACTGCTCTCCACCCAGTTTGGAGCCTCCTTTTGCCGAGATGAGACCAGACCCGCCACAAGAGCCTGCCAATCCCAGCCATTTTTTTTTCCCACAGAGGATGATGTATGAAAATCTTTCACCCCAATCCCTTTCCACACTCCAAGAGTGTGTTTCTAGCCTGCCATAGCCATTTTTCACCATTGAGAAAAGAACCCCACACCTTCTAATTTTCAAGCAGATCTTTTTTTAAGCTGAATCTGGACTCCTGCCTTATAAGGATGTTAATCAGTTTGGAGGGAATAAACCTGCTTTTTTTCCTTCTTTTTCCTGACCCCAGACACTAAGGAGCAGTACTTTTTCCTTCATATGCAAATATGCTTTTGTTTTTAACTTGTTTATAAACAAGCCTCATTCAGTTTTTTTTTTTTTGAGGAATAATGCTCACAAAGCTTTCATTTCCACAGAGACTTATGGAGCTCAAGGAGCTCAAAGTTTTGGAGTGTCTTTTCTTACTTCTGTTCCTTGCATTTAGCTTGATAAATCCTGAGATTCAGAGGGGAGATTCATCTTCCTACACATTTCTGGCATTTGGGCCTGCCCAACCTCTACAATACCTCCAATTTGAGATCCCTCCATACTATATTCAGTACAGAATTCTCCCTCACTATGATCAACTTCAGAGCTCTGACGAAAGAGAAGCAAATAAATAGTAACTCCTAGGGGAGGGAAGGAAACTTTAAAAGAGATCTGGGAGTTTATTGTTAACTATTTTGTGTTTATTCTCCTCCTATAATATAGAACAAGTCTATTGGGATTGGTAAAAAAAAAAAAGATTTTGACAGCACTGCCTGCACCTTCTCATTTGTTTATATTATTATATTTACTGATTGCTTTAAGGTTTAAATATTTTCAAGTTTATCTGCATTATTCTAGTAGATACCTTTCTGTAATACTGAATCATTTTAAGCTACTATTTTGCCTATACTGATCTTTAATATGTACCTTTACCTTTGCTGAAGAACAAAATATCACTGTATAAATCCAAGAACATCTTGCCCAAAACCCTTGTCACTAGATCCATCGGAGATCACATGTTGCCTTTGTTGATTGTCACATAGATGATGATGGATGGATTTCAACAAAACTGGTTAAATTGTGTGCAGCCTTTGGAGAATTTAATGAGCTAAGGATTTAAATGGTAATTCTAAGGGGACTTCAGAAATAATTTTAGATAACTAGTAGTTTCTGAATGAATGATTTTTTAATATTTACACATATATTATAAAGAATATTGTATTAAAGGTAGAGAAACAAAAAAATGTTCCTATCAAGGTGTTTCTATAAATCAGGAAGCAAAAAAAGATCTCCTGCAAAATGCTTCAGTTTAACTTCTACCAGAACAATCTAGATTTCTTGGTGATATTTTAGACCCAAATATCTTTTACTTTGTTTATAAATATATTTCCCAAGGTTGAAAGATTTTCTACATCTGTAAAAATTTTGAAAAATATCCATCAGTTCATAGGTTTTTTATGTTATACAGCAACTTATGTGAAATATGATAGTGGGTTTGTTTGCTATTATAATTAACTTGGCTATTGTGAATTTTGAGGACTTTGAATCTTCTTTTAATGTACATTATCTACTACATTACTGTTTTATTCTGAAAATCATTTGTACTCAGACATGGCTGACACAGTGTGTCACTGATTTTAAGCTATATGTTTTTGATTTTTAAAACTTTTTATTATTGTTTTTCTTTGCATGTGCAATATAATATCTTAGTTTTTTCCTCTCCTTTTTTGTATTTGAAACACGTCAACAGTATTGAGATTTTTCTTTAATTTTTTAATTTTGCAGTAACATAAGTTTAAAATATACTTGTTCTAATAGTAATGCATACCCCAAAAGCTTTAGACTATAAAAATGATGCCACTGATTGTTTAAAAGAATTATGCATCTTTGCTTCATGATTCTGTCTGATTCCAGAAGAAGGGAATATACAAAAGAGCCACTGTACAGTGTTAAAGAAGCACAGAGTACCTGTATAGTGCAAGGTCAAATAGACCAGATCCCAGTGGGATTGATGTAATTTTGAGCTAAGATAAGATGATTTGAGCTTGTTTGGGGTTTGAGGTTGTGGCTGTTTATTTAACATGTGTTAAATGTAGGACTTCCTTGAGCCACATTCTTTCAAGGACCTCCTTTCAGCTACCATCTAGGCTTCCATTTGCTGCCGAAATCTAGTCCCTTTTCTGTCTTTCATGGTTTGGCAAACTTTCTGTAGTCTTAACTACTGATTGGGTAGTGTATAATTTCTTAAATCATCTTAACTGGTCTCTGATTCAAGGACCTGTTAAGGATTTGTTTTTCCTTTACTTAGATTTTTTTAGACATAAGACTTTTCATTTTGTATTTAATTTACAAGTTATTTTTCTCTTTTATTTGGATTTTTTCATGTTTTTTATTTTCTTTTGCAAATTGATTCATATACCTCATAACTGTTAGATTTAAAATAGTTTTGAGTGTTAAATAGTTGTAGATAAGAGAGTGGGAGGCATAAACTGTGATAATTAAAATGTTTGGGAGCAAGGGAAATATATATATCAATTATGACCACTGAAATATGTTTTCTACTGTGTCTTGGTTTTATATAAATATAAGATGGTCGCCAGGGAATATATTCTCAATTTATGAATATGCCCAAGCCAACTGGGTTTTATAGAGAAATTTAATTTATAATACACTGATTAATCAATAGAAAAAAGAGAGAAAGTAAGAAAGGAATAAGAATGAATAAATCAGTCAGTTGGTTTTATCACTCACCCAAGATCTCTCTAGGTAAGGCTTCTCATGCCAACCTCAGGCTCTACCTTCAAGAGAGCCTCCTTTCAAGAAATGTTTCCAGAGAATTCTCCTCCTTCAGAGCCAGGCTTCTCTCCTGGTCCTCCAAAAGAACCAACCTCCTCAGTCCTCCCTATCTTTAAGGACACCATCTCAGTTCCCTCCCCTCAGTTCTCACATCTACCAATCACTGTCCATGTCTCCCCTGTGCCAATGGTGGCTCTAGCTTAACCCAGGACCGCCCAGAGGTCTGCCCCTTTGCACATGTCTGTTGAAGGTCATATTCTCAAATAATTAAATCTTGAGCTTTGCTGCAGCCTTTCCTAAATCCTGTTACCTTGAGTAGGGTGGAGATTGTAAGTTCCAAGACCTGGTTCTGTCATTCCAAGTATCTCTATTGTATCAATTCTAAAATCAATCATGACTCAAAGAACTTCCTGTTCTATGCTTAAGCATAGGTCAAAGCCCTTTCCATTGTTTAGCAAAAGGTTTCTGTCCTAAAGTAGTCTTAAGTAGGGAGGAGAAGGACCCTCTCATGCCAAGGGTTTTCACATTCCAATAGAGTTCTTACTATCAGTAGGAAATTTTTTCCAAGTATGAAATTTCCCAATGGTGAAATTTCCAACATTCATAAGTCTAAGAAATTTTAAGGTTTACATAACTCAGCCTTGCATCCCCGAGTGATCCCTGTGTTTGTTATTATTCACCTCAGGGGGGATGGCAAGTGATTGTTGTGAACTTTGACTTAAATTTGAGCAATTTTAGAATAAGAAACTTGCTACCTCCCAGAATCCAGAATGTGCCATGAAGATAGATGCCTGCAGAGACCACATGCTGCACCAGAAAAACAACTCTCAGGAAGGTAACCAGAACATCCAGAGTGAACTTTGGGATGTGAATTGAACTATGGGGGGTTGAAATGCCTTTGTTTTGAATGTATATTCTTATGCCAAAGGGGACTGCCCCCAAACTGGCTTTTTTTCAACCTAGTAATCATTGGTTTTGTTCTCCCCCCTTTTATTCACAAATTATTGCAATTTTTAAGTTATGTTTACATGATCATTTTGGAGAAACTGGTTTCCCAACAGGATCATGGGGGAAGGGGTATGTATAAATGGAGATTTTGAACCTTTTATTTCATTTCCCAAAAGTCCTTAGTATTTCCCAAAATTCCCTATAATCTCTCCTGTATCTCCATATTGGCAAGATCACATTATTGGTTTTTAAGTGGATGTATGCTCCCATGTTCTCTCTTTGACCTGCACCCGGGCTGAATTCAGGAAGTTCTTTTGCTTTAGCTATTATTAATAAAACTTTTAAAATATAATATTTAGTTATTGTATATTAATTTTAATCTTTACATCAGTTCATTCTGTGGAAGTGACACTCAAAAGTTATTCTTCAAATATTAATTCTGTAACCATATATGTTCTCTTGGTTCTACTCATTTCACTATTCATTATCCCATGTAATTCTCTCCAAACTTTTCAAAAATGCCTCTCATATTTTGTATTTGGATTATTCCCAGTGCTTTACACAGTGCCTGGCATATAGTAGCCACTTAAATGTTTGTTGATTGATTGGTCCTGTTTGATCCTGGACAAGTGTCTTCAGCAATGTCCTAAAATAAGTTGTGATCTGTGTTAGCAGAGAGAATTCCCACACTGGGAGTCTCTCTAGCTTACTAAATCATAAAGTTATCACATATGCTCATGTTCACATAAGGAGTTAGTGTCAATAGAAAATTTTTAAATGGTAAGGACTTTAGCAGTTATAAATACAAAGTATAATTTAATTTTGAGAAAAAGGTTTCCCAGAGCAAAGATCTCAGAAAGCCTCCACTCTGGCCATCATTCCCACCTCCTTCCCAGAGGAACCTTAGTCTTCATCCATGGAACTACTTTGGCTTCTGAAAGATGAGCTTTTGCTTTGTCTTGCCTAAGCTTTATCTTGCTTTGCTTCCTGGAATCTTTCTGCAAACTATGACATGAATAAATAGATTTCCCTTCCTCCCCTCTAGATCCCTTTTATGTTTGGTTCTCCTCCATTAAAATGTAACCCCTTCAAGGGCAAGGATTTGTAGATTTATATCATGATTGCCTGTATTTGTATCCCTGGCACGTTGTACAGTGCCCTGTATAAATTAAGTACTTAATATATACTCCTATTTACCCATGTATCTTTCTATATATCTTTCTCCAAGTATTCTTATTTGAGTAGAATTAGTTCCAGGACTATGTATAATCTACAGTATTTATCTGTATCTCAAGTGCAAACTTTATGGTTTCTTGGTACTAGCTTCCCTGCAGCATTCTCCTGATGCTTATCTTGCCCAAGTCTATTTTCAGAATTGTGACTATAATGATAATTCACATTTATACAGCTCTTTAAAGTTTAGAAAATATTTTCCTTGAAAAGACCCTCAAAGTTGGTTAGTGTGATTATCATAGCCTCATTTGATAAATGAGAAAAACAACTCTCAGGAAGGTAAAGTAATTTTCCATAAATGCCTTAGCTTAAAAAAAGTAGCAAAGTTGAGGATCAGATGGTCCTCTAACTCCACTTGTTTTTCCACTATTGCATAAGGACTTATTAGAATGTGCCTGTGTATAGGGATTCCCAGCAGTGATGCTCTGCATCTGAGCCACAAGGACAGAGAAATCCCCAACTCTTTTGGCTGGTAGCAGCAGTTAGAGCAGTACCTACAGTGGAGGCATGAGACCTTTGTTCTAAGGGGCTAACAAGTGGATGTCCTTTTTCCCCTGAATGGATAGAGGGTGAGAGGAGGAATACTCCAGGTCCCTAGAAAGTTAGTCCTGGGTTAAAGTATAGACAACAAAATGTTTTACTGAAGAGATGTTGCCACTTTACAAGAGGTACAACATAGCAAAAAAGGAACCACAGCCTAAGGTAGAGCAAGGCTCAGGGGTCATTTTCCCTCAATAGAAAGGATACTCTAGGCATTTTGCTTCTTCAGGGCATAGGGATAGTTCTCTGTACCTCATTCTGGCTGAGTGTAGAGGATCCCATAGGGGGATTCTGCATAATATTCTGCCTTATAAAGTGGGTCTCTCTTAAGTGATGAGATGTGTTTTTCCACATGACATTTGGCTTTGCAAGGTCCAGAAAATAATGGATTAGATGATGATCTCCTAGACTATTAATTTCCGGACCCCAAAATGTTTATTTTTGGTTTTGGCCAAGACCTTTCCTTAATGGTTTAAAAGTGGCTTGCTTTCTCCTCTACATGGAGAGAGACTTGGTCTTATTTTGTCCTTATTTGCAAAGCTATTGGAAATGTTGACAAGACAAATGTGCACCTTTTCACATAGAAGAGTGATGTTTTAATCCACCATTAGCAGGCTATGCACTTTGAACCATTTCCCAAGAACTGGTGATAGATATATTTGCATTGACTTAACATTCCCACTCTTTCACTGACCTCCTCATTGCCCAGAGGGTCATCCACAAGCATGAACAATCTGTGGCCATGGAACAAAGGAAAGATAATTGGCTCTTGGTAGAATGAAGTAATGTTTTCTGAAACAGAAATCTGATTAATTTTTTCATGGAAACTCCCTTGCTATGGAAGTGATGAGTGGGTTGTTTCCTGAGCTCATACATAAAGGGATAAACAGTCTACTAATATAATGGCATCCTACATGCCCTTCAGAATGTTTAGAAACATTAAAGAAATGCGGCATTTTTAGAGCTGGAAGGGACCTCAGTGATCCCATAACAGTGAGGGTACTGAGACCCAAAGAGGGCAATTGACTTGAGGCCTAAATGCAAAAATCTGGAACAGGCTAATGACCAATTTTCAATGCTGTTTCACCAAATTAGAGCATTATTCAAGCTCAAGGCTCCCCTTTGACATAAAAAGAGAACTCTTTACTCAGATCAACTTTATGGATTAAGAAGTAAGACAAAACTTAAAGGTCCCAGTCAAAT
Source organism: Monodelphis domestica (assembly GCF_027887165.1). Lineage (NCBI taxonomy): Eukaryota > Metazoa > Chordata > Mammalia > Didelphimorphia > Didelphidae > Monodelphis > Monodelphis domestica. The sequence goes on from NC_077232.1 coordinate 192,097,146, forward strand.
TAAAATATTCTCTTTAAATGAAAATATTCTACTAGCAAGTAAGCCATAGGGATAGAAGCTTCTGGCACCTTACATTTGAACATAAAGATGATGCATTCTTGCTTTACTTTAGACAATAATACCATGCACTGTAGCTATTTCTAGATTCCTATTTAGTTTATTACACGATGGCTAGGCTATTTTGTGTCTCTAATATGTCATTTGCATACAATTGCAACAAGAAACATTTTAGATTATGATGAAGCAGACTCTTTGCGTCTTTTTTTGGTAGCCAATAAAAGCATAAATATTTCATCTATAAAATAACATTCCCTCAAATCATTCCACAGTTGATATTCATATTCATACTCCCTTCTCTAATTAAAGATTAAAGGAAAAATCCCCCCTTCCTTATTTCTCCAAAAGATTTTCTTCATTGCTTATAATTTTGAATGGAAATGCCTCTGATGTTTTTTTCTGACCTTCAGGAAGGATGTGGGACTAGTGAAAGATAATGAGTTGACAGATCCAACAGATGCAAAGTAAGTGAGAATATCTGCATTTACTTCAAATAACCAAGGCATTCCTTAAACCCAAAAGGCAGGGTTGGGGCCAATAGAATTGAAAGATTGTCAGCCCTTAATGCCAGAAAAGTACGCCGTCCCTAGATCTCTATCTGAGATCCATTTTCAGTTCTAATGAAAGAGAAAAAATATTTCATTCTCCTTCCCTTCAATGAAAGAATGGTATTGTGTGAAAAACCAGGTATCAGTACAATCAAAACATCTCCCCACTTGTGGAATACAGAGATGTGACATCAGACACACTTACAAAGCATCCGCATTGTTCAACATACCGTGCTGGGCTCAGGGAGGCATAAAATTTATATAGGATTAGGTTTCTCTGCTTGTGAAGTTTGAGGCCTCATAGGAACAGAGGAGAAATATTACTGTAATACAAAATAATACATGATGAGTGCATTAAACAGAAATAAAAAAGGGCAAAGTATAATAAAGAAAGACTTCATGGAAGAGATTCTGAATTAAGCTTTAGGAATGTTACAAAAGATTGTGGTGGTCTTTTTTTTTTCAACTTAGAGAGTATGCTAGAGGAAGGGATCAATACTAGTTAATCTAAAAATAAAATTTAATTTAAAAAGAATGAGTGAGAATCATTGGAGAGCTGTGGCTAAATAGCATACTAGGAACGAACTATTTGTGGAGCTATGGATTGTTTCAGTCATTCTGGAGAGAAATTAAGGACTAGACTAAGAAAGTCACCCAACTGGGCATATTAACTCATTGACATCACTAATAGGCCTAAACCTCAAAGAAACCAAACAAAGAGGAAAATAACCCATAGGCACAAAAATATTTATAGCAGTTCTTTTTATGGTAATAAAAAAACTGGAAACTAAGAGTAACATATTGGGTAATGGTTAAACAAATTGTGGTCTATGAATATAATGGACTATTATTATGCTATAAGAAATTCCATAGGAAAATGTCAAGATTTTCATGAACTAGTGAGTGAGATGAGCAGAACTAGGAGAAAAATAATTATACAACGATAATGTTATGGAAATAGCAACTTTGGAAGATTGTAGACTCTGATCAATGCAATGAACTGCGAGACAAAAATAATAAAGATGACACACATCACTTACTGAGAGAAAGGAGATGAACTTAAAATTCAGAAAGATACATACATTTTAGACCTTGCAAATGTGGGAATTAATTATATGTAGTATTTAGACATACTTTGAGAGATTTATTTTTAATTTAAAAAATAGCTCAGTGGGGTGTCAAAGGAAGAACAGATGAACAAATATTTGTTACTTGAAAAAATGAAATAATAAATGATCATAAGACTATTATAAAAAATTAAGTAATAGAAAGAATCATAGCAGGTTAAGTGAAATGTGGGAGAGTTCAGGCACAGGGAAACAGCACAATTGAATGAATGCATATATAAATGAATATGCAAAATCATTCATTAAATGCATACTCTGTACCAGGCACTAAGCTCAAATTAAATTCTCAATTATTCTTCTTGACCTCTCCACAGCTTCTGACCCTGGAAATCACTTTCTTCTCCTTGGGTACTATTTTCTCTCTAGGTTGTCATGACACTGCTCTGTCCTGGTTCTTCTATCTAACCACTCTGTCTTAAGTCTCTGACCCAGCCACTTTCACTCACCATGGACTTCCCCTAAGGCTCTGTCTTGGGTTCTCCTTTTTCTTTCTCTAGGGGCATTACTAAATAAAAGTGAAACTACCAATAAAACTAGAGGCATGCTATCATTTGCAGTCTAAGGAAAGTCCAGTGTTTTGCTTTTGGTCAGTTAACAAAAGGACCTTGATGGTCTCACTCATCTTAATGGTTGTTCATTACTTGGATATTATCATCTAGACTTTTTCCAGCCCGAAACACTTGTCCAAAGTCTTGCAGATGGATAGTGAGTGATTTGGGATGAGAACTCCCATCTCCTGATTTTCAGTTCATGGCAGTTCCCATTTAAGTGAGAAAGAGTGCTGAAGTTGAAATCAGAGGACCTGATTCTTATTCTTTTAAGGGATCTTGGGTAAATCACTTCCCCACTCTGAGGTCAGTTTTCTGTCTCTAGAAGGATAAAACTGCACTCACTATAGGGTTGTAGAATCCCTTCTGGGTCTAGAGCTGTAATCCTGGGAGTCTCAGAATCACAGAAACTCGGGACTGAAAGGAATCTCAGTGGCCACTTACTGGTCATGGCAATGTTCCTTCTCTAGATATCAAAAAAAAAAAAAATGGCATGTTGCAACCAATGTCTCTTGTTTCCTTTCTACCTCAGTTGCATCTTGGGTACTTAAAAAAAAAAAACAACAGCTACCACCTTGAATATTTTTTCCCAAGAATAAAAACTCACCTTCTCTCTTACATCCTCATTGAAACAAAAAGAAAGCAAAACTCGTAACAATCAAGTTTGTTAAGTAAAACAAAGGTCCACATTGACCAGGTCTCAAAAATAAAAGTAACAATTAGCATAATGGGCATCTTGGAATTTTGTTGCAGTTATTGTTTAATATTTGTTTGTTTGTTTTTACTGATATCTGCTTCAACCCTTTCATCTTGGCTATTTGCCCCTTTTTGAGTTTATCAGCAAAAGATGCTTCTAAGGCACCCTCTTTTTTTTTTTTAACCATATAGACGAGGAGTTCCAAGGCTGACATGGTAGTCAAGGTATTAACAAAAATAATATACATTTCTTTAGAGAAGATTCAGGGTGAGCCCTAGGAAGGACCTTTAATTCCAGTGTTAGGATAGAGAAAACAGGATGAATTTCTCTGGAATCAATCCACAACAAACTTTTGCTCCATACTCAGGAAAAGGTGGCTGAGGGGCCAGAAAGAGGTGCTTTGGATGAAAGATCAATGCGGTCTGCCTGGGAGCCAGAGGGCATCATTCTTCAGTAGCCCCAGCCAGAATGTGGACAGTGGAGAGAGCCAGCTAGGACAGCCCAGTCACATGTCTTAGTGCCCCTTGAGACCCTAGTAGTGAGACTTACTATTCTCTGCATTCCTACATGACCTTTAAAGACAGTTTGTTTTTATTGCTATTCTGCTTATAGGAGTTCCTAAAAGTTTAAAGTTTTATATTTCAGATTTATTATATTGCTTCTTCCCGATATTTCTTCATACTCCTATGAAATATATATTATATAATGTATATTACATTTATAGACATTACATAGAAGTAGGAATAGAAATATATTTATATAACAGATAACTATTCCGATGATTATGATTTGACAATTCAGACTTTGTAAACTAAATCCTCATTTTCTAGTACTCTGGACAAGGTACTCATTCAATTAAAATCTATTTATTTCAATTTAATGAGTATTTACTAGGAACTATTAATCTTCTGATAATGATATAAGATATAAAGAAATAGTTTCTATTTTTGAAGACAGAGATAGGTATGATAGGGCTATCGACTGTGGTGTCAAGAAGATCTGGATTCAAATCCTGCTTCAGACACTTATTAGGCATGTGAACCTAGACAAGTCACCTAGCCTCCATTTGCCTCAGCTACTTCAAGTATAAAATGGAAATAATTGGAGCATCTACTTCTCCTGGTTGGGAAGATCAAATGAGATAATAATTGTAATTATACAATTAATAATGCCTGGTGCATACTAGTGCTAAATATATGTATATACATATATAATGTTCCTTCCTTTAGGATATATACATCATATATATACAAATAGGATATATAGAGAGATATAGAAAGGAAATATATATTATAAAGGAGGGATGTATATATATTAAATACATATTAGAAAGAAGGGATATATAAAATATATATTAGAAAGAAGGGAAGTATATATATAATATATATTAGAAAGAAGATATATATATAATATATATTAGAAAGAAGGGATATATGTATGTATATAGATAACATATATTAGAAAGAAGGGATGCATATATATTAGAAAGGAGGGAAGTATATATATTAAATACATATTAGAAAGAAGGGATATCTATAAAATATATATTAGAAAGAAGGAATGTATATATATTAGAAAGGAGGGAAGTATATATATATATTAAATACATATTAGAAAAGGGATATATATATATAATATATTAGAAAGAAGGGATTTATATATATATATAGATAGATAACATATATTAGAAAGAAGGGATGTATACATATTAGAAAGGAGGGATGTATATATATATAATATATATATTAGAAAGGAAGGAAGTATATATACTTCCTTTCTTTCCCTTCTCTCGAAGAACCTATATTCTACTGGGGACAGAACTACTTGCATACAGAAAAATAAATACAAACTATATAAAGTAATTTCTGAGAAGGAGAGAAATAATAATGGAGAAGAACAAGAAAAATCATGTTTAGTAGGTGGCACTTGACTTGACCCTTAAAGGGATCTAGAAATTTCAAGAGGATGGATGTGACCGTGTAAAACATTCCAGGAATGGGGATTAGGGAATGGCAAGAGTAAATTAATTATGGTGTATGGGGAATAGTAAGCAGATCTGCTAGGCTAAAAAGTAGACTGCTTGAGGGGTAGAATTTTTATGTTAGAATTGAAAGATGGGTTGAAACCACCTTGTGGGGTCTTTGCATGCCAAAGGGAGGAATTTATATCTTATCTGTCTGTGATATATATATATATATATATATATACACACACTTAAATATATATGTTTGTCAATATATATTTAATATGTAAATTATATATATTTTCAAAGTCTTACCTTCCATCTTAGAATCAATACCGGTGCTGGTTCCAAGGCAGAAGAATGGTAAGGACTAGGCAATGGGGGTTAAGTGACTTACCCAAGGTCACACAGCTAAGAAATATCTGAGGTCATATTTGAATCCAAGCCTTCTCATCTCTTGGCCTGACTCTCAGTCCACTGAGCCACCCAGCTATCCCTCTTAGCATTAATATTAATAAAATAATATCGATTTGGCAGCTACAAAGAAGATTGTTACAAAGGGAAGAGAATGGAAGCAGGAAGACCAATTAGGATGCCAAACTGCATGAGTCCTAGCAAGAAAGGATAAGGGACTAACCTGGGTATGGAGTCATGGAAACCTGAGAGATGCTGTGGAATGACTGCCAAGAGTTAGTAAATGACCGGATTTGGAGGAATGAGAGAAAGTGAAGGGTTAAGGACAATCTTTTTTTTTAAACCCTTACCTTCTGTCTTGGAATCAATACTGTGTATTGGCTCAAGGCAGAAGAGTGGTAAGGGCTAAGCAGTGGGGGTCAAGTGACTTGCCCAGGGTCACACAGCTGGGAAGTATCTGAGACCAGATTTGAACCTATGACCTCCAGTCTCTAGGCCTGGCTCTCAATCCACTGAGCTACCCAGCTGCCTCTGAGGACAATCTTGAGGTTGTAAATCCAAGGGACTGGCAAGATGGTGGGGTCTTCAACAGAGAAGGGAAATTAGGGATGGGCAAAGACTAATTCCTCATTAGGCACCTTAGAGGTAGTAATGCCTGCAGGCAGGAGTGGAAAGGGGAGAGATACCCAAGGAAACTCCGAGTCCCAGGCTCCTCTACTTCATCTGGAAGGTTCATAGTCCAAGATAAAGGGGATAGAGAAAGGCTACTGAGCTTGGAAGACCAGTTACAGTTTGCTTTGCATGTGTAATTGGGGAGAGACTGACTACTTGTAGGGGGGACACATCAGAGCCAGATTGGTCCCTAGATACGAAAGATGCAGGGTCTGAAATGAAAGAGAATCCAGTGGCAGAGCTTACAATGGCCAGTGTTCCCCAGTTCCTTTGCTTAGGGCCCTCTGATTTTTGGAGATTAGTTCAGCGAGGCCTCAGAGAGTCAGCATGCCATCCAGAGCAGGCAACAACTCTTCCTGACTCATGCTGGGTGTTCTCTTTGTAGGTCTCTAATCTAATAAATGATTCAGCCTGACTCTGCTGAATTGACGGGCCCCAGGGTGCCGTATGACACACAAAGCAGGTAGACTGCAGTCTTTCTAAAGGGTCTGCTAATGACTAGAAGGCAGCTGATGTTCTGGCTCTGAGAACCTCAGGGATGGAGTCATGGGTGTTTTGGTTGTTGTTTTGTTTTTAAAATGGTTTACTCCTGCTGACTTTTCTTGGCTTATTTTATTAATAACTTTGATTTTCTAATAGATGTTCATGTAAATGTAAAATCTACACGAGTCACTGATAAATGTATCGTTTCTTTCCAAAATCTAATCCTACAGAAAACTTTTAATAGGAATATAATACTAATTCCCCTCCCCATTTTTGTGCAAAAATTTCTACTTTGCAGTATAAATATCTAGACTAGACGGCTTCTTATGAAGAGTCCTGAACTCAAATCATTTTGATCATTTAACTTTTCTCAAATAAATAAAAGTATTCTCCAAATCAAATAATAATTTCATAATTTGGGGGAAGCTGGGTGGCTCAGTGGATTGAGAGTCAGGCCTAGAGATGGGAGGTCCTAGGTTCAAATCTGGCCTCAGACACTTCCCAGCTGTGTGACCCTGGGCAAGTCACTTGACCCCCATTGTCCAGCCCTTACCACTCTTCTACCTTAGAACCAATACACAGTATTGATTCCAAGATGGAAGGTAAGGGTTTAAAAAATAATTTCATAATTTCAAGTAGGGATATTTATAGACCTGAGTTGGGTCTTTCTAGGGATTGCTTTCTAGGCAGGTGCACTTGGAGGAACAGAGATGAGAGAGGGTAAGGTAGGATTTGAACATAGGACCAAAGAAATGACTGAAGGAAACGACAGACCCTTAATTGAAAACATACAAGCCCTTTTTCTACCCTGGAATTGTGACCAGGTTCCCTGTTCTCCGTGTTCCCTTCCTTACCCCCCAATTGTGAGCTAAAACTGCATATGGGCAATGCAACAGAGTAGTGCCAGTTGTTTCCTTCTGAATAGCTGCCTGATCTTCTTACATCCCCAAAACCAACTGTCATTACCATTGATCAGCGACCCTCAGAGTCTGCTGCTGACTTATCAGGCCTTACCAGCTCTGAACTGCACTCCATTCCCATCCCAGGGAGCCAGATCTTTCCTAGGTTGTCTTGGGCAGGAAAATTAGAAAAGCATTCCTTAAAAAGAAGAATTGGCCAAATGGAAAAGTAGGTACAAAATCTCAGTGAAGAAAATAGTTGTTTAAAAATTAGAATTGGGAAGTGGTAGCTAATGACTCCATGAGACTTCAAGAATCAATAAAATAAAATAAAAAGAATGAAAAAATAGAAGAAAATTTGAAACACTTCATTAAAAAATGACCTGACAAATAGATATAGGGGAGATCATTTAAGAATTAGTAGACTTTCTGAAAGCCATGGTTTAAAAAATAGCCAAGATATGACATTTCAATAAATCATCAAGGAAAAAGAACCTTGATGACTCTACGGGAAAATAAAGATTGATAGAATTCGCCAATCACTTCCTGAAGGAAATCCCCAGATGAAAACTCTCAGGTATATTATAGGCAAATTCTAGAGCTCCCAGGTTAAGGAGAAAATATTGCACATAGTCAGAAAGAAGAAACTCAAATATCAGGATCCATAGTCAGGATTGCACAAGATTTACAGCTTTCATGTAAAAGGAGCAGAGGGCTTGGAATATGATATTCTGGAGGGCAAAGGAACTAGGATTGAAACCAAGATTAACTAGCCCAGCAAAATTGAGGATAATTCTTCATGAGACAAATGGATATTTAATGAAATTGAGGATTTTCAAGCATTCATGATGAAAAGACCAGTGCTTAAAAGAAAATTTGACATTCAAACATAAGACTCCAGAGAAGCACAAAAAAGTTAACACAAAAGAGAAATCATAATGGATTTAATAAGGTTAAACTGTTTATATTTCTACATGCAAAATAATACTTATAACCACTAAAAACTTTATCATTATTAGGGCAGTTAGAAGGAGCATACATAGATAGAAGGCAATGGCATAAGCTGACAATGATGGGTTGATATTAAAAAAAATAAAATCAAGATGTGAGAAAAATCTATGCCCTGAGACAAAAGGGGAAGGGAGAGGTAGAATAGGATAAATAAAATAGGCATGAAAGATCTTTTACAGTGGAAGATAAAATAGGGGATTGGGATGTCTGGAAATACTTGATCCTTACTCTCATTGAAATTGAGTCAAAGAGGGAATAATATACACCCTCAGTTAGGCATAGAAATCTATTTCCCTACAGGGAAGTGGGTGGGGAGGAGAATAAAAGAAGGGGGGTGCTGATATAAGGGAGGGCACATTATGAGGAGGTAGTGGTCAGAAGGAAAACACTTTTCAGAATGGGAAGGATGAAAAAGGAGTAAGAGAAGGAGAAACAGGAGAAAAAAGTAAAATGGAGGGAAATAGAGTAATCATAACTGTGAAAAAATATATAGCAAGTTTCTCTGATAAAGTCCTCATTCCTCAAATACATAGAGAAATGAGTCAAATAAATTTATAAGAATACAAGTCATTTCCTAATTGATAAATGATCAAAGTGTATGAATAGGCAATTTTCTGATGAAGAAATCAAGAAAAAGATGCTCTAAATCATTATTGATTAGAGAAATGCAAATGAAAACAACTCTGAGGCACCACTTCACACATCAGACTGGGTAATATGACAGAAAAGGAAAATAATAAATCTTGGAGGGGGTGTGGGAAAAATTAAACCTGAGCCCAATTCACAGTTTTCTTTGAGGCTTTGCATGTAACTGCTTTAATTTCATTATTGCCTGGCTCTGTGTTTTGATCTTCTCTGTCACCATTCTAACGTTCTTTGTTCACATCCTTTTTGTTGGTTTGTTTGCTTCTTTTTCTAGTCTATTTCTTGATTATTAATTTTAATTTAAAGTTGAGCTTTGCTCTGAGGGTAGAGGGAGAATTGTCTTTAGCCTCAGGTTTTTCATGCTGCCTTCTTTTTTTGCTCCTAATTCTAAGGATCTGTAATTTTTCATTTCTCCCAAAGGCATATGATTTAAGGAGAGGTGTGATCACTGTTCTGCTGGCCTTTGTTCATGAATGACCATGAGTACTCTTTTCCATCATAGAAGTGTGACAAAGGTCCCTACCTGCTAATGTTCTTTTCACCTTGGGACTGTGTATGGGCAATGCAATAGCATTCTGCTCCCAGTGCCAGTAAAGGGTATCTCCTTCTGATCAGTTGTCCAATCCTCTTATGGTCTATGGTCTGCCCAATGCTACCACTAATTCAGTGACCATCCAAGGCCTGCTACTAGCTTTCTATGCCTGGCCTGTGCAGAATTGGTTAGAAAACTATTTCACCTAAGCCTTTTATTGGTTATATGACTGGAATTAATTTTGAGGCATTATTTTAAAATTGTTTGGAGGAGAATTTGGGAAAATAGAGTTGAGTCACTGCCTTTACTCTGCCAACTTGGTTCCATCCCCTTGATAGTATGGCTCTTTCACAAAAGAATCACAGACTGGTAATCAGTTGAATGAAAGGTCTTTGTATATTTTTGAATGTTTTAAGATTCCTCTAATGAGGGAGGAGAGCTTATTATGGTTTAATAGCATTGTTTTTTTTTTCTCATTGATTTTCAATTCTCCTTATAGTTACTATAGGGCAATGTTGGTACAAAAATTACTAAGTATTGGCAAAAAATTTATTTTTATTTCAAATTAAATTTAGCATCTATTTTTTTTTACTTTTGATTTGGGGAAAAGGGCTTGATGAAGCGAGTTATCATGCCACAGGAACAAAGATGTGAAATTAGAGAATCCCAGGATTGGTAGGGACCTTTGAGATCTTCTATGTCAATCCCAGAATCATTTTCATAATATTCCAAGTAAATCATAGTCTAACCTCTGCTTGATGTCCTTCAGTGATGGACAACCCACTATCTCCTGAGGCAGCCCTTTTAATTTTGAGACCGAACATATTACTGGGAAGCTTCCCCTTATATTCAGCCAAAATCTGTCCTGCTGAATGTTCTGTTAATTGCCTCAAGCAAAATAATTTAAATCACTTCTCAATTCGAAACTTGAAGATGACTATCATATCCACCCCTAATAAACTGAAGCTAATAAACCCAATTCATCCAGCTGGTTTGCATATAGTCTGGGTTTTGAGTCCCTTGCCATATTTAGTGCTCTTCTATGGATACATTCCAATCTTTCTGTGCCTTTCCTAAAATCTGATACACAGAACTAAAATCTCTATTCCTTCCCAAAAAATTGTTAGTTAGGGGGCCAGCTGAGTGGCTTAGTGGTTTGAGAACCAGGTCTAGAGATGGGAGGTCCTAGGTTCAACTCTGGCCTCAGACACTTCCCAGCTGTGTGACCCTGGGTAAGTCACTTACCCCCATTGCTTAGCTCTTACCACTCTTTTGCCTTGGAACCAATACACCAGGGGTCCCCAAACTATGGCCCTTGGGCCACATGTAGCCCCCTGAGGCCATGTATCGGGCCCCCACCACACTTCTGGATGGGGCAACTCTTTCATTGGTGGTCAGTGAGAGGAGCTCTGTATGTGGTGTCACTCACCCACAGTACTACTTCCGGTGATGTAATCCTTTGTATGGTGCCTTAGAATGAGGTGCTGCACAAAGGATTATGTGGCTTCACAATGGAAGATGTCAGCATGGTGAGCAGCGATCTGGGGGAGGGAATTCTGCACTGTGTATACTGCTGCCCAGTTAGGGTTAGAGTTAGGCATTTATAGTCCTCCAATGATCTGTGGGGACCCCTGCCACACAGTATAGATTCTAAGGCAGAAGGTAAGGATTTAAAAAAAGAAAAAAACAACAACCAAAACCCTGCTAGTTAGTAATATCTTTTCCCCAAACCTCAATGTTCAGTTTTATATTTGTACAGTTGAGTTTTTAAACTTCAGGTTTAAGGATTTAAGTTTTTATTATATTTCACCTTATTTGATTTTAGTTGTTTGAAAACTGTTGGAATTATCATTACATCATCTAACATATTAAGTGACAGCTTTTGTGATCTGAAAATTTGGTAATCATCCCACGTATATTTTAATCAAATCAATATGATAATCATTGAACAGAACAAGGACAAGGTCATTTCTCTGTGGCACTAGAAATTTCATTCTAAGTTAATATCAAGACATTAATCACTTGGAAATAAGACTTAAACTTTAAAAATATTTTTAAAATGAGACTTTTTGGATGGAAGGACTAAATGCATAGAGACATGGAGACTTGGATTAAAATCTTGGATCTGTTCAATTTGAGCCCGCAGTATCAGTCAGACAAGCATTTATTTAATATATTTTATATTCCAAGTCCTATATTCCATGGAGTTGCAAAGAAAAGCAAAAAACAAGGTGCTTGTCTGAAAAGCATTCACTTTTTCATAGGGAGACACCATGCAGATAGTTGTGAGTATATGAATTATTGTCATATATATGGGGCAGTTAGGTGGTGCAGTAGATAGAGTGCCAGACCTGGAGTCACAAAGACTTATCAAATGATAAGTGCGATCAAATCTGGTCTAAGACACTTGCTAGCTATGTGATCCTGGGCAAGTCACTTAACCTTGTTTGCCTCAATTTTGTCATCTGTAAAATGAGCTAGAGAAGGAAATGGCAAACTTCTCCAGTATTTTTGCTAACAAAAACCCAAATGGGGTCATGAAGTGTTAGATATGACTGAAATGACTTAACAGCAACATTCATATAAATCTCTATCATCTATCTATCTATCTATCTGTCTATCTATCTATCTATCTATCTATCTATCTATCTATCTATCTATCTATCTATCTATCTATCCAATCCACACATATATCAGATTATCAGATATATCATGTCATTTCCAGAAGGTAATCTCATAGAAAAATGGTGGGCATCAGGGCAACAGAACCAAAAAAAATCTCCTTTAGATGGTGAGATTTTAAGGTCATTTTTGGCTATTAAAGACTAGCATGGCTTTTTAAATGAAAGCAGTGACAGTCCTGCTGTGGGGCAAGCCATATTTGGAGTAGTGAACTCTATTCTGGGTGTCACAATTTAGAAAGGTCATAGAGAGCATCTCTTGTTTCTGCTCCTGACTTTCTAATCATAAGGCTATCACCTTATTTCCATTACTTATCAACTCCCAGCTGGACCATTTCAAGAACCCCCTCATTATTCTACTGGCCTGGAATCTCTCCATCCTCTTTGCAAAGCTGCTACTGTAATTTTTGTGACTCACAGGTCTGAATGTGTCACTCATCTGCTCAGTTAACTCCAGGGGCTCTATTCTTTAGGGTTAAATATATAATCCTCTGTTTTTGACTTCAGAGATGAGCTCCAATTTACCGTTCTTAATCTGTTACTGACTACTCTCCTTCCTACACTTTGCATTCTATTCCACTAGACTTCTTGTCGTCCCTCACATAACTCCAAAACTGGTCTCCCTTCCTTTGTATTGGCTCTCCCCCATACCTGGAACGCATCTTCTTAGAATTCCTTGTTGCCATGAAACTGTGCTTAAATGTCACCATCCAGGTGACACCTTTTCTGAAAGCCATACCTACTAGTGCTCTGCCCTCCCCTCCAACTATCTTGCATTGATTTTTAAATATTTATTTGTATATATTTGTTATCTACTTATACATGTTGTCTGCCCAATGCAATATGATCTCCTTGAAGAAGGAAATTTTCATATTTTGTCTTCTTGTCCCTGGGACCTAACAGAATGACAGGCTTTTATTAAGTGCTTTAGCACCTAATAAATATTTGCTGATTGGTTGGTTGACCAGCTAAAGAGTGTCCAGAGTATGACAAACAAGATAGAGAAGGAAATGAAAGATTTACATATGACTTACTTATTTCACAAGATTCTCATGGCAATTTTCTGAGGATACAGCTGACATTATCTTCCTCTCTTCACAAAGGAGAAAACTGAAGTTCACAGAAACATGAAGTAGCCTCAGTTTCTTTATCTGTAGAATCAGGGTATTAAACTAGAATTTTAATTTTTAAATAAAATGAAAATACAAAATTGAGATAATTTTAAAATAAAAGTTTAAAATAAAAATTCAGAAATTCAAAAAACCTCCTGAGCTTAAAGGACATAGAAATCCCGGCAAGCAGTTAGATATTAGACCTCTAGTGCTCCTTCTTCCAGCTCTAAGTCTTTTGATCTTTGCACTTCATGATGACATGGATTAGTGATGATAATAGGCTCTCCCAACTCCTAATGAAGCCTTCTCTTTGCTGCCCTTAGGCTGCTTCTTTTTAGATTCCCAAGTGAATCTTCAAAAGCATTTTTGTCATCATATGGTAGTCATGTCTTTCTAATAGAACAGCACATTTAGTGATTTTGCTCAACATCACCAATATTTATTTTTTAAATAGACAATTATGGGGCTCTGGAATGAAATATTATTTCCCCCTAGTGCAGTGTTATTTTCCTTTGGAATACTCATTCACCTCAAACCAAAGTGATTTAATGGAGTTTGTGAATAAGAGCAATGTTCTGAAGCTGACACTGTATAGGTTTCATTTTACCTCAGAGCAATTTTGGTATGGCTGTGATATATTGTGGAAAATGAAGCCCTATAATGGAAACTCTGACAGGACATTAACTGAAAAAGTGCATGTGGACTAATTGATTGTCCCAGTGAAATTAATGGGGAATTAGATGTGGAGGAGAGTGGGGGTGGCTGCAAATTAGTTTTCTGATGGAGCCTGAGCTATAGTATTCAGAGAGTCTTGGAGTAAGAGTAGACTTTGGAGTTCACATAGTCTAAGCATTTCATTTTGTAGAGGAAGAGGCAGAGGGGATCAGTGCTTGGGTTGGAAAGAGGAGAACATGGGTTCAAGTCTTACCTAGAGGTTGGTGGGTATATAAAAATATAATGACCATTTTTGTTTTGTTCTTCCCAGCCCCTAGCACAATTCCTGGTATATCAGAGATGCTCAATGATAAAAAAAGGTGATATTCATGATGCAGTGCCTGCTATGTGCCAGAACCTGTGCTTAGAGCTTTACAAATATTATATCATCTCATTCATACAATTACCCTGGTAGAGAGATGCTATCATTATCCCCATTTTACAGTTGAGGACTCTGAGGAAGAAGTTAAATGATTTGCCCAAGGTCACAGAGTAAGTTCCTGCAAACAAATTTCAACTCACCTCTTCCTGATTTTAGGCTCAATAGTCCATTATAATACCTGGGTACCTCAATTGCTAAGAAACCAAACTTTTATTATTTACCCTTTATTTTGAAGAGACCAATGACATCATATGTGATGTCTTGAGTTGCACATGAATTGGATGTTATACAAAGTCATCAGCCTCACTCTCTCCTCCACAGTCATCAAAGTCCAGTGTCAAGACAAAAGTCTGGACCTGGTGATGGCCAGAGATGTAGTGGATGATCTTGGAGTCTTCCATATCTGACCAAGCTCTAAGAGTTCTGCAAAACCTGCTTCAGCTGCCTTTGTGCCTGCTAGAACAAATTGTTCTCATTCGATCATTCTGCTGGGGGAAATTCTTCAAGTGCTTGGGGCAATCATCTCCCTAACTCACCAATAGGTTGAAGGTCTGTCAATTACCTTCAATGTGGCTTAGCCAGTCTACCAAGATGGTTTTACCAGGGGGTGACAGTTTCTTGGAGCCTTAGATGAGTGTTGGGTAAAAAGAAGGTGCCAAAGTAGCCCTGAAAAGGGCTCAGCAAGCCTTCATAGCAGAGGTGATTGTTCTCCCTGATCACCCCATACACACCCCAAAATACTTATTGTCTTCATTTAATCCCTTGGGGTCCTAAACAACCCCTTAAGAATGTTTTATAGAGCAAAGATTGATATGAATTGGGGAAGAAAGTTTCTGAACCAGAAACCAAGGACAAATAAGAGTTCAGACAAATTACAAAGAGCAACCACAAATCAAGGCTAGGAAGTTTATTAGTTGCCTGAAGTTGCAGAGTGGGATTATAACAGTGTTGGAAGGGACTTTAGAGATAATCTAACTCAACCTCTTCGTTTTACACAAGTCACAAAGGTAGTCAAAGAAGCACAGATTTAACTTATCTTCTGATTCCTGATCTCCTTTAAGCTTGATTCATCAGTCCTTCTGTTTCTCACTCACTCCGACTATAATATTAATGTACATAGGACTTTTCAATTGGAAGGAATATCAGAAATCATGTAGTCCAGTGTCCCCGGAGAAGAGAATGACAGGCCACTCCAGCACCTTTGCCAAGAAAACTCCAAATGAGATCATGAAGAGTAGGTCATGATGGAAAACAAGTGAAGGACAACAAAGGTCAGCCTCCAAATCCTACCGAAATCTCCCCCACAACATCCCTAATAGGTAATGTTACCTTTTATTTAATACTTAAGAGCTCTGGAAAACTCACTGCTTAATGAGGCAGCCTATTTCATTGTTGGGGTAACTATTTATTAGAAAGTATTCCTTTATTAATAATAATTCGCTTTCATATAATACTTTAAGGTTTGCAAATCACCTTACAAATATTATCTCATTTTATTCTCACTGCAAGGGTGAGAAAGAAATGCTATTGTTATCTGAATTTTACAGGAGGAGAAATAAGAGTGCAGAGGATGAGGGATCTGCCTTGGGTTATACAGTTAGTTTATGTCTGAGGTTGGGTTTGAATTCAGGTCTTCCTGACTCCAAATCCAGTGTTCTATCCATTTTGCCACTTAGCTACCTTCTTGATTCATCTACATCTTCCTTACTGTGCCTTCTATCCACTGAACTTAGCTCCATCCTTTAGAAGTAAAACAATAATAAAAATTAAAAAACCCAAACCTGTATGTACCCTTTTCTTTTTTTTGCAGCATTTTTTAAAAATTATATTTTATTTGATCATTTCCAAGCATTATTCATTAAAGACATAGATCATTTTCTTTTCCTCCCCCCCCAGCCCCCATAGCCGACGCGCAAATCCACTGGGCATTACATGTTTTCTTGATTTGAACCCATTGCCATGTTGATAATATTTGCATTAGAGTGTTCATTTAGAGTCTCTCCTCTGTCATGTCCCCTCAACCGCTGTATTCAGGCAGTTGCTTTTCCTCGGTGTTTCCACTCCCATAGTTTATCCTTTGCTTATGAATAGTGTTTTTTTCTCCTAGATCCCTGCAAATTGTTCAGGGACATTACACCTCCACTAATGGAGAAGTCCATTACGTTCTATTATACCACAGTGTATTAGTCTCTGTGTACAATGTTCTCCTGGTTCTGCTCCTCTCGCTCTGCATCACTTCCTGGAGGTTGTTCCAGTCTCCATGGAACTCCTCCACTTTATTATTCCTTTTAGCACAATAGTATTCCATCACCAACATATACCACAATTTGCTCAGCCATTCCCCAATTGATGGGCATCCCCCCGTTTTCCAGTTTTGGGCCACCACAAAGAGCGCAGCTATGAATATTTTTGTACAAGTCTTTTTGTCCATTATCTCTTTGGGGTACAGACCCAGCAGTGCTATGGCTGGATCAAAGGGTAGATATTCTTTTATGTCCCTTTGGGCATAGTTCCAAATTGCCCTCCAGAATGGTTGGATCAGTTCATGTATGTACCCTTTTCTACACGATAGTACTTCAAATATTTCAAAAGTTAATACATTTCCTCTTAATATTTCTTCTTCTACATGGAACATCCCTAGTTCCTCCAAGAATTTTTCATAACATAGTTCTTAATCTTCTTCTTATCAGAAGTACTCAATATTCTTGGCATGGTGGTAAAGTGGTAAAGATTTTTTTTAATCCAGCAATGATTATCCCAAGGTAGAGATGGAGATTTCAATGGAAGCTAAATTCTCATTCACCAGCATATTTCCTTTGGACTAGGCTTCTGTACTCTGCTCTGCCTCATTCAGATATACATAAAAGCAAAGGATGAATGAATTTGGCTTCTTTATGACACTATTGTAGCTCAAAGAAGGGCTTTCTTTGTGCATGCATTTTATTTATTTTTAATTTTTTTATCCAATAACATTTAATAACAAATTTTCAAATAAGTTTTCCCAAGTTATGGGATCCAAATTGACTCCTTTTCTCCCTTCCCTCCCTTTTCCTGGAGCTGGCAAGCAATTCAATATGGGTTATACATGAATTATCATGTGCATGTATTTTATATGACAGACAGGAGGGAGCCAATTCTTTTGATCTTAGTTCTTCTAGGTATTGAGTTCAAAACACTTAATAGTATGATAACAGGCAGAAAAGTGAGATGAGGTAGAAAGACAGGATAAGATAGAAGAGGAGAATAAATTTTGTCAGGGCAAATTTTTTACTGAAATCAGAGCTCCTTCAGACACACTTAGACCAACTGAGCCGTATATATCATACTTCTCAACAACTATTTGTTAGGATGAACTTTTCTGGAACCTCTACCCATTGTTCTTTATTCTGTTTCCTGGAAAAAAAAGCAAGAACAAGGTTTTCTCTTCTTTTCTAGTTCCACCTTTGATGAAAGAGATCTAAAAAGTCCAGGGACCATTCCTTTTCTCTTCCTTTTCTATATATTTTTTTCTGTCTTTTGAACAATGGCTTTCAATCTTCCAACAAAGGCATTAATTTCTCTCTGTTATTTCTGATTTTTTTGGTTTGTTTTCTGTGAAGCATTTATTTTCCTTCTCTCTAGGAATATCTCACTTTCCCTAATTACCTGAAAAGAATAGATATGTTCATCTAGCTAGTTCCCTCTCTTCTTTAGTGGGGATTCCAATTTGTATTTTGTGAATACACATCTGTTTTCTGATATCAGCAGAGACACAAACACTGCATGTTCATGGAATTGTGGAACCATAGATTTAGATCAGAAAGGGGCCCTGGAAGTCATGGAGCACAGCATTCTCATTTAACAGATGAGAAAATTGAAGCACAGATTGAGAAATGACTTACCCAACCAATATCACACAAGCTAGTAAGTGCCCTAGGTAGAATTTGAATCCATTTCTTCCTGTGTAATTGAAAAGCTATCCTTACCTGTTATTTTTGTTCAAAACCAAGATTTTTATCTTCTCTCTGTGTCTGTCTGTCTCTGTTTCTTTCTGTCTGTCTGTCTCTCTTTCTCTCTCTATCCTCTCCCCTCTCTCTTGTGTTTAATACTGTGGCTTTTTAGTATTCAAACTTCCTCTTTGCCATTCTTATTAAGATTGTTTTGAGGGACTCTACAAATAAGTTTTATCTATAGTACTTTCTCCATAGGCTTTTTCCATGTCCTTTTCCCCCACTCCACTTCTTTTCATGAAAACCGTTCAGTGTTGTTTTGTTTCTTAAATAATCACATTTTGCAGAATGATTGGGCTGACGGTGGCAACATAGCATGTGAAATAACAATGTATTTGCTCAAATAATTGTAAAATAAATTGTGTCTGCATGACTCCTTAGTGTTCATCCTTATCCAATGAAACAGTGTCCCTTCTATCCTAGTGCTAAAGGGCAATTTAAACATTTATGCTTGTGCTGCAGACACATCCATAATGTTGTCATTCAAAATTCATTAGACAGAGGCTGTGAATACTTTTAAAACTGTAGTTCCAAATTGACAGTAGCAAGTTTCATTAACTTTTGGGGCAACACAATTATGCAGCCAGTCTCTGGAGACAGTTCTACAATCAACTGTATAATTTGATGAAATGTGGTTTCATGCAGTTTTTTCCTCTCTTCCAAAGCTTTCTTTCTAAAAAAGTACCTAAAGTGTGTATCACGGAAAAGAATAGGTAGAGAAATTTGGGAAAATTTCAGTCATATTCAAGACATACATAAGGGACATGGTAAAGTTTAGAAGCAGATACTTTTGGATTGAAATAGAACTTTGGTTCAAGCTGGATCATTCATAGTGGTTCAGTCTATGTTATGTCAAAATGGACTTTAGAATTTTGATTAGGCTATCATATTGTCATTTTGTGGCAAAATGTAGCCACTGTGCAGGAGGTAGGTAGAATATAATAGGTTAGCACAATTAAAAACTGCAGCATGCTCTTATATTAATATAATTTTAAAACACATTGGATGTTCTCATCACCTTTTTATTAGAAAATATGTTTTCACATATGCTTCATTTAAAAATCATTTTACCCTCTTTGTTCAAATTTTTAAATGGGTCTGAGTAAAATGAATGAATGAAAAACCATTGGCATTTACTATATGCTAGGCACTGTGGAAACAAACAGAAAATTGAGATGTCCCCTGTTTTCAAGAGGTTGACATTTTTAAAAATTGAATTTCTTTTGAATCAATTTTTATTGCTTTTTTATATCACTAATATTTTCCCCAATATCCTTTATCACTCCCAGAGAGTCATTCCATGTAACAAAGAATATTTTTAAAGAAAAAAATCATCAAAACTGATCAATACATCAAAAAAGTCTGAATACGTGTGGATTAGTCCACACTCATGGACTTCCAACCTCTGAAAAGGGTTGGGAATATCTTCTCATATCTCTTCTTTAGAGCCATACTTGCTCCTTGTCATTTTGCAAAGTTCATTTAAAAAAAACCCTCATTTTCTGTCTTAGATTCAACATTAAGTATTGGTTCCAAATTAGAAGATCTGTAAGGTCTAGACAATAGAAGTTGTGACTTGCCCAGGGACACACAGCTAGGAAGTATCTGAGCCAGATTTGAATCCAGGACTTCTCATACTTTCTACCTCCAAACCTGGCTTTCTATTCACTGAGCCAACTAGATTCCCTTCAGACGTTAATTTTTTATTTTTATTTTTTCATGACTGTTCTTTCCATTTACATTGTCATTGACATGTTTGTCTTCTCTTTGCTTACTTTCTGCATCAGTTCATGTGAGTCATGTAAATTAATGCTTCTCTGTATTCATCCTATTATTTCTTACAGCTCAATAATGTTTCCATTAAATTCATATGCCACAATTTATTTAAATATTCCTTAGTCAACAGACATCTATTTTGCTAATAATTTTTTGCTACAGCAAAAATTATACTATAAATATTTGGTATATATGATCAGTGGTTTCTTTGGGGTATAAGTCTAGTAGTGGAATCCTTGGATCAAAGGGTATGGACACTTTAATTACTTTATTTGTATAATCCCACGTTTCTTTCCAAAATGATTGTTATGATTGATAGCTGCACCAACAATTCACTGATATGTCAATTTTCCTACAATCCATCCTATACTGAATATTTCATTTTTTTTGTCATAAAAGTATTGTGTTCTTTTTTGCACTAATCCTCATCATGTATAAATGGGAAGACACATGAATGCAATAGTTTTATCATTAAGAGATTAAAATACAAAACTGAAACATGAACCTACTTTGGGGAGCTAATCCCAAAAGAATACACATGAAGACATTGATTTTATTTTTTTATTTGGGCTTATTTCTAATGACTTTGATTCATAATGTGTGCCATGTTATCAAATTTAAGAAAAAATTGCTTTAATACACTGCATATTTTTAAGATGGAAGGATTTTATTTTTAAAACCAATTTCATTATCATTAAGAATATCAAGAGAATCAATGAAAAATAAGAGAAAAGAAAGAAGCCTAGAAATACCAGACTTCAAAAAGATTACAAAAGCTCTAATAATTAAAATAATCTGATACTAGGTAAGAAAGAATGTCTGATCAGTGGAACAGTACAACAACAGTACAACAGTGGATCAGTACAACTAAATATGGAGAAGCAGGTAGCAACCAAGGGATTGAGTGGATAGAAAACCAGACCTGGAGTCAGGAGGTCCTAGGTTCAAATATGACCTCAGATGCTTCCTTGCTAAGTCATTGCCTTGCCCTTACTGCTCTTCTGCCTTGGAACCAATGCATAGTAGTAATTCTAAAATGGAAGGTTAAGGTTTGGTTTACATATATATCACATATAATATTTTAGTATTTGATAAACCCAAAGATACCAGCTACTGGGGCAAGAACTCACTATTAAAAAAACTGTTGGGAAAAATCAAAAGTGATCTGGCAGAAATTAGGTCAAGACCAACATCTCATACTATATACTGATATAAATTCAAAATGGGTACAAACATAAAAGATGATAACATAAAAGAATTAGTGAAACCTGGAATATGACAATAACTCATACTTATATAGTACTACAAGTCGGGCTCTATCCTAGGCTTTACAATTATTATCTCATTTGGTCTTCATAACAATCCAGGGAGATAGGTACTGTTCATTTTATAGATGAGGAAACTAAAACAAATAAAGGTTAAGTAACTTGCCCAGTGTCCATGACTAAACAAAAGACACTGAAGTCCATAGGATGGAAAAGAAAAAAAAATTGATTACATAAAATTGAAAAAAAATTTGCACAAGTAAATTCATTTGGCTAAAATGAGAAGAAAAATAGGGAAACTGAAAAAAAGTATTTGTAGCAAATTTCTCTGATAAAGGTTTCATTTCTCAAATATATAAAGAACTGATTCAAATTTACAAGAATAAGAGTTATAGTTTCTAATTGATAAGTGGTCAAGAGAAATGAATAGTCAGTTGTCAGAGAAAGAAATAAAAATGACCAATAAGCACATTAAATTAAGAACAGTTATTGTTATTCAGGTGTGTTTGATTCTGCAGATAATACTATCCCTGAGGTTTTCTTAGCAAAGATACTGAAGTGGTTTACCATTTCCTTCTCCAGTGTATTAAGGCAAACAGAGTTGAAGTGACTTGCCCAAAGTTACATAGCTAGTGAGGTAAAATTTGAACTTAAGCCTTCCTAACTCCAGGACCCAGCAGCATATCCAATGAACCATCTAAATACCTTCAAAAATAGATAAATGCACATTAAAACCACATTGACCTACCTCTTCATACTCATCAGATTGGCTGAGATGACAAAAAAGGAAAATGGCAAATATTGTTGGGATGTGGGAAAAGAGTTATACCAATACTGTTGATGGCACTGTGAACAAGTTCTACCATTCTGTAAAGCAATTTGGAACTCTGCCCTAAAAGCTGTTGAGTCATTCATACATTCCTTTTGACTCAGCAATAATACTACTGCATGCCAAAGAAATGAAAGAAAGAGATAGGACTATATCTACAAAAATATTCATAGCAGCCCTTTTGTAGTGGTAAAGAAAAGGAAACTGAAAGGATGCTCAACAACAGGCAAGTAGCTGAATGAGTTATGGTATGTGAATGGGGCAGAATACTGCTGTGCTGAAAAAAATAATGAAGGGGATGGTTTCAGAAAAACCCAGGACAACTAGTATAAACTGATGCAAAATGAAGTGAACTAGGAGAACAATTAATATAATAATAACAAAGAAAGTTGTAAAGAAAATGAACTTTGGAAAATAATAATCCCAAACAATCCAATTATCTGCCATAATTCCAAAGGACTCAGGATGAAACAAATTATCTACCTCTAAATAAAGAACTTATGGATTGAGAGTATGTATTGAAACTTTTGTTTTCATTTTCTTGCATTTTTTGGGGGAGGTATTGGGGATGGCTAAATGCAGAAATTTGTTTTGCACAACCATACTTGTTTGTAATAGTTTTTTCCCCCTTTCAGTGGATGTGAGAGAGTGGGGAAAGGGAGATAACTTGAAAACAAAATAATAGAATGAAAAAAAAAGATTTAAAAAAGAATATTAAAAACTCAAATTAACTTTATTTTGTTTGCAATTAGTAATTTTGATAGAATCATGACACTATCCCTCCAACTACTGGTTTATTTAGGTGATGAAGAAAATACCTTTTTTTTTTAAATGAAACATTTTAGAAGACCATAGAGGACTTTAGTCTAATCCCTTAATTTCATAGATGAGGAAACCAAGGAATTTTAACTTTCCCTTGGTCAGATAGCTAGAGAAAACTTTTAGCCAGCTAAGAGGCTCATTAGGTAAAACACTTGATATGATAGGTCTGGGAAAACCTGGATTCAACTGTCCCTCAGACAGTTAGTAGCAAGTTACACTGTGAGAGTCACTTAACCTCTTTAAGCCCTACTTTCTCCATATGTAAAATAAGGTTAACTTTCCAGGGTTGTTGTGAGAATGAAATAAAATAATATTGGTAAACCACTTTGCAAATCTGAGTGTATAATATAAATGCCAGTTATTAGTAATAGTAGTAGACTTAGATAGAATTCAAACTAGTGCCAGTACTCTATCTTTTATACCAGTGGTGTCAAACTCAAATAAAAATTTGGCCTAATGTACATCAGTACCATGCAGAATGTATGTTGAATTAGACAAATGCTAGATTAATGCTATCTTGGTTTTATCATATTCTTATTTATTTGCTAAATACTTTCCAATTATATTTGAGTCTAGTTTGATCTCTCCTGTATTCTCCCCTATGGTGCCTCTTAAGTGGAATGCCAGTATCTGGTATCGTCTCCAATTATAAGCCCTGTTTGTAGCAAACAATTGAACCCACTCTTTTCACTAAGAATTGGTAAAATAATTATATCCAGTATAAAACTGACTTGAGACTATTTAGTTTTTGAAAAGCAGTCTTATGTTATAGTGTACCATTAGCAGTAGGTATAAATATCATTCAAAATTATTTCCCTGCTAGGATTCTCTTCAAGTTTTATTTACATCAAAGGCTAAGAGAAATGTTTGAAAACCATATAATCTATATAGTGATTTTTAAGATCCCTTGTAGCTGTGAAAGTCTACACTCACTTCTTACCTACATATTGAGGAAGCATGGCAGAGTGGAAGAATTCTGGGTCTGGAATCAGAAAGAGCTTGCTTTAAGTCCCAGGTACTTCAGTAATTAACTACATGTCACTGGGCTTGATCTCTTTGGTCCTCTTTTCCTTGTTCATAAAGTCTGAGCAGTACCTTCTGCAGGTACTTCCCAAGGCTGTTAAAAAAAACAAAAACAAATGAAATAATGTATATAAAGAGCTTTGTCATCTTTAAAGCACTCATTCAATGTTGACTAATATTAGTTATCAGGGAAGATGAATTTTCTCTCATCCATTAACCCTCTTTTACTGAAGAGAATGCACTGGTAAGGAGGAGGCGGGGGAGTCTCTAATCTTGGAGCAGGTACCCACATGGGGAGTGCCCATATCTTCTGAGAGGAGATTGATTCTCTCATTGTGTATGTCTGCACTACAGGAAGAATTCTCATTGACTTGAGTCAACTTCACAGGGAGCTGAGTGCACAAAGGAGACGAAGGCAGTGAATAGTCTCTTAAATCTTTCAGAGGTCTGGTTATATATAATGCTCTGGGGAACAAATTGTTGCCAGGATTGTAACTTCGAGATGAAATCTCAGTGTTCAAACTCTACAATAGTTTAAGTGGAAAATCTTACAAAGTAAATAATAGATTTGTTTCCCCATAGGGAAGAAGATTCCTTTCAGTGAATGCCCCAGCATACACTTTAAAACCCAAAGGAAATCACTCAGGACATGCTTTGTTTCTGGTGGTTGATGGTCTTTGCTATGATGGATGAAGTAAATATGACAAAGTTTCAGCAGTCCATCTATACAGGGAAGGAAAATGGATGTGCAAAGATTATACAATAATGATAATAATAATAATAACAGGCAGCATGCATTATGGCAGAGGCAAATTAAACATTAAAATGTAACTGGGAAATGTTTAACAAAATAAATAAAACTACAACACAACAAAGGCAATGTTGATTTGTGGTTTTCTTTCTCTTTCTGTTTAAGGTTGAAATCACTGGAAAAGAGAATAGAGAGCAGGCTTCAGTCAAGAAGACTTGGGTCAAGTCCTACTTCTATTATTATTACATTAGATAATGTAGATGACCCTGGGCAAGTGACTTAATCTTTCAGTGTCTCTTGGCAGCTCTCTAAGACTCAGTTTTAGAAATGATGTTGATCAGAAGTAGGAGAGGAAATTCCTCTCTGGGAAATCTGTATACTTAAGAAAACAAAAGTGTGATTAAAAATTTTAAATTTTAATCTGACTTGAAATTTACTTTTAACCTTATTTTACTTAATATGACTTTAAATTTCTGAAAGAAGAGAATATGTGTGATCCTAGGAAACTACTTGAACATTCCAACTGAAGTAATGACCATTTAAAACAGAAAAACATACATGTTTTATTGGCTTAACAATGATAAAGATGTCTTAATATTTCCCAAGATGTTTTTTTTTCTTCCACAGTTGGAGTCATGGTATCAGTTGTCTTTGTTCTACTCACTTCATTTTGGCATCAGTTCATATAAATCCTCCCAGGCTTCCCTAAATCTGTTGCTTTTGTCAGTTCTTAGCAGACAATAATAATATTCCATTACTTTTGTTACTTTAACTGCTGATTATCTACTTTGTTTCTAGTTCTTTGATGCAACTATAAATGTTACTAGAAATATTTTTATACTTGTGAATTCTTTTTCTTTGTTCTCTTTGGTTTTTGTGACTTTTGGGGGATATTTCCAAGTTCTTTAGAATGTTTAGATCATTGTATAGCTCTGTTGCATAAATTTGCCTTTTCTACTATATTCCTATAAAATTATATTTTTATCACCTTTGCCAGTCTGATGGGCATGAAGCAGAACCTTGAAGTGATTGAAATTTTCATTCCAATTATAAAGCATTTAGTATAGTGTCTGGCACATAGTGAATGCTAAGTGTTACCTATTATTGAGATGAGGAAGAAGAGGAGGTGGTTGATGATGATGATGATGATGATGATAAAGGTAATAATGATGATGACAGTAATTTAGAGCTTTTTTTCAAATGTTATCTTCTTTTGAAAACTTCCTTGGGGCAGCTGGGTATCTCAGTGGATTGAGAACCAGGCCTAGAGATGGGAGGTCCTAGATTCACATCTGGTCTCAGACACTTCCTGGCTGTGTGACCCTGGGCAAGTCACTTAACCCCCATTGCCTAGCCCTTACTGCTCTTCTGCTTTACATCTAATACAGAGTATTGGTAAAAAAATACACAGTATTGGATGTAAAGCAGAAAGTAAGTGTTAAAAAAAAAGAAAACTATATTAACACCCTTTAACTATTTTTTTCCTATCAGTAAATGACTCTTGTTTTTACATAGTTGTATCAATTCCCTATGTAACTTGGATATCAAACTTTTATCAGAGAAACTTTAAATACATTTCCTAGCTAACTATATACTGTAAAATTCCATCCATATTTATTTTGTTTTTAGAAAAAATTCAGTTTGCACTACACAATTTCCCAAAAGTAATTCTCTGAATCTAATGTTCCTTCCTTTCCACAACATCTTGGAAGTCATTCTTTGATCAACTGGTTGTTATAACACCATTTTATCTGATTCTTTTTAGTACAGAGGGCTCAGGCACTGGCAGGACCAAATGTCCATCAATAGCTACATATGCTTTCCAACAACCAAGTGTGCTGAGTATTTAGAGCAGGGAGAAGAGAATAAATAAGCTCTCTAGCTCCACCCCTTTTGTACTTACCATACCCATACCAACACCCTATGTGTGAACTGAGTGGATTTGCCCAATACATCTTTTGGATTGAGTTGACTTTCATCCACTAAGAAAACTGCTTTCTTCCCTTCACTCTGCATTTAATAGATTCTAGTCATGGTATAATGGAGCCTGTCATATCAGCATAACTTGAGAGTATATTGTCTTTACTTATATTCATGGGAGCCAAAGGAATAAGCAGGAGCATGTAGGTTCTGTCTCCTGGTTCCTTCTAGATAGAAGAAGCTGGTAATTGGTCTATAGCAGGAGTTCTTGGGCTTTTTTGTTTATGTCACGAATCCCTCTAGCAGTCTGGTGAAACCTGCAGACTCTCACAATCTTTTTAAATGCATCAAATAAAATACATAGGTGCTTATCACTGTGACATTGCTCTAGAAATCATGGTAGCATCAACATTTGTACCCTTTTAATCGACCAAGACTCATGATTTTAACTGTATGGAGGACTCAATGGGTAAAAAATTGAATACTTGGTGAAGTACAGAAATTCGGCTCTAATTCAATGCATACTCTCTTATGCATTGGCAGTAATACTTGACCCCCATATCTTTCCTGGATCGGTTTAATCTTCTATCCATTATTCCATGCTTCCTCACTTACAACTATAGGGAAAAAATAACAGAAAACACTAAGGAATGTTACGGACTAATATATAATATTGCACCTCTTGAGATATACTATCTTCTTTTGATCAACAAACTTCTAACCAGAAAGAAGTACTGCTATTTAATGGGGCTGTTGCTATGTTATGCTAGTGGGCATAGCTGTTAGCTAGAAATGAATTATTGCTTTCATCACTTACTATGTCTCTGCCACATTCTCAAGAAGTGTGTTAGAACGCTAACGTCAAATTGAGAAGCTATTTCTATTACTTCTTTACTGGAGGAGTCTCGTCACTGTCAGTCCTTGCTACTCCAAACCATCTGTATTCTGGTCCTTGTGTGATGAAAGTATTGTAACCTCAATTATAGGACCAGGAATCCACTTTGATCAGAGTTGCAGATATTTTGTCTTTATTGTTGCTCAGTCATTTCAGTCATGTTAGACTCTTAGTTACCCCATTTGGGGTTTTGTTGGCAAAGATACTGGGATCGTTTGCCATTTCCTTCTTCAGTTCATTTTATCAATGAGGAACTGAACTGAGACAAACAGGGTTAAGTGACTTGCCCAGGGTCATATAGCTAGTAAATGTCTGAGTCCAGATTTGAATTTCAGAAGATGAGCCATCCTGACTTCAGCCCTGGCATTCTATCCACTATGTCACCTGGCTGTCATTTATAGATCTTAGCAAAGACAAACTCCTGGTAAAAATGTATGGAGAGTTGGTATAGAGTGGTATCCAGTGTATGGTCCCATTTGTCAAGTTAGTCTTCAAAGTCTTATAGAAATGGTCGAGGTAAGTCTTCAGACTTTGTCTCATTAATAATTGAGTAGCATTCGTTCATATTTTGGAAAATGGAGAAAAAATTAGAATGATTAGAAAACTGACAAGTCTTACTCACTAGTCTCTTCCAACAATGCCCTTCAAAGTTTCCTTAATTATTTGCTCCACACTTTCAGCCCAACTATTTGCTTGAGTGTGATGAGACACAACAATGACAACTGAGATAAAATGTGTGTTCATACTTAAACTCTGTTGAAGTGAATGCAGACTCTGTCAGAAGTGATGGTGTCTGGTAATTTTCAGGTAGCAAAAGCTTAAGGTAGTTCTGTGATTATTTTAGTGGAAGGTTTGAGATGGACAGTGATATGGACTGATCATATGATTTCATTGATAAAGAGAATTCCCAGCTGTGGAAATCTCTTCCACCAAAGCAACTTGATATCTTCTCTTTAGTTTATGGTATTAGCCTTTTTTTACTCATGTAGCAAACTGTGACTGTGTATGATGGAAGGATCCTTTCCCTTCACGCATTTCAAGAGCAGGAATAGTCATTCTTCAATTGTTTTCTGTCTTCCCTGAGGATTCTTTTAATTAGTTGCTGAGCCATATATATATATATATATATTTTTTTTATATATATATATATATATGAAAGGGGCAATTCCTTTCCCTCATACTTCTTTTTCTTATAGGCCTCAAGTGGTGAGGACAATTTTCTGATCTGTAGCTCCTTTGTCTCCAGTAAGCTCTAAGCAGTGAGCTTATGGCTTCATAGACTATCCAGTATTAGGGATGGAGTCATCTTCTGTTTGTGTTCCTTTAGTACAGGACCCTGTGAGATCTCTAAAGCCATCTGATATTTTTCCCTCTTCCTAGGTAATGGAATCTTAGGTACTGATTCCTGGAGAGGTTGCTGTGTAAACAGAGGTATACTGGCCTAAAGAAAAATAGCTGCAAGAGACCCCAGAAAGAAATAATTCAATTGACATTAATTGGACTGACCTCAATGGATATGAAATGCAAATAGGAAAAGAATAACATTGTTTTAAGTGTTCCAATGAAGTTTAATATTAACTTCAACACTGATTCTGATTGTTTTATAATTCTTGATTGCTTAATATTGTAAACCTCAAAATTTCTCAGACTTATGAATGTTAGGGGTTTCCCCCATTGGGGAATCTTCTACTTAAAAAAATTCCCTAGCAGATGGTGAGAACTCTACTTGAGTGTGGGGGCTCCCTGCCTTGGGAATATCCCTACTCCACCCTACTTAGGACTGCTTTAGAACAGAGAGCTCCTTGAGAACAATGAAAAGTACTTTGATCCATGCTTATGGAAGGGACAGGAAATCCTTTGAGTCATGACTGTTTTAGAATTGATACAATGGGATACTAAGTACCTATAAAGGTGGGGCAACTTGTAAACTATTTAAACCTAAAAGGGTGATAACTTATTCAGAGGTTTTTTCTTAATGAAATTTGTCGACACAGCAGCATTTTTTTCTGACTTACTAAAGAGATTAAAACTACTCAGTTGTGAATTCAAAATGGGAGGTCCTTTAGAAACATCTACAGTGATTGGTAGATTTAAGGACTTAGGGGAGGTGACATAGGAGATTTTACCCTTAAAAATAAGAGCTCAGAGAAGAGCTGGATTTCTGATTCTGAGGGAGCACATTTTGAGAAAACTCATTCTGAGGATCACGATTTCTGACTCTCATTCTGAAGGAGAGCTCCTTGAGGAGCTCCTCTGAGGGGCTTTGTCCCTCTGGGGTAGGAGCTCTGGAGGCTCTTGAGAGAGGCCTTTTGAAACAATCTCTGGCTGGAAGACTCTTTGAGGAAGGACGATGGCCTGGTGTTACTAGAATCCTTGTTTAGTCAGACCTTGTGGTGTGTTAAAAAACTGATTCTTTTCTTACTCTCTTCCTCCTTCTTTGATTACTCATTGTATTGTTAATTAAAATCTCTATAAAACCCAATTGACTTGGGTATTTGAATAATTGGGAATATTTCCCTGGCGACCACCTTATATTTGATTTTAAACCCAAGACACTGTAGTGAAACATATTTCTGTGGTCAAAATTTACTCACCCTCTCTTATATCTATCACAATTTATATCTTCCACTATTTTAACCACTACAGTTTAAGACCTCAACCATTTTTAAATCTCACAATATTCCCTTTTTTTGGGGGGGGGAAATAACACTACCTGACCCATACTGGATTAATATTTCTACTTTGTGTATCTCCTTCCTTCCTGCCATGGGAAGGGACCCCCTTAGACTAAAATCAAATTTAGAATATTCCCTCAGAAACATGAAGTGGGATAGAATTGAAACAAGGGGTCCCAGTCCCTCTTTTACAGGGTAGACAATCCCCAAACAATCTACCCAGGGGAAATCTAGAGGGCAAGTAAAGGATAGGGATTGACAAAGACCACCACAGCCCCTGTGGCCTTACCCTAGCAGTGCCTGGATAGACATTGTATTAGATTTATAGTTGACACAACAATAATCTACAAGAAAAAAGAGAATTTTTGAGAAGGCGCAGCTGAATTAGGATGAGTTGTTGTGGGCAGGGCTTCTTTCTATTAACCTGGCTGTAATAGGATCCTAGAGTCATTTTTGCCAAAGCCACACTCTCTTAGCTAAATCAGTCTTTAGCTTATACCCTTGACAGGTAAACATGATTAAGTATACCACCTGCATTTGCCAATTATTTTTCCCTACTGAAAAACTTTTAACCCTGCAAGAACACTCAAATGGGTTTCCTGACTATGAATTAATGCAGGTCAAGGATTTCTGAGAGATGTCAGTGACTAGTATGTTAAAACCAAAAAGAACCTGAAGCTTAGATGATGGTACTTTTAGACACTCATACTTCTGCAAAAGAATCCTATGTGGGGTAGCCACTTAAAAGTTCATGATCCCAGATAGTTATCGAAGTATGCTGTTGTCAGAAATGTTCTGAGAATTTTCTTTCAGTTTGCTTTTTTTTCCTTTCAAGTTGGCAGCAGTAACAAAGCATTTGTTGTCTCTGCTGTTTGTGTCAGTTTTAAATCACCAATGATAGGTGTTCTTTTAGAGGTCACTCAGTGAGGGCTGAGATTGCATTGTTTTTCTTCCTCCAGACAAATTGGACTTGGGCACTGCTGGCCCTAGTAGCAGCAACATCAAGGAAATGATATGACATGGCAACCCCAGCCAAACCTTGACGCTCAGCCCTCTGTCTTGTTTGCCTTTGAACAGCCACTTTAGACTTTTGTTTTGCTTTAGGCTTGAGAAAGGTGCCCCACCAAGGTTACAGAGAAGGGGGAGCAAATGAAATGAGTGAGAATCCCTGAGGTTCAAGAAAGTGAAATTGGTGTTTGGCTAACGGTTCTTCTCTTAATCGGGGCTTAGGAAATGAAAAGTGGTAAATGTACTTGAATTGTGGGAAGAAAAACAATGTCTTTTAAGGACTGAAGCAGGTGAGGAGAGCCTCTCTTCACTCTTTCTAGATTTCAAGGCAGCAGAGTCAGAGCATGCAATGTGAATTCTGCTTTAGTAAGGAAACATTTTCCTCACATCATTTTCACCAACTTACATTCTTCGAAATTTCCCATTTCTCTCTTTTTTGTGACTGACATGGATACTCATTTAAAATGTCCTAAAAAGGTCATTTAAAATCTCTTTAAAAGGTATGGGAGAAGTCAGGGTAACATCACAGGATTGATTCAAATCCAAGAAACACAAAGAAGAGCTTTTTAACATTCCATTGCCCCTTCCTAGGTAACATCTTTGGACCTGGAGTGTTATTCCTAAAAGTGTTTATCAGAAGATAGGTGGCATGTGAAATGGACTATGAAGTATATTTAAGTACAGTGTAAATACTTGAGTATTCTTGGCTGGGCATCTACCTACTCTCTGGTTACCAAAAGGATTTAAATTGGAAGGGTTCTTGAGGTAGAATAACTTTGGTAAGACACTTTTTGAAGGCTATATAGCCAAGGGCAACAGATCTGCTGTAGTGGTAGAAATCATAAAATAGACCTCATGGAGATTCATGGAAGATCACAGGATAAGAGAAAGCTTCATGTAAAGATATGAGGATAGAGAATGCTAATTGTTGGTCACAGGGTACCGTAATTTACTTATCTCAAGCAATATATTTTATTTATTTATGTTCTTTTATCAAAAATTTCATAGAATCATACGAAGTCAGAGCTGGATTACAGAGAACATTTAGTCTTGCTTTCTTGTTGAATACATGAGAAAACTGAGGCTTTAAAGGAAGAAATGACTTGTCCAAGGTCATACGAAGGAAATATTATCCAGTAGTCCTGATGGAAGCTATTTCTATATACTGACAAAATTAAAAGAATAACACCATGCATGTGTGTGTATGTGTGTATCCTCAAATAACTCAGTATAATAATAAAAACAAAGTTCATGTTCTTTGTGTCTCCATATTATGGTTTTACTCATTTATTACAACTTCTTCCCCAAATGATGTGGTTGTATTTGTAATTCTTAGACATCATGGCAATTCACAAAGAAATACACATTTTCATAATAGTTTTCTTCTCAAATTCTTGAGTTTGAAATGTCTTTAAAGGTAACTCCAAAGGCTGGCATAGCTCAGAAAATTCCCTTTTTGCTGGCTATAAGGCTGGATTAATTATCAAACTAACTAGAAAATCTGAGACTAGATTCTTATATTGTAGAACAGTTATTAATTTATGATTGTCTCTAGAAAAACAGGGGAGTCACTGGAATTTATTCAGTAGGAGAATAAAATGGTAAGGTTTGTATTTGAGAAAAACCACTTTGGTAGCAGTGTTGAGAATCGATTGGAAAGTGAATAATTTGAGGCAGGGAGATCCAGAATGGTTCTTACAAAAGTTCAGATGGTGAAGATCCAAATTATGATAGTGGCTATGTGAGTGAAGAAAAGATGAATTTGTGAGGTAGCAAGGAATTAGTGGGGAAAGTGAATATGACCGTAAGGTCATCTTAATCTGGGTGACTAGCAGAATGGTGGTGCCCTTGACAGAATTGGGGAAATAGATACAGGAAATTCAGAGTTTGGGATTTGGAGGTTGAGATTGAACATCTGTGGTTGATAAAGAGATCAAAGTTATGAACATTTCTAAGTGCGACTGAGAGACAGTTAAATCATAGGTCACTGGACTTGAAGAGTTTCAAAAATGGAAAGCAAAGGTTATTCAAGGGTATATAAATATGCAAATTGAAATCTTGCAATATAAAAACAAGATTTTGGGTGGAGAGGAAGATTACATGATGGACAGAAAGCTTCTTGGGAAAGGAAAAAGGATGACCTGAAAAGGATAACAGTCACCAATTTCTGGAGAGGGGAAATTTGTATAGTTGGACGGAATCTAAGAGTAGGAGAGGTTGCCAAATGATATCTTTAATATGCATGGTATTTGCAAGGTCTGCTATCACATCTTGGGTTGAACATTACTAATGTTTTTTTTCTCTCTTCTTCAACAAAACAAACTTTTTTTTTTGCATAGGTCTTTGTTGTTGACATCCCTTCAACAAAAGGTATAAATATGTAACTTAGTAAAAGACTTCACTGTTCTTACTGATCAGATTGTGTCACCTCCCCATATAAAATTAATTGCCAAATCTTATTTTTTCTACCTCTGTAGAATCCATGAAATCTATTCAGATACTCCCTATTTCAAGTACAGTACTCTGTCTTGGATACTACAGCTTCCTTTTATGCAAATTTATGCTAGAACCTATGTTCATATAGCCCTTCACTGTGCTAACCCAAATTCATATGACTAGTTAATAGCAAAACCAAGATTCATTCCCCAATTGTTGTTTTAACTACAGGTACATCTCTTTCCATTCCTTTTCTAAAATTTATACTTGTTGTATGGATACAATATTCTGTATTTGTTCTTCCTTTATAAAGATTTCCTCCCTTAGGATTCACCGAAGACTTACTGAAGTAGTGAACATTCCTAGAGAATTTGTTTTGATTCACAGATAAATTATAACAACCACTGAGGGACTCAGAAACTTAAAGCCAAAATCCCTAATATTTCCCCTCTCTTTATTCTCTAATCTTCAATCTCTCACTACTTAATGACTGCGTCCGGTATTGTTTACAAATAAGCCTATGTCTTCTCCATCCAACAAAATAGTAACAATAACAACAACAAAATTTCAGTGGACAGCCATCTCCTCTAGCCATCTTTCTTTATCTCTTCCAACCTTCTTAGCTAAATTCTTTGAGGCCATTAGTACTATCTATCTCCATATCCTCTTCTCCCCCTATATTTTAAACTCTCAGCAACCTGCCTTCTGATCTAATTATTCAACAGAACCAACTCACTCCAAAATCACCAAAGATCTAATTGGCAAATCCAATATTCCATTCTTAATCTTCATCCTTGACATCTTTGTAGCCTCTTACTATGTCCATAGCCATCTTCTCCTAGATATTCTCTCATCTCTGTATTTTTATGACATTTATCTCTTTTGGTACTCTTCCTACTCTTGGATTACTTCTCCTCAGCCTCCATTACTGGATCTTTATCAAGGTCATGCCCACAAACACATTTAGTAGGAGACTACAGGCACAAGAATCATCATCTGAAATCACAGAGTCATAGAACTATAGCTGAAAGGAACCTCAGAGACCAGCTAGTCAAACCTTTCCATTTTACCGATGAATAAACTGAAGGCAGAGAAATTAGGGAACTTGCCCCAACATCACCCAGCTAGTAAGTATTAGAAGAAGCATTTAAACTCAGATACTATGAATTTAGTACTTCTGCTCTTCCCAATATGTCACAATTTTTTTTTAATCAAAAATATTTTCCATAGTGGGCAGCTGGGTGGCTCAGTGGATAGAGAGCCAGGCCTAGAGATGGGAGGTCCTAGGTTCAAATATGACCTCAGACACTTCCCAGCTGTGTGACCCTGGGAAAGTCACTTAACCCCCATTGCCTAGCCCTTACCACTCTTCTGCCTTGGAGCAATACACAGTATTGGCTCCAAGACAGAAGGTAAAGGTTTAAAAAATAGCTTCCATGCTAAAAATATGGAATTCTTAATAATATTCCAACAATAGTTAAATGGATCTGTGATCTTAGTGATATCTTGTTTCTAATGAGGCAGATTATAATTCATCTATGTATTCTCATCTTCTCTAATTGTTGCCCTTTAAATTAGGGGCACTCATAGAAGCAACTGAAATGAGTCCTAGGAATAGAACCTATTTCTATGAGTTCTAGGAATTTTAAAATGTGAGAAGGTTGATTTCTACTTTATATTTTGATTTCTACTTTTGTCAGAAAAAATGCCTTTTCAAATGAATAATAATTGTGTGACACAATGGGATCCACACTACTTGGGCTTATGTATAGAGTATGACACATGGGAAGAGAAAATCCATTTACAAGATTTACATGACCAAATTAAATTTATTACAGGATATTTTTACAGGTGGTTGTAGATAGGAAAAATGGTACTGTCCTCAAGTTTGCATCCAGATTGGGGTGGTAGCATGGTAACTTCTTGATAAGCCCCAACCTTATTTCCCAACTTTCTCTTTTTGTACAGGAAAATTCTTTTCTCTGGAGCGCATTGAGTTTGTTAGAGATTCTTCTTCATTTGGGGTGTAGGAAGGGGAGAAGGTTCAAGGTGATGATTGGGAAGAAATCAGGGGGTTTTCTGTTATCTCTGTTCCCAGATTCATGCTTTGGGATTTCTGAGCACTGTAATTCATTGAGTGAGCAAAGGAAGGAGAAAGCCAAAAAGGAGAGTATATGTTTCATTCCATATCTGACTTTGGACAAATTTTGGTAAAGTTAGAAGTCATAACCTTGACTGTACTTCTGAAAAACTCTTCCCTGCACAAGCAATTGTGAGGTTTTACAAACAAAACAAATGTATAATTATATGGGATTAGAAGATCTAGGCACTTATTAGCTACATGTTACTTAACCTCTTTCAATCTCAGTT
Source organism: Monodelphis domestica (assembly GCF_027887165.1). Lineage (NCBI taxonomy): Eukaryota > Metazoa > Chordata > Mammalia > Didelphimorphia > Didelphidae > Monodelphis > Monodelphis domestica. Next base: position 192,133,390 of record NC_077232.1, read on the forward strand.
TTCTCATCTATAGAATGGGGATGAAAATAATTATTATTATTGATTATATACTGCTTTATTCTTCCAAAAAGGAGAAACTGAGCATAGAAAGCCAAGTTGTACTCTTGCCTATGGTTAACTAGAAAATCAGGGAGCAAGAAAGGTAAATTAAAAAAACAAACAAACTCCAGAAGCTATAATCTATTACTCTTTGTCAAATAAGATTGTATCTTTCTACCACATACTCCTGGGAGGACTGGAAGCTGTATTCTAGATTCACCCCAACGTTTGACTCAACCCTTTTTTTTGGAAGATCTGTCATAGGAAAGAAATCCATTGGTAATGAATTGAATTTGAACCTCTGTCAATGTAGAGGGAACTACCTTCTCCAAACCAGTCAACGTGACTTTTTAGGAATTAGAGTATTGGATATAAATTTTTCTATTCCATTTAAAATATATAGTCACTTCCCTCCTTAATATCATTTCCTGTTATTCATGGAACATAAGCTGAATTTTCCACATTCCTAATTCACATAGTTTAGATGGGTATGATGTTTTGTCTAATGACAATTCCAACATAAGCAAAGAACTGAGGACACCTTATAAACCATCCTTCAGTCCCCTGTATTCCATACTGGTCAGTTGATAGTGCCCATCATCATGCTCCCCAATAAAAACTAATGCTTATTGTTGTTTTAATTGTTCATCAATTTTCGGGTTAGTTCTCCAAATAAGACAAAAAATAGATTGATAATGGGGTCCTTGATAGCAGATTGAAATTCAGAAAGAAAAGATAAAGTTACTATTCATTAATTCTTCCCTTTCTAGTTCTACATATGTAAGGTTAAAAGCAAATAAAATGAAAAATCCACTGTCACATAAATGACAGAAAAGATAAGATAAAATTTCATTTGTCAACCTAATCACATTAATTCAGTTAACTGTATTTCCAGATTGTCTGTGGGACTAAAATAGTTCCTCTGTATGAGTTGGTATTCTCCACTGTCTGCACTGAGAAACCATGACAAAGTTATTAGTAATATTAATGTCACAGCTTCCATGGTGAATCACAAAAATTCATCAATTACTATATATATCAACAATGTAGATTGTTCATTTATTGTAGAGAGTAGTGAGAAGTCCTTGAAAAAATATACTCAATATTTGGTGCTCCACTGATTCTAGCCTTTTTTTTTATAACTAGTCTGTACCAGGGAACTAGCATCTGTGAAATTAAGCTAAAATTTTTTTGAAAGTCTCTCCAACTCTCTGGAGATGAATTTTTTCTTTTGAGCAGGAATTAACTGTGTGTGTGTGTGTGTGTGTGTGTGTGTGTGTGTGTGTGTGTATGTGTGTGTGTGATGGCCCCTTGAACAGTTTTCTGAAGCCTAGTGACTCCTGAGAATGTTTTTAAATGCAGAAAAATATATAGAATAACAAAGAAATTTAATGATATTAATATATAATTATCTCTCTCCCTCTAGTCATCTCTCTCTCTCTCTCTTTCTCTCTCTCTCTCTTTCTCTCTCTCTCTCTCTCTCTCTCTCTCTCTCTCTCTCTCTCTCTCTCTCTCATCCAAATAAGTTACCAGATCTTATGTTAAGAATTTTGCTTTAGAGGCCATCTTTTTTTTTACAGACAATTTTTTTGCAGGTAGAATCTTTCCTTATGCTTCTGTTCAAACGTCTACTAGGTTTTCTCTTCCAATTTGTCTTAGATTCTCCTCAGTGCCCTTTTGGCTCTAGAATTTTAGATGAGCTCTTTATTAGTTCAATTTAAAACCATGTAACAGTTCTTTCTCTGGAGGTTGAGGCAACCAGCATTAATAGCAGGTATTTTTCCAGGTAAAGTTAATGTCTTGACATTCATGATAGTTACATTCTCCTGGGAGTCATTCTAATTTGATCTGATCCCCAAATGCTTCCTTAAACATGTATTGTAATTTCTGGCACAGGGCTGTCTTTCTTTTTATTTAGTTCTTTGGAAGAGCCCTTGATGGAGTTGTCAATGTCTGGCACAAAAATGAACACTTTATATCGGTTCCATTGTGTTAGGAAGATCACAAGTTTATCTTGTTACTGAAAAAACAGATTTTAGCCTTCCTTCACCCTAAAATATTTGGATCATGGTATGCAACATTCAGAGATCAGATGCAGTGTTAAAATTTCTACCTCTGATTTATATTGTTGGTTCTCTTCCTGTATGCAGCACAACTCACAGTATTCTTTAATCACTTTTGATTTAGTTTCTATTTAACTTCCTTCTTTTCCCATTTTGATTCCTTTTTGGTTACCATATTGCTTTCCTATGGTCAATTGTTTGCAAATTTCTTTTAACTCAATTTGTCTCTATTGCAGGTCCCTGTATTTCTTATTATTGATTTAATCATTCACTTTCTTTTTGGTATTAATTATTAACTTTCTTTTTAATGTATTACTGATAACTTTTTAATCTAGCTCTTTTTGATGAATTTAACCTCTGGCTGAGATAAACTGCATTCCAGGTTGCTAAAAGAACTGGCAGATGTGACTGCTGAACCATTGTCAATAGTCTTTGAAAGATGTTGAAAAATGATCCTGGTGCTTCAGGACTTAAGAAAAGCAAAGGTTGCCCCAGATGTTAAAAGGAAAGAGAGAGGAGGTTGTAGACAATAGACCAGTGAGCTTGAACTTTGTTTCTGCCAAAGTTCTAGAATGTATTATTAAAGGGTTGGCTGGTGAACACCTAACAATGGAAGAGGTGATCAGAAATAGTATGATGTAATCAAGTCATAAAGGAGTCACCTCATTTCCTTTTCTGACAAGGATTTTTATTTTTTTGGAATTGAAAAATTTTATTTAATTAATTGATTTAGAATATTTTTCCATGGCTCCATTATTCATGTTCTTTTCCTCCCCTCCCCCTGAACTCCCCAGCCAATGAGCAATTCCACTGGGTTTTACATGTGTCACTGATCAAGACCTATTTCCATATTATTAATATGCATTGAGATGATCACTTAGAGTCTACATCCCCAATCATGTGCCCATTGATCCATTGATCAAGTAGTTGTTTTTCTTTTGTATTTCTATTTCCACAATTTTCCCTCTGAATGTGGACAGTGTTCTTTTTGTAGATCCCTCTGGGTTGTTCAGGATCACTGCATTGCCACTAATGGAGAAGTCCATTACCTTCGATTGTACCACAGTGTATCAGTCTCTGTGTACAATGTTCTCCTGGTTCTACTCCTCTCACTCTGCATCAATTCCTGGAGGTCGTTCCAGTTCACTCGGAATTCATATGACAAGGATTTTTAGACTAGACAAGAGGAATAATTGACCTAGAATTTAGCAGAGTATTTGTTAAAGTCATATTTCTTGAGGAAAATTTGGAGAGATATGAGCTAGATCAGAGGTCTCAAACATGTAGGCCCTAACATTCTTCCTGAATCAGTCCAAACTAGATTAAACTGTAATTGGGGTATAAATAAATAAAAACACAATAGAGCATAGATAAAATGAAAATATGCTTTTCTAAGTCATTAGAAGGAATCCATATGTACAACCTAATGACCTGTTTCTATTAGAGTTGTACATTACAGGGCAGCATGGTGTGAATTTCAAAACTACTCAACCCTGTTCAAACCATTCTTTAGAGGATGGGATTTGGCTATTTCCTGATCAATAACAATGGAGATACTTGGAATGACAGAATCAGGTCTTGGAAACTACAAATCTTCACCCTACTCAGGGTAACAGGATTTAGGAAGGGCTGCAGCAAAGCTCAAGATTTTATTATTTGAGGATATGACCTTCAACAGACATATGCAAAGGGGACAGACCTCTGGGCGGTCCTGGGTTAAGCTAGAGCCACCATTGGCACAGGGGAGACACAGGAAGTGAGGTAGAGGACAGCTGAGGAGTCTGGGGACTTGCTGTGTGGAGGGAGAAGGTGGTGGTTGGAGCTGGTGCTTGGTGTGGAGGAGCCCTGAGACTGTTTCTCCATTTTGGTCACGTGAGTGATAGGGACTGATCTCTTTTCTTTGCCTCTGCTAGCCAGGGCCTTGGGCCTTTGGCTCAGCTTAAGCAGAGTGGGTATTTAAGCCCTATTTCCTTCTCTCTCTTTTCCCTCTCTCTCTCTTTTCCTCTAATACTTTTCTTCCTCCTGTTTGTAATTAAAACACCATAAAAAGGTTGACTGCTGATTTGAGTTTTCATTTAGGAACTACATAGCTGAATTCCTTGGCGACCTTAAATTAATATATATCAGTCTTTTAAAGTGATTTCCATATCACAATGGCAAGGTAATTAATCAGACTCATTGAGTTAGATGACCTTCAAGAGGCCATCATTAATGGCTCAGGGTCAAATTTCAAGGAAATGGAGTGCCTCAAGGTCCCATCCTTGGCCTTCTGTTGTTTTTATTTTTGTAGGGAGCCATGATCCCAGTAGACTTTGCGAATATATGAAATGTAGGAAATGAGTTTCTGCAAGGGAATGGATAGAGAGCATTGAGAGGAGGCTAAGAAAGAAAAATGATGATATACTACATCCCTCCAAGGGTTCTTTGGATTTTGGGATGCCCTCTTTCTTTCTGCTGAAGTTGGAATTTTGGTAAGGCGGCAAACAGTAGAATCAAAACATTTTTGGCATGTGGATTTGGAATCACTCCTACCAAGACTAATTTAGGATTCAATGAGGTCATATACTTCTAGTCAATGGAGAATGGGTCCATCTGGTGAAGTGAGTGATGGCAGATTTCTGATCTCTCAGCCTTCTTATAGCAATAGTCTCCAGTGACAGAGACCCTGTGGAGTTTATCTGTGGCAACCTTTCCTGACTAAGCATGTCCCCAAATACCAGAAGCAGCTCTAGTATATCATTCTTTTTGGAGATTAGGACTCAGCAACTCACTCAACAACTATTAATGTTAAGGACTGTGTTAAGAAACTAGAAATTCAAGACAAAAAGAAAAAAATTTCTGGATTTATGGAGCTTCTGTTTTATTTGGGGGGAAACAATAATTTCTTTTGGGATGAGAGAAGGTCAGCAGCAACAAGAGGGGAGGGAGAGGGATCTAGAGTCTACCTTCTCCAGGATGTGGCATTTGAGCTGAGCTTTGAGAGAAACTAAAGATTCATTCTATAAGGTTGAGGTGAGCCAGGAATACATGGCAGGCATGGTGGTATAGGCAGGCTGGACCAAGCTATGGAGGCAAGAAATGGAATGTCATGTCCTGGGACAGTAAGATCAGTTTGGCTGGAATGGGGAGAGAAGAAAAGGAATAAACAATAAGCCTAAAATAGAATATTTTAGTGAAAGGCTCATAGGCAAATACATATCCGTTCTTTATAAGTTATTTAAGTAGCTATCATTTTATGACATAAGTAGTATTTGCTATATATAGTAGGGATATATTCCTTACAAATATTCATTTTCCCTGCTTAGGAACATAAACCTTACATCAAAGTTATCTTCCTTTATTTCTGTTGAAATTGGCACTCTTCACCATTACTTTCTTTCTCTTATGGCTCCACTTTCCTTTCTTTTCTTTTTCAAAAAAGAAATAGAACTTTCTCTAGAATGATCCTTCAACACTTGCTATACTCTCCAGGAGTTTACAAATATTTTTTAATGGTTTGCATTTGAGTGCTCCAACTTTTCTTCTCCTTGTCCCCATCACACAGTGTCCCTGGGAGTACAAAGTCCAGAGCTCATAAACATTATGAAAATGGCTATGCTAGCAGCAGGTAACACTCAGACATGTTTATGAAGAATTCTCTGGGTTTGTTTTTATTTTCCTTTGTGTAAGTTTCAGGAGACTAACTCATGTGTTACCAACACATTTCAGAAGAGACTTATGATACAGGAGCAAGCTGCGCCAACACTTGTTTATTTTGGGGAAAGGAGAATATGAACAAATAAACCCAACCTCCCATTGCTTTACTTCTGCTAGATGAAAACATCTCAAACTATTTCTTAAGCCCAATTGTTGCCATGCCAGCTTGAAGGCAGCATCTAGGGAGTCATGTTTCATCTTGATTACTTGTTATAATTACTATTGCAAAAAAATGTTTGCTGTTAAATTGCTATACTTTTAACCACCAAAAAAAAATAACACTATGCTGGAATTAAGAGAAAAGACCTGCTAAAAGAGTAGCAATTTATTTTAAGTGTTTCATTTACTTCTAAACAATAGAATAGCATAATGCTATCTAAAATAAAGGAATTGGCAGATTGGGTATTCTTATGTATCCAAAGGCAACAAGAAATATCGTTTCATGGGACATTTGGTCATCTTATAGTTCAGGGATTGAACTATAGCTCGTGATTTTGCAAGGAGGCCACAATGGAGGTTATTAAAGCTTAAAGATCAATGTCCTTTCAGAGAAGGAAGAAATGATAGGAGGAACTCAAGAAAGGCCTGGAAACTGAAGTGGCATATGATATAATATTCAGTAATTTCATTGCAAAGGTATGTCTGGAGAAGGTCCTTGAAAATTATATTGGGGGAGAAAACATAGTTCAGGAATAAGTAAGGAGAAGCAAAAGGCTTGAAGACTATGTAAATAACTTCACCTTTACACGAATACTTCCATGAATATTTAATATTGAATATTTCAAGCATCCAACAACATTGCAAGAAATGAATCTCACAAATAGTAGATTCTTACAAAAGGGTACCAATGTCAGAATGATTCTTGATTCACTGTCTGTAGAGTCAGACTATTAACTTGTTAAAATCAAGCTCAAAATCAATATTGTTGCTGTTGTTTGTTCTTTATTTTCAAAGATCACTCATGACATCATGGGGTGATGTCTCGACTAGAGCATGAATTGGATTTAAGTGTGGCAGAGTGGCACAAAACTGTCAGCCTCACTCTCTCTTCCAGAGTCATCAAAGTCCCCTGGCAAAGCCAAATGTCAGGAAGACTGGCCCAGCATGCCATGAATGACCTTGCCATCTTTGATGTATAACTAAACTCTAAGCACTCCACACAGCTTGCTTTGAACTCCTTCATGACCATTGGAACAAATTGTTCTCCACCACCTCTTATGCTGGGTGAAGTCTTCACATACTTGGGATAAACAACCCCCCTAAATCAACCAATGGGTTTGAAATCAATAATGAATGAAGTAAAAAGGAAAAGCTGTAACAAATCATTGAAGCAACACTAACCTGACCCAGTTAAATAAGACGTTGGCACGGAAAAATAGGGCATGTGCAAAATGGTAGAAATAAACATAAACTATCATTATTTCCCAAGAGAATCAGATAGCTTTGTGCACTGCTTAGATTGCCAGAGTTGGAGTCAGGAATACTTTAATTCCAGTTCTTTTCTCACACCTACCAGTTGTCTGACCCTGTGCAAATCACTTAACTTCTTTCAGACTCAGTTTTCTTTTTAGTAAAATGGAGAGAACAATATCACTTGTCTCTCAGATTTATTGGGAGAATCAGATGAGAAAACCCATAAAACACTTTTCAAATCTTATAACACAAAAGACTTTCCAAAACTTATTTTATGTTATTATTTTTAAAAGATATTTTATTTTACCAATTACATACAATGATTTTCCACATGAGATATATGAAGTTACTTGATTCAATTTGTCTCCATGCATTCCCCATGTCCAGAGATGGTTATCAATTTGATTTGGGCTATACATGTGACTTAACAAACCTTAAAATACAATATAAATCCTAACCAATTAGCCACTTCCCAAGGAATTTTAATTGATATGATAATTGAAATGTTATGATAATATAAAATTGATATTTTAATTTTAATCACTACAAGAATAGAAACTACATCAGTCAGAAAAAACTTAATGTTCTCGTCAAGGATGGCAACTTTTAAAAATATAAATTCATTTCTGCATTCTTATTGTGGAAGATGTGAGTAGCAGTGGGGGGAAAATTTATAGAAAGTTTATTGAGAGGCATGATTTAATTATATCTTTCCAAGGGGGGTGTAAAGAAGAACAAAAACCAACAAATAATAACAATGGGTAGGTCAACAAACAAGATAAAAGGAAACAATCTCTAAGAATTTTTATTAAAAATTGTTTTCTTTAATAATGACAGTAGATTCAACACTTTTGGATTCTTTCATCATAGTCCTGCATGTGCAACACGCAGAAGCAGAAATGGTATTAAAAAACAAAGATAGGACAAACAGTGGCTAATTAGATTAGTTATAGTCAGAGGAGATCCCTGCTGGTGGTGATGGAATTTGGAAGGATCTGCTCTCAAAATATTGATGGAGCATTTTGGAACTATATCAAAAAAGTTACTAACCTGTACTTAATCTTTGACCTGGCAATAGCATTTCTAATTCTATACCCATAAGTCTATACAAAGAAAGAGGAAAAGAACCCATTTGTAAAAAAATGCTTATAACAAATCTTTTCATGGTGGCAAACAACTTGGAAGGTAAAGGAGATGTCTATCAATGTGCTATTGTTCAGTTGTTTCAGTCATATCTGATTCTTAGTGATCCTACTTGGAGTTTTCTTGGAAAAGATAATAGAGTTGTTTGCCATTTCCTCCTCCAGTGTATTTTATAGATGAGGAAACTAAGGCAAACTGGGTTAAGTGGCTTTCCCAGGGTCATAGCTAGTAAATGTTTGAGGTTGCATTTGACTCATTAAGATGAATCTTCCTGACTCTAGTCCTGGAATTCTCACCACTGTGCTATCTAGCTATCCATGCCTATCAATTGGAGACAGACAGATTATAGCATATAAATATAATAGTATACTCCATTGCTGTAAGAAAATTCTGAAAGGGTAGGTTTTGCTGAAACCTATGAAGACTTATATGAACTGATGCAGAATAAAGTAAGCAAAATCAGGAAGACAATTCATATAATAAAAACAACATTGTAAAGACAAACAAAAGAACTTTAAAAGTCTTCAGGACTCTGGTCAATGTAATAACCAATCCTGACTCCAGAGAACTGGAGTCTACCCACTTCCTGAGACAGTGGTAATTGCCTCTGAGATGTGAGCAGTAAGGCAATTTGTTTTGCTTAGCTACATATATATTTACAAAGTTCCCTACCCCCTTTAGGTTGCAGAGGAAGCTTCAAGGAGAAAAAAATTAATTTGTGTTACATAAAATAATTAAAATAAGTTTAAAAAAGATCTGAAGGAAGAAAGGATGCCAAATGCTTGGGGAAAATGGACCTTACTATTACTAAAAAGGTGATGCAAAATTCAATAACATATATACACATTTCCCTCTCTATTCTGTCTACATGAAAATAGTATATGTACATATTAAAGACAACTTTGATGAAAATATGAGAAAGAAATTGAAAGAAATATACAAATGATATTTTCACAGGCCATATTTTGACAGTTGAATAATTGACTGAGAGGCATTTGTTTTAAGGGGTAGATGTTAGCCTTTTTCCATTTGCAGAGGATCACATCATTGACTAGATAATACAAAATCACATTAAAATTATTAGCTGCTGACAATAAAAAAGAATTTGATCCAATAAAGCAAAATGCATCATTAAGGAGGATGGGAGCTATGAACTTGAGGAGCCTTGTGTAAAGAGGATGTTTGGCACATTTATTTTCTCCAGTTTCCTATTGGTCATACTGCTTTGACTTTGGGGGCAGGGTGGATGGAGAAGATATTTTATTTGTTTGATTTCTGGCTCCACAAATAAATCATGATTTCTCTAAGGGTCAATTTGATTAGAATTGGATAGAAAGCTACTTTACTGCTGAGCTAAGGAATGATCAGAAGTCAATTTCTTTACCTCCTCACTCTCTAATCTCACACTAAAATGTTTTTGTGGTGCCATATTGAGCAAGACCCCAATGGAACTAAGAGGTACCATTCAAATATATAACCTCTTTTACAGTATTAACTGCATGCCCTGTTTTGAGGAATTAAGTTAGATGATTAAAATGGACTGGACTGCATCCAGGAAATTACAAATTTTTAATTGCCAAAAAACAAATTACAATTGTTAATGACCCCAAACTTTTTCCAGAAATAAAGACTTATCTCATTTATCCCAATAGTCTACGGGAGATGGTACATGACTGTGAATCATGGAACACTATGGCCTTTAGAGAATTAAAAGTTAGAATCACTGAGAGGTAGATGATGGCTATAAGTAAAATCTGGGACAGATAACAAATAAGCAATTGTGTATAAAGAAATATAGTATAGCAAAGCACAGTTAGTCTGATTATTGGTCATTATTACTTGTAGGTTGTACTTCTGTGAAAGACACAATAGGGTAAAACAGTCAGGAAGACCTGGGTTCAATTCTAATCTCTAATACTTATTAGCTATGTAACCATTGGTAAGTCATTTTAAAGATTTAAACTGATTTTGGGAAGTTGAGTAAATGACAACAAATTTTCTCACCTGTAAAAAATCAGTTTCTTTGTAAAATGAGTCTGTAACACTTACAAGGTTGTTTTGGACCATAAATAAGAATGTATGAAAAGTACTTTGAAAAATTTAAAGCATACATATGATGTCATATATTTTTTGTTATTTTGACACCCTCTAATTTTTAGATAATAGTTTAAAAAGTACATATGGGGAGGGGGTTGTGGTTAAGTGACTCAGTGAATTTAGAACCAGGTCTAGACATGAGAGGTCCTGGGTTTATATTTGGACTCAATTACTTCCTAGCTGTGAGACCCAGGGCAAGTCATTTAAACCCCATTATCTAGCCCTTATTGCTCTTCTGCCTTGGAACTGACACACAGAATTAATTCTAAGAATAAAGGTAGGTTTTTTTTTTAAGCACATATAAATATATACACATTCATATATAAAGTGTGTATATGTGTATGTATATCTTACATATAAATATGTTTATAGATGTAGGTAATCTATAAACATGTAATTATATAATATGCAATAAAATTTTATGTATCATATTAAATATATTATTATATAGCATTAAAATACAATAAATAACATATGTTATACATAATAAATTATATATAATTATATTATATAAATTTATAAAAATATGTAATATTTATCTATAATGTAATATATGTTAATTATAAAGTATAATAAATTATAAATATATATTATCTATAAAATTGGCATAGTTTTTTGAGATGTTTGAAACATTCTATTTTAGTCTTGCCAATTTTATCAACTTCCTCTTTTCCTCTCCTTTAAAATTTAGTATTCAATCTTATTGAAAATCAGCATGATAGAGTGCATACTGTTGGACTTAAAAAGTCAAACTGACCTGGGATCATGTCTAATCTGTGACTTTTACTGACTTTGGGAACTTGAGTAAATGAAAACAAATTTTCTCACCTGTAAAATGGGCATAAAGTGTGCACCCATACACACATGCATAAATATTGTCCAGATCTGTGATTTTATTGGAGTAGGGAACTCTACCCCCCGAAGATCCACATGCTTTCAGTAGTTATAGTCTTAGAGTATCGCCTGACTTATCAAAAGATTCGGGGATTTGCCCAGGGCTGGCTCTTCCAGAAACAGAATTCAACCCTACGACTTCTTCACTCTAGGCCAACTTTCTCTCCATCCATACAATATTATCTTTTACATGAGAAGTCAAACCTCTATAAATGGAATTGACACACAATTGGGTAGCTGCCATTGCTGGATATCCATTCTCACTACCCTTGGAAAGTAAATAGATGGAACATTAAGTTGAAGATGTTTATCCAACCACAAATTAGTTCATCTGTCCCCCCAAATTTTCCTGTCTTTCTACATAGGGTTGTACCAATAATTCTTTGAGTAATTTACTACACTTTCCTGTAGTCTATGTTTCAGTCAAACTGGCCTCCTTATCATTTTTTTAAACATTATTTTATTTGGTCATTTTCAAACATTATTCATTAGAAACAAAGATCATTTTCTTTTTCTCCCTCCCCCCAAAACACCCCTCCCAATGGCGATGTGTGATTCCTCTGGGTATCACATGTGTCCTCAGTCCAAACTCTTTTCCATGTTGTTGGTATTTTCATTAAGGTGTTCATTTAGAGTCTCTCCTCAATCATATTCCCTCCACCCCTGTAGTCAAGCTGTTGCCTTTCCTAGGTGTTTTTACTCCCACAGTTTGTCCTCTGCTTGAGGGTAGTGTTTTTATTTTCTCCTTGATCCTAGGGGATTGTTCAGGGACATTGCATTGCCACTAATGGAGAAGTCTATTACATTCGATTGTACCACAGTGTATCAGTCTCTGTGTACAATGTTCTCCTGGTTCTGCTCCTTTCACTCCACATCACTTCCTGGAGGTTGTTCCAGTCTCCATGGAATTCCTCCACTTTATTATTCCTTTCAGCACAATAGTATTCCATCACCAACATGTGCCACAATTTGTTCAGCCATTCCCCAATTGGAGGACATCCCTTCATTTTCCAATCTTTTGCCACCAAAAAGAGCACAGCTATGAATATTCTTGTAAATGTCTTTTTCCTTATTATCTCTTTGGGGTACAAACCCAGTAGTGCTATGGCTGGATCAAAGGGCAGGTAGTCTTTTATCGCCCTTTGGGCATAGTTCCAAATTGCCCTCCAGAATGGTTAGACCAATTCACAACTCCACCAGCAGTGCATTAATGTCCCAACTTTGCCATATCCCTCCAATATTCATTACTTTCCTTTGCTGTCATGTTAGCCAATCTGATAGGTGTGAGGTGATACCTCAGAGTTGTTTTGATTTGCATCTCTCTGATTATCAGAGATTTAGAGCACTTTTTCATGTGCTTATTAATAGTTTTGATTTCTTTGGCTGAGAACTGCCTGTTCATGTCCCTTACCCATTTTTCAATTGGAGAATGGCTTGATTTTTTGTACAATTGATTTAGCTCTTTATAAATTTGAGTAATTAGACCTTTGTCAGAGGTTTTTGTTATGAAAATTATTTCCGAATTTGTTGCTTTTCTTCTAATTTTGGTTACATTGGTTTTGTTTGTACAAAACCTTTTTAATTTGATGTAATCAAAATTGTTTATTTTACATTTTGTAACTCTTTCTATGTCTTGTTTGGTTTTAAAGTCTTTCTCTTCCCACAGGTCTGATATGTATACTATTCTGTGTTCACCTAGTTTACTTATAGTTTCCTTCTTTATGTTCAAGTCATTCACCTATTCTGAGTTTATCTTGGTGTAGGGTGTGAGGTGTTGATCCAAACCTAATCTCTCCCATACTGTGTTCCAGTTTTCCCAGCAGTTTTTGTTAAATAGTGGATTTTTGTCCCAAAAGCTGGGGTCTTTGGGTTTGTCATAGACTGTCTTTCTGAAGTCACTTGCCCCAAGTCTATTCCACTGATCCTCCTTTCCGTCTCTTAGCCAGTACCAAATTGTTTTGATGACCATTGCTTTATAATATAGTTTGAGATCTGGGACTGCAATGCCACCTTCCTTTGTATTTTTTTTTTCATTATTTCCCTGGATATCCTTGATCCTTTGTTCTTCCAAATGAACTTTGTTATGGTTTTTTCTAATTCAGTAAAAAAAAAAACTTTTTGGAAGTTCAATGCATATAGAAGTAAATAGATAGACAAGTTTGGGTAGGATTTTCATTTTTATTATATTGGCTCCTCCTACCCATGAGCAGTTAATGTTTTTCCAATTGCTCAAGTCTAGTTTTAGTTGTGTGGAGAGTGTGGAGTTATGTTCATATAGTTCCTGTGTTTGTCTCAGGACAAACTCAGGTTGGGGCATTCTCTGCCCCGCTTTCCGAGAACCTTTGGTGAGCCAGTGTGGCTGGGGAGAGGAGCCCCTCTTTTTTTCCTTTGTTTGATTAAAGTTGCATATGCCAAGTGTGTGAGTGGAATGAATGAAGTAGCCCTGCCTCCTCTCCTCCCCGTCTGTTTGGGTCAGCCTCAGCCAGCTGGGGATGCTGTGGATGGCACCAGCTCACATTCTGGGGAGGGAAGGGAGAGCCCCTTTGTTACAGGGACCCTGAGGATGAAAGCCTGCTGGGGGCACCTCCCACTGACTTCGAGGACAGTGACAGAGAAGAGGAATTGATGACATCCGCTTTTGGCCCCCGTCCCCACCTCCCGAGTCTCCAGCCAAGAATCAAGTCAGGACTGGCCCCGAGGGAAGGAGGGGGTCCTTGGGGGGCCCGTGTCTGGGGACACCTCCCAAGGGCAGGACCCTGGCACCTTTTAGTATTCGAAGCAGAACTAGCCCTGTAGAGGAATGTGCCACTGAGCCCCGTGTGCTGTGCTGTCTCCAAGCTCCTATGTAAGGTCATTTTCCTCATTGTCTGTAAATAAAGCCAATTTGACCAATATATATATATATATATATATATATATATATATATATATATATATATATATATATATATATAAATGCTGATGACTTATGTGGGTTTATTTTGTATCCTGCAACTTTGCTAAAGTTTTTAATTATTTCGACTAGCTTTTTGGTTGATTCTCTAGGATTCTTTAAGTAGACCATCATATCATCTGCAAAGAGTGATAATTTGATCTCCTCATTGCCTATTTTAATGCCTTCAATTTCTTTTTCTTTTTGCATCTATGTTCATTAGGGAGATTGGTCTATAGTTTTCTTTCTCCATTTTTGACCTGCCTGGCTTTGGAATCTGTACCATATTTGTGTCATAGAAGGAATTTGGTAGAACTCCCTCTTTGCTTATTATGCCAAATAGTTTGTATAATATTGGGATTAGCTGTTCTTTGAATGTTTGATAGAATTCACTAGTGAATCCATCAGGCCCTGGGGATTTTTTCTTAGGGAGTTCTTTGATGGCCTGTTGGATTTCTTTTTCTGATATGGGATTATTTAAGAATTCTATTTCTTCTTCAGTTAATCTAGGTAATCTGTAGTTTTGTAAGTATTCATCCATATCACCTAGATTGGCATATTTATTGCCATATAATTGGGTAAAGAAGTTTTTAATGATTGCCTTAATTTCCTCTTCATTGGAGGTGATGTCCCCCTTTTCATTTATGATACTGTTAATTTGCTTTTCTTCTCTCCTTTTTTTAAAAATTAGATTGGCCAGTACTTTGTCTATTTTGTTTGTTTTTTCAAAGTACCAGCTTCTTGTCTTATTTATTAGTTCAATGGTTCTATCACTTTCAATTTTATTAATTTCTCCCTTAATTTTTAGGATTTCTAATTTGGTTTTCTTCTTGGGGTTTTTAATTTGTTTGCTTTCAAGTTTTTTGATTTGCGTGTCCAATTCATTGATCTCTGCCCTCCCTAATTTGTTAATATATGCACTCAAGGATATGAATTTTCCTCTGAGTACTGCTTTGGCTGAATCCCATAAGGTTGGAAAGGATGTCTCGCCATTGTGATTTTCTTCAGTGAAATTATTAATTGTTTCTGTGATTTGTTCTCTAACTAACCCATTATGGAGCATCATATTATTTAATTTCCAATTGATTTTTGATTTTGCTCTCCATGTACTCTTGCTGATCATTATTTTTTATTGCCTTATGATCTGAAAAAGGTTGCATTAATTATTTCTGCTTTTCTGCATTTGTATGCCATGTTTTTATGACCTAGTGTTTTGTCAATCTTTGTGAATGTGCCATGTGCTGCTGAAAAGAAGGAGTATTCCTTTATGTCCCTATTTATTTTTCTCCATATATCTATTAACTCTAATTTTTCTAGGATTTCATTCACCTCTTTTACCTCTTTTTAATTTATTTTTTGATTGGATTTGTCTAAATTTGATAGTGGTTCAGATTGGTTCAGATCTCCCACTATTATAGTTTTATTATCTATTTCCTCCTTCAATTCTCCTAGTTTCTCCCTTAGAAATTTGGGTGCTATACCATTTGGTGCATACATGTTGATTACTGACATTTCCTCTTTGTCTATACTCCCTTTTATCAGGATGTATTTACCTTCCCTATCCCTTTTAATTCGGTCTATTTTTGCTTTGACTTTGTCAGATATCATGATTGTTACTCCTGCCTTCTTTCTGTCAGTTGAGGCCCAATAGGTCTTACTCCAACCTTTGATTCTGACCTTGTGAGTATCTACCCGCCTCATGCGTGTTTCTTGAAGACAACATATGGTAGGGTTTTGGCTTCTAATCCACTCTGCTATTCATTTACGTTTTATGGATGAGTTCATCCCATTCACATTCAGTGTTATGATTGTCATTTGTGAATTCCCCAGCATTTTGATATCCTCCCCTAATTCTGACCTTTCTTCTTTTGCTATAACCTTTTAAACCAGTGGTTTACTTTAAATCAGTGTCTCTAGTCCCCTCCCTTATTATGCTTCCCTTTCTGGCCCCTCCCTTTTAGTTCACTTCCCCTCTCCTTCCCTCCCTTTTTGTATTCCATCTCCCCTATCCTGCCTTAGTTTTACCTTCTCCCTTACCCTGTTGGATAAGATAGAATTCACGATCCCAATGGATCTAGACCATCTTCCCTCTCAGAGTTGATTTCACTGAGAGTAATGTTTAAGTAATAACAATTAGCACTCTTTTCCTCTCCTTCTTATGAGAGAATTCTTCTCCTCCCCTTCCCATTTTTATCTTTGTGTGACAAAGATTATTCTATTTAATTCATTTCTATTTCTTCAAGTATATCTTAGTACCATCATTTATCCCCTCTCCCTTTTTCTTTCTTTTTGTTTTTTTCCCTCCAAATAATGTTAATGCCCCAATCTTTCCCTGTGAGTGATTCTTCTGATTACTGTATTAATGCATACCATTTTTGAAAGTTACATATAACATTTCCCCCATATGTTACTATATATGTTTGATATAATTGTAGCCCTTATATAAGAGAGTTTGAATGAAAGAAAAAAACACTTTTCTCCTTTTCCCTTTCTTTCATATTTACCTTTTCATGTTTCTCTTGCTCTTTGTGTTTGGATGTCAAACTTTCCACTGAGTTCTGGTCTTTTCTTTGCAAATACTTGGAAATCTTCTATTTTGTTGAATGCCTATACTTTCCTCTGGAAGTATATATTCAGTTTTGATGGGTAGCTAGTTCTTGGTTGAAGACCCAGTTCTCTTGCCTTTCTGAATATCGTGTTCCAGGCTTTGCAGTCTCTTAGTGTGTTTGCTACTAGGTCTTATGTGATCCTTATGGGGACTCCTCTGTACCTGACATTTCTCTTCTTAGCTTCTTGTAAGATTTTCTCCTTGGCTTGGAAGCTCTTGAATTTGGTGATTATATTCCTGGGGGTTGTCTTTTGGGGATTTAATATAGAGGGTGTTCTATGAACCCTTTCTATTTCTATTTTGCCCACTTGCTTGAGAACATCAGGGCAATTTTCTTCGATGATTTCTTGTAGTATGTCATCGATAATTTTGTTTATCTCTGGTTTTTCAGGTAGACCAATGATTCTCAAGTTGTCTCTCCTTCCTCTGTTTTCCTGGTCCATCACCTTGTCAGTGAGATATTTTATATTTTCTTTTAATTTGTTAATTTTTTGACTTTGCTTTATTAATTCTTGCTGATTTGCAAGCTCATTGTCTTCCAGTTGCTTAATTCTGGTCATTAAGGACTGATTTTGCTTTTTAGTTTGGTCTGCCCTTCTGTTTGAGGCTTCCAGCTCTTTCTCCAATTTTGAGTTCTTGTCTGTCAGGCTGCTGACCTCTTTCTGAATTTTTTCCTATTTTTCTTGCCAGAAGGTTTCAATCTTTTGGATAAGCTCCATTTTGAGTTCTTCCAGAGCTTGTGGATAATTCCCATTTTTTTTGGACATGTTTTGATTTTGTTTGAATTTCATCCTCTTTTTCTTATGTAGTCTGGGTTTTCCCTCCATAAAAGTTTTCAATTGTCACTTTTTTCCCTTTCTTCTTGGAGGGTTGATCTTGGGCACTATTAGCCATCCCTTTGGTGGTTTTCCCTTTCCTTTTTGGTCAGAGGTCTGGGTATTATGGGTGGGTTTTCTGTGGATTTAAGTGACGATGATTTTTGCCTCAGGCTTGTTCTTCCCTGACTCCGCAGTTTGTTAGTGTGCCGGCTGGCCCCTGTGCTCTTTGGTCTCTTCTCTCCTGTGTGTAGGACTCTCCTGTATTACCGTTCTGAGGGGTAGTTCCCTGGTAGCCCCCATGTCAGTTTCCAAGGACCCTGGCATGCCCCCCTTCACTACAGCAAGGAGCGGAGCTTTGGCCTCAGGTAGTTTCTACAGTTTCTAGGGTCTTCACAGTGTTCACAGTTTGCAAAGCCCCCCTCAGTATGTGTGTTCTCCAGTGTGCAGTGTTCTCTAGTGAAACTGCCCTGAGGGGTAGTTCACTGGCAGTCCTCATTAGATCCCAAGGACCCTGGTGTACCCCCTCAGACAGAGACGTTCCTCACTCACTTGCTCTCTCCAGTGAGTGCGCTGGCCCCTACTCTGGTTGCCTGGGGGAGGTGGGGGAGGGCAGCTCAGTTCACATTTTTGTGCAAGCTTTTCCTCCTTCTTATAGTGAGGAAATATTCAAACCCCACATACCCTAATTTTTGTGGCCTTCTGGAGAGTTCCTCCGTTCTTCCAAGGATGATTTTTATGCTCTTTTGAGGTAGTCTATTTCATTCAGTGCCAGGGGAGCAGAAGAGATTTGCGTCTAGATTGCAGCCATGTTTACCCAGAAATTCCACCTCCTTGTTATTATTCCCAATACAATGTTTTCTAGCTATGTAACACAGTATACATAGTGTTGGGCCCAGAGTTCAAACTGTACCTCAGACATTTACTAGTCATATGGATTAGACACATTTCTTAGCTTCTCTCTGCTGCAGTTTCCTCAACTGCAAAATGAGGCCATAAGAGTACCCCAGGGATGTTGTAAAGAGTAAATGAAACAATATTTATAAAGCCACTGGCATATAGTAGGTTCCTATTCCATATCTTTAAAATCAACTGAATATCCTTCTTCCTTATTTCCATCTCTTTGAATTCCTAATTTTCTTTAAAGCTCGTCATGTACCATTTCTTATACAAGGTTCATTCTGATCTCTAGTTGGTGGTGCCATTTTCTCTCTCCACCCTCTTCTCTACTTCTTTCTAGAAAAATTTGGTACTTTGTGAATATTTTGAATTTATTTTTCTATCTGCATATGTTATTTCTCCCCAACTAGGATATAATCTCTTTGAAGAAGGGAACTGCTCTTTTTTATTAAAAAAATCTTTGTACCCTCAGAACCTAACATATTGGCTGGTATATATTTGTTGATTAATTTTTGTTGGATCATTAGAATATTTGATTTAAAAAACCTTTACCTTCCATCTTAGAATCAATATTAAGCATTAGTTTCAAGGTAGAAGAACTGTAAGGGCTAGGCAATGAGGGTTAAGTGGTATAGCCAGGAAGTGTCTGAGACCATATTTTGACACAAGATCACCATTATGTCTAGCTCTGGTTCTTCATCCACTAAGCTACCTAGCTGTCCCCTATACATATATGCACACACATCCATAATTCAAAAAGTTAAAGTATTTTGAGGGGAAGGGAACAAACACAATTAATTATTATTAAACTTTATCCAGTGTGTCCTATGTGTTAGGTACTGAGCATTTCACAAATATTATTTCATCTGATCTTTACAACTCTTTGAGTTAGTTGCTATCATTATCCTCATTTTGCAATTGAAAAAAGTGAGACAGAAAGAAGGTAAGGGATGTCCAAGGTCACAAAGCTGGTTAGTATCTGAGGATGGACTTGAACTTGTCTTCTGATCCATTGCTTTATTCATTGGCCAATCCCATGCCTAAAATGGGAATCATCACTTGGATTTTGGGTCACAAGCCCTTAAGGAAGAGAAATTAAGGAGAGAGACTCTGATGCAAGAATATAAAATAGTTGCTGATAGGGAAATTGCTCACAAAGAGGTAGAGAAAAAAGCAGGGACCAAGTGGGGAGGATCTTCCATGTGATATAACCAATTAGTCAACATAATGAGAGGCAAAACTCAATCATTTCTACCTGCTGAACATTTATAAGACTTTAAAGTCCTTTAAATTACCATAGCTGGTGGCAGAGCTCCAGTTGACCTATCTTTGTTATATTGGATTTATTTGAGGTTAAACTAGATGATGTTTAAAATATCACTTTCAATTCTAACATACTATGGGTGTTCCAAAGATTATGTAAGAGATGTCACATGTATTTGATTTAATAATACATTTCTGGTCATTTTTATTAGAACATTTCTGGTACATGTGATTTTATGATCAATGAATAATTTTTTTACATTGTGTTTCTTGTTATTATGAACAATGACAACCTCTTCAAAATGAGGAGGCTTTCCCGAATTCTTAGTAGATGCAAATTATCACATTATATTTTCTTCGGTTTTCTACAAAATGAAACTTATTTCATTGTCATTCTATAGAATAGCCTCACTTGGGTTGATTTCTCAAAGTTAAATAAGCATGATGGGTGTCATATTGCCTTTGTATAATCTTTTAGACCAATTCCTAAATGCCCTTTATACATTTTGCTTTTAAATGATTTTCATTTCTGCTTGTTTACCTTCAAAGTCTGGTTAGAAGCTATGAACACTTTTTGTTTCCCATAACATTTTTCTGTTCTGATAGAACAATAAAGCATAGTTTTCTTTTAATAGCATTTGCCTCTGGCTAAAAGTGAAAAGAAAACTTTTTTCTTAAGAAAAATAAAAATAAATCAAAGCTATATGTAATATTTTAAAATAGTCTGTAAAAAGTGAATAAGATTTCCAAATATAGTCTTCGTTTCTCAACAGTCCTTGTTGGTTTCAGTCAGCTTGTTGTATTCTTTTGCATTGAGTACAAATTTAGGATCTTACTTTGAAATCAAACTCTTTCCTGTGCTTTAGGGAGAACACTACTCTTTTTGCTGTCATAACATCTCTCAGGAGGACTTAGAAATTATATCTTAAAAATAAACTGCATTGTTTAACTTACAAATCCAAATGTGGGTATACATATGTGGTCTATACTATCTTAAAAGCGAAGCAACCTTTTAATTAAAGCATAAAATATCTTGGACCTTTCAATTATTTTGTGTCTATGGCTATCCCAGAATGTACTCTTTTCTGATCTTTTAGATTCTACCTTAATTATAAATCGTTGAGTTACTGGGGAAAAATACATAAAGTGACTTATGGCAAACTAAATAGTAGTAAGCTCTATGAGGAAAGGAGTTGTAGGTAAAACTCCAAATTTAGAATATTACCTATGCCCAGTACTATATATACAATGCTAAATATATTATGTTAGCATTTTAGCATGTACATTTTCTTTTTTTAAAATAAGGAAACATCAATATGTATCTGTAGAATTTCTAGACTAGAAGTTCTTCATTTGGCATTTTTTCTGATTGTTTAAATTATATTTGATAGTTTTAATATAATTATTTTTATCCTATGTTGTATGTATTTAAAACATTCTGAATAGTCCATAAGATTTGGCAGATTACCAAAGAGTCTATGACATACACAAAAGAAAAACCTTTATCTAGTATTTTTTTTTTTTGAGAATTTTGAGATTTACAGAGCATTTAAGTATCAGTGTGAAGGTTAGCCTCAGATAGTCATCTTCAGGCTATCCTAAGTCAAAGTTATAGCCCAGACTATATATTTTGGGGAGTTGGGATGAGGATGGATTGAACTTTTAAAGACTTTCAAGTATTAGAGAGTCCCATACTCTTCCAACATGTTATTAATGAAGAAGTGTACAGAAGATGAGGCCTGAAGGACTTCATCAGACAAATGTAAAACAGGAAAAAATTGGTCATATAATGAGTGTGAGGATTAGCTGATGAACTACTGTACTCTGTTGATGGGAGAGGAACTGTGTCAGAGGCTGGCACTAAAGAAAAGTGCCAGGCTGAAGAATGTGTGAGACTGATCACCTTGATAGGGGAGGTGCCCAAAAGGATGGGAATCTTGAGGAGAAGACTCTGGCTGGTAGAGGAGTTGCTCTCTTAGTCTCTTGGTCTTGAGAAGCCGAAGACAGAAGGTGGGAAAAAGACTTTCTCCTGAGGGTTATTCACTTTTCCTGCTGGTGACTATAAATCTTCCCCCCCCAACACTTCCCAATTGAAGGGACTTTCTGAAGAGAAACCTGAGCAGACTTTACCTCAGCTCCTGCTGCCCAGGGGTGAGTCAACCTGACTTTCTCTCAGGGGGCTTAGGCTGCCAAGGCCTGAATTCCCCCCAAACTTGAGGAAGGAGGGTAAAGGGTTTAGATAGAGACAGGGATCCCTTTTTCCCACTTCCCTTTCCCATTCTTCCCTGTGTTAAGGGTAAAATTAAGGTTGTTGACTGAATATATTATATTAGTGGTCGCCAGGGATTTAAATTCAATCCCAATAAAATACTCAAGTCAGTTTAGGATTTTTATGGTGCTTTAATTACAATAGTAGGAAGAAAATAAGAAGAAGAGAGAGGAAAGGGTATAAGATTTTTCTAGCCTAGTCTAAGCCAAGGGAAGTTCAGACGCCTCAGCCAAGGGGTCTTCTTAGAAGATTAAATCTAGCTTGGCTTCCAGCCACAAGGTCTCCTCCAAGATGAGGAGCCTCCTAGGAGGATAGGGCCCTTTTCAGGAGGTCAAGGAAAGGAGGAATCAGCCTTACCACTCATCAAGGTCTCTCAGGGAAGACACCTAACCTAAACCATGCTACAGAGCCAAATGCCACAAGCATGCCAAAAATGCTACCCAGAGTTCCCAATGCCTCTGAGAGCAATCACAGGAAATGATGTGAAATATATAGGCAGTTCTTTACATCACTTCCTGCATCTTACATGTACCAGTAGTAGCTTCAGCTTGGCTTAGGACAGCCCAAGGGGTCAGTCAGTTGTTTCTGATTTGTCACTTGCTAGCACATGCTGGTCATAGGCCTCCCTCCTCAACACTTAATCCTTAAGTGGGGGTGTATACATTTCCTGGTTGCTAAAATTCTAAAGACTAAGCAGGGTGGAGTAAATAAAAAATTCACACCTGCCCATTATTCCTTTTGTATTGCCTGATTGAGTTGACATTAAAAGTTATCTGTTCCCCAAGCCGAGTGTGAGTGAACAGATCAAGGGGAGACCCTTTGGTCTCAAGTAGTGGAGGGGGGGACAAGAGGGACAAGAGTGAATTGGGGAGAGCAGTTTTAGCTAAGGAGGGAAGGCAGAAGGGGGAAAAATCTTCAAACCTCCTTTCCTCTCTCTGAGCCAACCTTAAACATTAGCTGTCTCCCCTTAACTCCACTTTTAAAAAGGAGGTTATCCTCTCTTCCCCTCTCTATACTGAAAGACTGAACCCCTCAGCTTACAAATTAAACCTCTCTTTATCATACAGAACAATATTTTCTCCTCCTGTGTAATTAGGCTAACTTTCTTTAATAGGTATAGAGACAACCTGAAAAATTGGTTGACTGAAGGTACTAAAAGGTCATATTGTTCATGCCATTGTCTCTTTACCAGGATACAACTCAAACATGGAAGCTCCAAGGAGATCTGATGTTTAGTCAGTGGATTGTGATGGGCTGCTTAAGAAAAGGAGCCCTACTTAGCTGAATCAATTGGAGATATCCTCACTGCCTATACTTGTTGACTATCCTCCCTTTCTATGACTCAGTAAATCTTTTTTTCTTTTAAACTATTGTATTAGTCTACAAATATCTCAGTTTGCTCCATTATTGAACTCAAACTTCTAAGGGAATGAATGGCTTGAGTTTAGGCCCAGATCAGAATAATTGTTATTCATACAATGTCAAGAGGAAAGTCCCTGGTATGTTGGAAGTACCACCATATAGAAAATTTTTGGAAGAATAAAGATGATTCATACATATGGACAAAGGCTTTTCCATGATTCCATGATTCTTGTTTTCTTCCTCCCCTCTTCCCTCCTCCCTCCTGGAGTTGACAAGCAATTTCACTGGGTTATATGTGTATAATCACTGAAAACCCATTTCCATATTATTCATTTTGTAATAATCTTTTAAAACCAAAACACTAAATCATATGCCCATATATAAATATGTGATGAATCCTATGCTTTCCTTCTGGATTTCTACTCCCACAGTTCTTTCTTAATATGTGGCTAGCATTTTTCTCATAAGTCTCTCAGAATTTTCCTGGATCATTGCATTGCTTTTAGTAGTAAAGTCAGTTACATTTGATTGCTCCACAATATTTCAGTTTCTGTGTACAATTTTCTCTTGGTTTTCCTAATTTTGCTCCACATCAGTTCATAGAAGACTTTCCAGTTCTTACAGAAATCAAGCAGTTCCATCATTCCTTATAGCACAGTAATATTCCATCACCATCAGATACCACAACTCATTCAGCCATTCCCCAATTGAGAGACATCCCCCCCATTGATGTCTATCTTGACTGAATTTCTTCTGCTAAGGCTAAGTAATTTGTTAATTCCTTAATGACCTATGTGTGTCTCATTTCATTCTAATATTGAACCTAAACTTGCCAGAGTTAAGTCTAGCCAAGAATGCTGCCACCACCCTTCTCCCACACCTCTCTCATCAAAAACCCTTCATTGAAACAAATAAGCCTATTGGACCAAAATAAATCAACAAGTCAGAAAAATGTATATTTCTTTCTGCAACTAAAATCCATTACCTCTTTACCAAGCTCTGAGAAGCATGTTTCCGCATTAATCTTTTGGGGCTGTGATCCATAATTGCATTGGTTACTGTTCCTAAGTCTTTCATAGGGGTTTCCCTTTACAGTGCTTTATTTAATGTTTACATTGTGCTGGTCCTGTCACTTCACTCTTCATCAGTTCATACAAGTCTTCCCAGGTTTCTCTGAAAGTCTTTCATACTTTCTTATGACACAATGATATTCCATTACATTCATGTAACATAATTTGTCTAGTCACTCTCTCATTGATGAACACTCGCTTAGTGTCAGTTCTTTGCTATAACAAAAAGAGCTGATATAAATATTAGTGTACATTCCTATTTCCTTCTATTTGTAAAGTTTTCCTGTTGCTCACAGTCCATATTATTTAAACAGAAATTATTTTTTTCTAGTTAGGAGAAGGATAATTATTTTAACTTTATCAGACATTAAGATTTCCCAATGCTTGAGTCAACTTCTGTACCTTACAAGCTTTGTTATCTTGAATAAAGTTGTTAAATCAATCAATGAACATTTATTAAATATCTACTATGTGTCAGGCTCTTTACTGATGGAAACTTCAGTTTCTTCTGCAAAATGGATACAGTAATGTTCGGATTACATATCCCACAGAACTGTTAAAAAAGATCAAATAAAACAATGGAGGTGCAAATGTTTTGTAACTGTAGGACACAAGGTAAAGACAAAATATCCCCGTTCCCCCCTACAATTATAGGACATACCTTAAGTCATTATATTTTCCCTTCTCTGGATTCTGTTTAGTTTGTTTCGTTCCTACTACTTTTAGAAGTAAGTGAATGATGCACTGGATAGAGTGCTAAACCTGGAGGTAAGTAGACCAGAGGAAAAATCATGCCTCCTCTGCTCACTAGCTGTGTGATCCTGGGCAAGTCACATAACTTCTATCTGCTTTAATTTCTTACTCTGTAAAATAGAGATTATATCACTTCATCTCTCTGAATTGTACGGATGTTGGGATATTTGTACAGGACTTTGTGAACTTTAAAGAACTATATTAATTCTTTCCACAGTGATAAAAATGATGGAGTAATGATCTCATTGATTTGTCAGTGTAGTGTTGTTTGCAACCCAGTCAGGTTTTTTTTTATCCAGTTTTTGCAAATGAAATGAAGTTATCTAAATTCTGTAGGGTCAGAAAAGCATTGATTTGTTTTTGTTGTTGTGCAGTTGTTTCAGTCATATCCAACTCTTTGGGATCCCATTTGGATTTTTTCTTTTGGCAAAGATACCGGAGTGGTTTACCATTCCCTTCTCCTGATGAGAAACCTGAGGTAAACAAGGTTTAGTAAATTGCTCAGAGTTACACAGCTAGTAAGTATCTGAGGTTATATTTTTACTCAGGACTTCCTGACATTAGGCTCAGTGCCCTATCCACTGTGCCATCACCTGGCAAAAAAGTTTAGATCAAACCATTCAAGAGTGGAAGGATAATCTCTCAGCTATTACACATCATGATGTATAATCTCCCATTCCTTTTCTAAATGCATTCCCATGAATTGAACCTAGAAAATTTGAGTGACATGTAAACAACTATGAAATTAATGATAAAACAATTTATTCTTATTCCAATAGGGAAGGCTACATAGTGAAATGGATAAAGAGTTGGCCTTTGGGTTAGGAAGAACTGGGTTTAAGTCTCTCTTTGGACAAATACTGGCTCTGAGATCCTGGACAAGTTTCATCATTGTTATTACGAGGTTGGTGTTAGTTTCTAAGGAATTTGTTTTGTTCGAAACAGAAAGCAAAAGAGGTTGTTTCAGCTTCTTTTCTCAGAGATGCTATCGGACTACGCAATAATAGATAAAAAGAAGAATACTTAATGCCAGATGTTTCATTATATAGTTGACAAAGGTACCTGAATTCTGATAGTTTACTATCTTTGATGTGAATTACTTTTATGGCCTGAATTAATGATATGTAACAAATCATCCTGGCTTTCAGTGCCAAAATTTTAACCTGTTGTATGAAGCTAAGGATTCATTCATTTTTTGCTTATCTTTTTGGTACTTGGAGCAAATAGTTCTCTGCAATGTGAATGTGATATTCAATAGAAATTTTCTTTTTGTCAAGATTATTGAAAAAGGTTGACCTATGTTAAGGTTTAAAATTTTTTGGATCAAATCCACCTTCCAAAATAATAGAAGAAATGTATTATTGTACATTTATTATTTTTTGGTAAAGTTAATTTTTGAGGATATATTTTGTAAGTCTTATTAAACCTCTCTCCCTAATAATCTTTCACTTGATAAAGAATTAAAATCTTAGAAATAACATCTAAATTCTATAGCTGTTGTGGAGTTTTGCTCAGAAGTAAACAAAACAAACATTAAAGGACAGATGGGACTTTTGAATGTCCTTAGTTGAAATATTTTATTTCTTTTGTTCAGTCCCTTTTGTGAACAGCTACCATTAATTGAACCTGTATCTATACACAAACTCTTCTGACTAAGCACTGGGTCAAGTGTCTCAGGGAAACACTACAAGGATCTGGAATTTAGTCAGTATAGACTTTTTTCATCAACCATGATCACAATCCCTCTTATATTTCTTAGCAGTAAATCTTCAAGAAGTCCTATGGCCAACATGGTGACACATCTCTCCAATTTTACTTAGAATGGCCTTTGGATGACTATGGAGATAGTCCTTCATTTTGACTCATTCCAACTACATAAAAGCTGACAACATTTAGCTTCTGCCACCTTCCAAACCTGGTGTAATTTCTACATCACTAAAAGGTATCAAATTAGGACTTAAGTGGAGGGTACATGGATGATTTTTTAAAAAAGGAAATTCATTTTAAGGACTTTTAAAATGTTAATGAAATATTTGACCAAATGAGTAAATCCCCATTTTCTTCTAAAAACTATAAATTAATACAATTAATTGACTATGATGTATTATTTGGAGAGATTCAGAGTTGTTAAGTGGTTAGTACTTTGAATTCACTTAATGAAAATCACCTCTAAAAGAAAGAACTAAACTCGGAGTGAGAAAGAGCTGTAATCATATTCCACCTCTGACACAAACTGGCACATGATGTCTGGGTGAACCTGGGCAAATCATTGAATCACTTTGTACCCCCAGACAACAATCTAAGACTAGATGTGGCAGAGAAGATTCAGATCTTCCTGAAAGGAAGGCATTTCCTCACTTTTGTCATTCAGTCATTTTTCAGTTGTGTCTGACTCATCATGACCCCATTTGGGGTTTTCTTGGCAAAGATACTGGAGTTGTTTGCCATTTTCTTCTACAACTGACTTGGCAGATGAGAAAGCAGAGTTAAGGGACTTGCCCAGGGTTATATGGCTAGTAAATGTCTAAGACCAAGTTCGAACTCAGATCCTCTTGATCCCAGGGTGATCTATCTATTGTGTGACCTAATTACCCCATTTATTCACCTGGAAGTTCCTAAAATTATGTGAAATCTTCCCTTCCCCCCAAAATAACTGAATCACTGTTTTAGTCACTGGTGCTCCAAGTAACTATTGATCATTGGATGTTTTTACTTGATTTTTATTGACATGCCTCCTTTACTATCAATGTCAATTAGGACAGATTTTCTTTTTTAAAATTGGTCACAGGAGGAAAAAATAAAAGTATTACTTAAAGATTAATAGTATTCTACTAGGATAACTAATATCCTTTAGTGAATATATTAATCTATTGTCTGCTTATGATTTATTTTCTTTTAATCTTTGAATCAAGTTTCCAGAAACACTAAAATGGAGGAGAGAATCTTTCAAAATTGCTATAGTATTAATTTCTACATTGGCATATACTTAAAAGGGAAACCAAACATTCTAATCAATTTTTGTGAAGACAATAAAAATTCTTAGAAGTAAATGTGCATTGTTAGAGTAAAATAACTTTTTATGTAAAGGTGTTAGTATTAAGTTAATGCTTAAACTTCATGTTGCTGTGAGAGCTTCTGTTAAGAAATTTCCATGGCAGTTTAATAAGATTTCCATACTTGAAATTCAGTCACAGAAATGACTAGTGGCTCCAGACCTTTGTAGTTAAGCTGCTATTTGGTAAGTTATTGTACTTTCCTTGTAAGATTTTCCACTGAGCTACTCAAATACATACATTGATAATTCATCTGTTTGACATGGGTTCTTCCATCTGGCATATTTTCCTTTCTAAGAGGTTTCTTTAAAGTCCTGAAAGATAGATTTCTCCTATTAGATACACAATCCTTTTCCATATGAATAATGTTGTTTCCTTGTTTTGAACAGTTATATGTTTCTATTGAAGAAAAACATGTACTTTTGCAGAAACAATTCCACAGCTACACTATGAATCATCATGTAGCCTTTTTATCAACTCTGTTCATTTTTTAACAGAATTGATTTTTTAACAGATTGATTTTGGAGTCAGGAAGTGACAGATGTTAATGAAAACTGGTATTTTCATTTCTCCCTTAGATTGCCATAAGATATTGAAATAACATTTTAGGCCAAAAGTGATACCTTCAAATAGACTTTTGTTTTCAAATGATAGAAAACTCAATATTATTTTTTGCTTTTCAAATTAATCTTATGTTTGTGAATCACAAGTCATTAATGTAATGAGGGACTAGCCAATAGGGGTTTAATTCTTCAAGTGTGCTCTTTATGCTTTTCTGTACTGTCAATCCGCACGGATGCTTGTGGAACCTGTTTACAGAAATGCATGGTAATGGATGGGTCTTGATCTAATTCAGAGCATTCACAAATATGCTGTGACTGCTGTCCACTTTCTGTGCAGTGAAGAGAAGCCTTTTAATTGGTTGCTGAGCTGGAAATGAGTATATCCAAAAGTCATTAACATGTAAAATCACATTCTCACTTCCTTGGCACTAAATAAGAAAGAACAGCTGTGAAATTCTTAGTGGGTGAAGGATTGTCTACATTGGCTGCTCTGTTTTCCAATCCAGGATGAAGAAGTGGCTAAAATGGTTCTCCTGACTTTTGGGGGTGTATGCTTCCTTGAATAGAAAGGCAGAAAAACCTTGTGAGTATTGAAAGTTCAAAAGAGTTAGAAGATGTCCATCAATGGATGTTAATGGTGAAGACTGCCATAGCTTCTGCAACTGGGAAAGAGCTAGCAGAACCTCAACAAGCTCTTTGCATGATTCAGTCCATTGAATCAACTCCGCAGCCCAGATCATTAAGGGGGTGACTCATCAATTGGCTATTCTACTTTTGGAATTGAACTTTGTGGGAGGAATATTTGTAGCTACCACCCTAAGATCAAGCCCATTTTCTCCAGGGACTAAAGTGTAAAGGGAAACATGCCTCAACTTGATGGGGATGAGGGATGATTTTGTAATTTGGGTTTTAACATATTTTCCCATTAAATATCCCTTTATAAAAGAGAAAATTAATTGCTAATTGTTTTTACTGAGAGATCAATTGGTTAAATAAAATTTAAAGGTCCTAACTGGCACTGTTAAGTGATATTAAGGCAGTAATAATGGGGGATTGATATAAGAAGACATTAGGGGATTGATATTGGAGAGAAGACAATGGCATTAGAAGAATCCCAGACCTTCTCAAGTTTACACTTAGAAATATAGAGGTCAGATAATGTAATAAACTTACTCTAAGAACCTATGTGGTTTGCCAGTGTTAGTACAAGTTGGGAGAGTACCTCTGGTGCCTTTCTACATTAATGATTTTGTTGACTTTTATTGGTAGAAATGATTTAAATCATTAGTTGTTGCAGATTCAACAAATAATTTATTATATCCAGTATATATGCAAGGCATTATGGTAAGCACTGGGAATATAAATCTGAAACTGTCTTAGATCTCAAGACTAACTGAAGAGTTATGAACTTACCCAGAAGATAACAAAGCCCTCAGCAAACAGAGTTTGAGGAAAATATTAATTTAGACATGTTAAATGTGAGATTCATCTAGTAAATAAAGGTCAATGATGCTCAACAAGCAGTTGGAAATGCAAGGCTAGAGTGCTGGACTATCTCTGGAATGCCTTGCGCCCAGCTACTTTTACACATATTAGACACTTAAAGGCTCATTTTATCAGGTCAAAAGATAACAGATTTTGACAGAACTATAAGATATACTGGAGGTCATCTAGTTCAGCCCTTTTATTTTGCATATGAAAAAACAGAGGCCAAGGAAGATTATAAAATATGCCCAAGATCATACAGGTTGAAGAACTGGGATTTGAACTTAATGTCACACAAAATCTAGTGTTCTTTCCATTTGTACATGAATTTGGGAGCCATGTACAGATGCTAATGTAATCTTTGGGGATGGATGAGATCACCAAGGAAAATAATTTAGGAAAAGAAAAAAGGAGGGCCCAGAGCCTCACTTTTAGGAATATCCATATTTAGAATGTTTATAATATATCAAGACATTTTATTTAATTTTTTTAGAAAGGTTTAAATGGGGTATTATTCCTGAGAATATCAATGCTTCCCCTCCCATTTCTTTCTTTACTGGTTATAGCATGAAAGAACTGTAAAATGAACTTCCATTGCTCAATGGAGAGCTGTTTCTTAGAGGTGTGGAGAAAATTAAGTCTGTTTTAAACATGTTATTATGCTCTTGCTCTTCTATTAAGTTCTCTTTATGTCTGAATAGTCCTTGTTTCTCCCTCGTGATGAGAGAATTACCTTTCTTTTATTTCCATGGGGGCAGATAGCCATTCAAAATGAGGAAGGTAGGCATTTCTCAGTCAGTCCATTATCCTAAACCCAATGTACTTTTCTAGCTCAGTTTTAATTGCAAGTTCTATTCAACAGCAGGACTTTTCATGGGCATTGTTAACTTAAGTCTATGGACTGATTCTTTTAACACAGGTTCCAGAACGTAGGCTAACTGCTTTGCTTCTGGCAGCTTCTAAGTAGAGAAGCTTTATTTTACAGGACCAACAGAATCTGATGTCACTAAGTTTTTGAGATTGATGCTGAAAAGGAATTGAAGTATTAAGAAAGCATTTATTAAGCACTTGCTATGTGCAAAACATTGTGCTAAGTGCTGTGTATATATATATATATATATATATACATATATACATAGAAAAGTAAGACAGTCCTCATTCTCAAGGAGTTTGCATTCATTTTTAGTGTACAGCCCTCACATCTACAAGACAATATCAAAAGTCCACTATGAACCAACTCCATCAAATATTGCAATCACTGCAACTTTGGCAGTTCTTTTCTGGAGACAGATGCATTCAGAAATTTAGGTATGGTTAAAATTTCTAAATCCTTTTGGTTTTCTATTATGTTCTACCGTTGTCATAGTTTTCACATGCCTTAAGATGTATTCCTTTAAAAAAATCTTTCAAAAGGATAGTTACTTTGAAATTATAGGAAGAATAGAAGTACCAATGTTTTACCCCAACATCTAGGGTTATACCTTCCCCTATGCACATCCTTTCAAATTCAACATATGTTCTACACATTGCCCCCACCAAGTTTACTTACAAATTTGGCATGGTCATTAGGTGAATGAGTCTCCAACTCTGAAACTGTTGGCAAAGATTTGAAAGATCACTTAGCACTTGACTCTTTACTGCTGGCTTCTAGCAAATCTTAGTATGGACTCCACTTGCCTGACCTCTGCAAGCTCACTCACTCTTGACTTTTAAAAGTGACAGACAAGATCATAGTCATCTACAGTTTCCTTTATTGAAAATAGGAAAGAATGGACACCACAGAGACCGAAGCAACAGTAGAACCATCTATTTTCAGTGTCATGGCCTCATTGAGGAGATAAAAGTCTCTGGCATTCCTCCCCACTGAAGGTTTAGTATCACTTGATACTATCACTTGAACACAGTGGAGCAGGAATATGGATCCTTAGATATAGTTCTAATAAGTGAAATATTTTATAAGAAGATAATCTTAATGTATTTTGTATACTGCTTAATTGTTTTGCTTCAACTATTTAGTAAGAACCTTCTGGTAACAATGGGTAATTGTGACAATAATTTATTTGGTGTATGAGAGCTTTGTTTTAAGGAATAGAAAAAAAATCAATTTCTATGACTCTTCTCTTGAAAAGTGTAGCCCATGCCACTGATTTATGGAATGATTACCTGGCTTTCCACAGGTTCAATTAGTAATCTGAAATGGAATTTCCAAAGGCATTATTCTTCTTTGAGGCAGCATAAATGTCAGAAGAAAAGTACTAGGAAAATAAATTCTATCTCATTGAAGTTAAATGTTAAAGCAGCAGATGGGCTATGTCTACTTAGATAGGAATTTGATGCCATATTGGGCAGAAGCATGCCAATAGACTTTAAACAGTAATGGCATATTTGTGTTTGTGGGTGTGTGTGTGTGTGTGTGTGTGTGTAGGATCAATGCCTCCCTCATGTTGTTTAAACATGTTCTATGTATTATAGGGCATCTCTGGAAATTTTTATCAGTAAGCAAATGCAACTGAAATTTGCAAGTGGGTTATGGGAAAAGAGTTAACATTTAAATTTAAAGCTTAGTCTTAGCAAATATGAAAGGTTTGTGAAAAACAATTGAAGTAAATAAATGGGAAAGCATAGAGGAAATCAGAATAAAGTAAGAAACTGATGATTACTAAAGCAGATGAACAAAGATACTCAGTATACTTACTGGACCTTAAGTGTCATTCCCCTGCTACCAAGAGATAGGGCATTATAATTACTTTTATTTTGTTTTACTTTGTGTATAAAGTATATACTGGGGGCAAATTGTTTTAAACAGGCAGTGATTTGTTGGCAATTTAGTTTGGTCATCCTAGAAACATTTTCCCTTAATATATTTCTGAAAGCATTGTTGTACAGAAAATGTTTTCTGCTAATGAATGCTTAGATATCAAATAATATTTTAGGATATAGCCAAGCAGTTATATTCTATTTACTATTGAAAGACTTGAAATTTAAGTTTGTGAATACTTCAATTTACTTGACAGGAAACTTTGCCCATATATATATATATATATATATATATATTTTTTTTTGGACATGATATTTCAAAATGTTCATGGTTTTAAAAGCATAGGAAAGCTCCCCCATAACAACCCATCCATATCTACATATTTATTTCATCATTATAATCTTAGTTATTAATACTTCTACATTCTCATTCCTTCAAACTTTCTAGTTTTACTTGCATCTGTTCCCATTAAATATGCACTTAACCATAACAGAACAAAAATACAAAAATTATATTAGAAGTAAACAAAAAATCCTCTTAAGGAGAAGAGTGGATTAAACAATTTGTAGAGACAGAGAATCAACTGATTGTATGTCATTATTAAATACAATTGAAAACTACTTTTAATGAAAACCTGGTTAGTTAGATGATTGATTTTGAGGTTACGTATAAGATGCACATTGCCTGTGAACCCAGCAAAATAGATTATTTATTTGCATTTGACTGCTATTACAACATTTTTCTTTGCAAAATTGCTTCTCATAACTACAGTTTGAGAAACAGTGGTGCATTGTGTAAAATCCAAACGTCCTTTCCTGGCATTCAAAGCTCTTCATGATTAGGTTTCCATCTCTACCACTCCCTCCACTTACTTCAATAGCCTTAGCTTCACTCCCCACCCACACACATGAATCCTCACACATGCCTGTAGTTTTCTGTTTTCATCATGTTTTTCATGCTACTCTATTAACTTGAATAATAATAACAGTATAATCTTAATAAAGTACTTTAATACCTTAAAGAAGTCTGAGTTTGCTGGTGTGGGTTCATCCACTGATGAAGATTACAATCTTTCTATGATTTAGTAAATAATGTTAAAGAATTATTATTGGCAAAATAGTCATCATCTAATAGCTCACCTAGTAATGCTGCTGCTGAGAGCCATAATAACTGATATTTACATTATTTTTCAAGTTTAGAGCACATGACCAGAAATGAATCTCACATTCTGTGCCTTGAGTCCATTATCTTTCTGCAAGGAGGTGATTACCAAGGTTCATCTTTAGTCATTGATCAAAGTTCTTAAGCTTTCCACAGTCATAGACATCTCCATTAATAAACTGGTGAGGAAGGTAGTACAAACTTTATTACCCAGATAAGCAAAGTAAGATTCAAGGAGGGTAACTGAACTGTTTAAAGATCCGTGTAATGCTTTAAATTCCATATGGCATGACCCCTTTTCAATATTTGTCTCCAGTTCAGATCTCATTTAAGTCTTTCTGATCCCCTCCTTCTTTTCCTACTAATATTCTTTCTAAACTTCCACACTACTGCTTCCTCCTATGAAAGCTATGTTCAAATGTGTCTATTTACTTTCTAGATTTTAAGTTCTTTTAGGTCATGGGCATTTATTTATTTATTTTTTATCACTAAAGAATCTAGATACAAAGTGTATTGAATGAAAAAATGAATGAATAAATGAATGAATGAGTTTTCTGGAAGTGAGAAGTTGAACCACCTCTTCAATATCTAAAACATTCATTTAAACCAATAAGAAAAGCCACCCCTTAGGCCACCTTCCTACATTTATAAAGCATTTTAGTAAGAAATAAGTCAGCCTCAAAGTCTAAGTCAGTATCACATCCAATTAGCAAATACTTATTGTTTGCAAGTTATTACACTGAATAATTCATTGAGAAGTTGTGGGACTCAGGTATAAATACACGAAAGATATAAAATGATTTTAAATAGTTAAGATAATAATAGAAGCACCATAAGGTGTTATATATGATTAATTACTAAATACATTTAGAAATAATAAGTGCTGTGGGGTTCACAAGAAGGAAAGATAACTTTAGATTGCAATAGTCAGAGGATGTTTTAAGGAAAAAGGTACGATTAGATCTGAGATTTGGAGTATGAGTATATTGGTTGGGTAGAACAAAAAGGCATTTTGAAAGTTAGGTTAGATTCTTAAATTTCATTAAAACTTTGGGTCTAGATTAGGAGGTTATTCCTGATTAAGGGTGGTTTGGGTCATACCCAGTAAAGTGTACATCTTATCTATCTATCTATCTATCTATCTATCTATCTATCTATCTATCTATCTATCTATCTATCTATCTATCTTTCTATCTATCTATCTACATATATATATATATACACATTCAAATAGATAAACCATATTGAAAAAGAATTGTTGGGATTTTCAGATTTTTTTTTAAAATTCTGAACTTTAAAAACACCAAATAAAATGAAAACAGAAAAAGAAGATTGTATTTGAAATTGCAAAGCCTTCCTTCTTTTCCTCCCTCTTCTAATCCCCCTCTTTCACCATCTCCTACTTCACTAAAAAAAGAACAAACCCAATACCTTTAACATACATACAAAGTCAAGCATAACAAATTAGCCATCTTCAGTAATGTGTCTCTTATTCTGTGCCTTGAGTCCATTATCTTTCTTTCAGGAAGTGGTTAACAACGTTATCTTCAGTCCTCTTGCAATCACAGTTGGTTATTGAAGCAACCGGATTTCTTAAGCTTTTCACATTTGTCTTTTTTTATAGTTATTATATAAAGTATTTTCTTGGTTCTGTTCACTGAAGTCTATATTAGTTTTTATGAGGCTCCTCAAATTTTTCCAAAACTGTCCTTTTCATGATTTCTTTTAGTACAATGATATTCTATTACATTCATGTACCATGTTTGCCAACTAATCAGCATTACCTTAGCTTTCAGTTTGTCATGTAAGATTAAAATTAATATTCAATAACTCAAAGTATTCTATTTTATAACATTTATTAATAATCCCTTGAAGTAGAAGAAATGAGGACAAAAGTAAAAAGCCTGAGTAAAGTTTCCCCAGCAACATTAGCAGGAACAGAGCGCTAGGGGTGGTTTTACACAAAACTTCATCTCCAAAACACAAGGACTTAACATGAGAATGAAAGTGGGATGCTGGGATTTGGGGATGCAGGGGAGCAGATTCTAACACTACAAAAAGAATTGCTATAGGTGTGCATGCATGTACATATGTGTGTGTATGTGTATGTATACAGACTTACACACCTACATATTTTTCTTCTTTCTTTAACATCTCTAGGTTATAAGTCTAGTAATGGCATTTCTGGGTCAAAAGGCATATTGTACGGGTTAGTTACTTTTAGAGCATGGTTCTAAATAGCTTTGGAGAATTTTTGGATCAATTCATTGATCTCCCAGTAGTGAATTCGTGTGCCTTGCAGCTCCTCCAGCTATTTAAAAAAATTCTTTTTTTTTGTTGTTGGACATTTTTTTTCCAATCTGATGTAGTCTCAAATTTACATTTCTCTATTAGTGATTTGGATAATTTAAAGATATGGCTGTTGAAAGCTTAGATTGCTTCTTTTGAAAGCTACTTGTTCATATTCTTGAATGACAATAACTAGGAAATATTAAAAATGTTAATAAAGCTGCTGTGAAAAAATGAATAGAAAGCTGAGTTAGTTGTTAGGATGTCAGGCAAAAGAATTCTTCTATTATCCAAAAATTAAAAAAAAAATCATTGCTACATACTATATAGAGTAGTCCCTTAATAAATGTATTTAATTCAATTTAATTTAGAATTTCTATAAATTGAGACATGAGTGGGACTGTCTCTGTGCATCGACTCTTCCACTTAAATCTCCTTCACGCACAAGTGTCTTTGTGCACACTCATCTATCATAGATGAAAGTGCACAAAGACAATCGTCATCCTCCATTAATGAGAGACTACGACTATAGTCTACTTTGCTCAGTTTCTTAATTTCACATTCTTCCTTGTCTTTTTACTATTGTGAACTTGGATACCAACTTAAAACTCTGCGTCTTAATAAAAGAGGAGAGAAAGAACCCAATTTTCAAAGAAATGCATCATTTTTATCTTTGATAAAGTTAAATAAGATGATAGGATGCTTCCACGTTGCTACAAATTATACTGAGTTCTTGTTGAAAAGAATAACTAAAGATCTCCCCTTCATGGTTCTCTTTTTAAAGTTCTTAAGGCTCTTTCTTTTCTTGTTTCTCTCTTTGTTTGTTTGTTTGTTTCTTGCTTTTGAAATAATTTTCAAGAATTCAGGGTTAATTTTATTCCAGGACAAGGCATCAGAGAAGAATTTTTGTTGGTGGGGTTCACATCACTGATTCACTTAATATTTGCCCTTTAAATAAAGGAAATTATATCTATCTATCTATATATATATATACACACACATATATATATATAAACATAGAACTTATCATGACTCAAATTACAGACTAAAAGTGGCAAAGTAGTACAGAAATTAAGCCTTCTAAGAATTAAAGTAGAAAATCATTTAACTAAATGTATAGAACATTTCATTTTCAGCTTTCATCTCCTATCATATTTCCACTCCACAGAAAGCAACTACTTCTTAGATGCTCCCTCATTCCCACCTCAGTTTTAACTTACATAACCCATTTGTTGATTTTCATTGCCCCTCCCTTAGTAAGTCCTATTAATCATTTGCCTAGATAGTTAGTTGAAGTAAGGCAAGAAAGCCAGGGATGAATGTAAAAAGTTACAGAAGTAAAAAGAAACAGAATTTTTTTCTTGGACCTTGAAGAAATATTCTGTTTTTTAATGCCAGGATTACAGTTTGTGAAGTTCCACAATACAAGGCAAATATTGTTTTTTCAAGGATTACTTTTAATCTTTCCAAATGTAATAATGAAATATTACCAACCATGAACTCCAGAAAGATGATAAAAGTCAGAGTCCACTTTATTTTACTTGCACCAAGGAAAATCAAGTATCTAATAGCAATAAAATAGGGTCCACAGCCCTCTGTCCTAGGGGACATTTTTTGCAAAAATGATAATCGTAATTTCTCAACATAAAATACAAGTAAAATTGAATGGGAATATATAGATAGTTGTAAGTTCAAAATGAGTGGCATCTATCTTTGTTTTCTTAGAGTATATATATATATATATTTTTAATTTTATAGTATTTTATTTGATCATTTCCATGCATTATTCATTAAAGACAAAGATCATTTTCTTTTCCTCCCTCCCACCCCCCGTAGCCAACGCGGGACTCCACTGGGTATCACATGTGTTCTTGATTCGAACCCATTACCATGTTGTTAATATTTGCATTAGAGTGTTCGTTTAGAGTCTCTCCTCTGTCATGTCCCCTCAGCCACTGTAGTCAGGCAGTTGTTTTTCCTCGGTGTTTTTACTCCCTCAGTTTGTCCTCTGCTTATGGATAGTGTTTTTTCTCCTAAATCCCTGCGATTTTGGAGTATCATATTGTTTAGTTTCCAATTAGTTTTTGATTTGGTTTTCCATGTACCATTACTGATTGTTATTTTTATTGCCTTGTGGTTTGAAAAGGCTGAATTTATTATTTCTGCTTTTCTGCATTTGTGTGCCATGTTTCTGTGACCTAATGTATGGTCAATCTTTGTGAATGTGCCATGTGGTGCTGAGAAGAAGGTGTATTCCTTTTTATCCCTATTTATTTTTCTCCATATGTCTATTAATTCCAATTTTTCTAAGATTTCATTCACTTCTTTTACCTCTTTCTTATTTATTTTTTTATTTGATTTATCTAAATTTGATAATGGTTGGTTCAAGTCTCCCACTAATATGGTTTTACTGTCTATTTCTTCCTTCAATTCTCCTAGTTTCTCCATTAGAAATTTGGGTGCTATATTATTTGGTGCATACATGTTGATTAGTGATAGTTCCTCATTATCTAAAGTCCCTTTTAACAAAATATAATTACCTTCCCTATCCCTTTTGATCAGGTCTAATTTTGCTTTGGCTTTATCAGATATCATGATTGCCACTCCTGCCTTCTTTCTGTCAGTTGAGGCCCAGAAGGTCTTACTCCATCCTTTAATTCTGACCTTGTGGGTGTCTACCCGCCTCATGTGTATTTCTTGGAGACAACATATGGTAGGGTTTTGGATTCTAATCCATTCTTCTATTCTTCTATGTTTTATGGGTGAGTTCATCCCATTCACGTTCAATGTTATGACTGTCACTTGTGGACTCCCTGGCATTTTGATATCCTTCCCTAATTCTAACCTTTCTTCTTCAGCTCTACCTTTTAGTCCAGTGATTTACTTTAAATCAGTCCCCCTTGTATTTCCCTTTCTACCCCCCTCCCTTCTTATTCTCTCCCTTATTTTCCCCTATAGTCTTTTTAAAAATTTCCCCCCCATCCTCTCCCTCCCTTGTACTGCTTCCCTCCCCACCAGTCTGTTTTTAACCCGTCTACTCTCCTATAGAGTGCAAATCTATTCTCTTCCCCAATGGATTGGATTGTTCTTCCCTCTTTGGGCCAGTTTCAAAGTACGTAAGAGTTGAGTATTTCCTATCTCCAACCTCTTTACCCTTCCAGTGTATCGATGTTCTCCCCTCTCCCGCCATGAGCTTCTTTGTGACATAGAAATTTACCCCCATTTGTTTCTTTTCCCATTTCTTTTAGTCATAACCTCTTTTCTTTTTTAGCTTTAGTCATGTATATATATATATACATACACATGTATTTATGCATGCATATATCTATATACCTATTTATGTCTTGTCCTTTCATCCTATACAGTTTGTCACTGTTCTGGAACTCTTCTGTTGTGTTAAATGACCATACTTTCCCCTGTAAGAATATAGTCAGTTTTGATGGGTATTTTATTCTTGGCTGTAGGCCTAGTTCCCTTGCTTTCCGGAATATCATATTCCATGCCTTTCGGTCCTTCAGTGTGGAAGCAGACAGATCCTGTGTTATCCTCACCATGTTTCCATGGTATCTGAATGGTTTCTTCTTGGCAGCTTGTAATACCTGTTCTTTCATGTGATTGTTTTTGAATTTGGCTATAACATTTCTTGGTGTTGTCAGTTGGGGATTAAATACAGGGGGTGATCTGTGGATTCTTTCAATCTCCACTTTCCCCTCTTGTTCTAGGATTTCGGGACAGTTTTCCTGGATAATTTCCTCTTGTATTATGTCCAGGCTTTTTCTTTTGTCATGGTCTTCTGGTAGTCTAATTATTCTTAAATTGTCTCTTCTTGAACGATATTCTAAATTGTCTGTTTTGTGAATGAGATGCTTCACATTTTCCTCAATTTTTTCATTCTTTTTGTTTTGTTTTATAGTGTCCTGCTGCCTTGTGAGGTCACTTGATTCTAGTTGTTTTACTCTGGGTCTTAAAGATTGGATTTCATCTTTGGCTTTTTGGTCGTCTTTTTCCTTCTGCTCTGAGTTTCTTTGAAGATCGTCTTTCATCCTCTTTATCTTGTCTTTCATCTCCTTTCATGTCCTTTGCCTCATTTTCCAGCTGGATGATTCTGGCTTTCAGGACACTATTTTCTTGTTTTAGTTCAAGTGCCTCTGTTTCCAGATGACTTATCTTAATTTTTAAGTTCTTTTCCCAATTGTCTTCAGCCTCTCTTAGTTGTGTTTTGAGTTTTTCCACAGCCTGTATCCAATTCGCTGGGATTTCTGGTTTATCGTTTGCTGATCTCCCCCCCCCCCCCCCCGTTCCATTTGGTGAGTAGTAGCTGTCTATTGTAGTTTCTCTCTTCTGTTTCTGTTGTTTGTTCAAATTCACCCCTTCTTTCCTCCCTGTATTTGTCTGTGCTCTTGTTCCTCTCATTTTTTAGTTTTTTAGGGACTTATAGCAGTCTCCCCTCTTGGAGCTTTAACAGAGGATCTCTTGATGTAATCTCTGAGGGAGGGTTGTTTGGGGTTTGAGCTTTCCTGTCCTCTGAAGGCTTTTGATTGGCTTAAAGTCCAGCAGTCAATGAGGATGGATGGGGAGCCTGGGCTTCCCTGTGTTCTGGAGACTTTTGATGGGATTGAGTTCAGCTTAGTTGGGCTGGGTTTACTCTGAGTTTTAAACTTCCTAGACGGCTGGAGCAGATATGGAGGATCTCTAAAGCTCTGGCCAGGCTGCCAGGTCTATGCTCCTTCTAGGCTGCCATCTTGACTTCGCCTCTAGGTTTCTGTTTTTTTTTTTTTTTAAATATATTTTATTTGATCATTTCCAAGCATTATTCGTTAAAGACATAGATCATTTTCTTTTCCTCCCCCCCACCCCCCATAGCCGACGCGTAAGTCCACTGGGCATTAGATGTTTTCTTGATTTGAACCCATTGCTTTGTTGATAGTATTTGCATTAGAGTGTTCATTTAAAGTCTATCCTCTGTCATGTCCCCTCAACCTCTGTATTCAGGCAGTTGCTTTTTCTC
This sequence comes from Monodelphis domestica, assembly GCF_027887165.1. Classification (NCBI taxonomy): domain Eukaryota; kingdom Metazoa; phylum Chordata; class Mammalia; order Didelphimorphia; family Didelphidae; genus Monodelphis; species Monodelphis domestica. Next base: position 192,175,024 of record NC_077232.1, read on the forward strand.
GGTGTTTCCACTCCCATAGTTTATCCTTTGCTTATGAATGGTGTTTTTTTTCTCCTGGATCCCTGAAAGTTGTTCAGGGACATTACACCGCCCCTAATGGAGAAGTCCATTACGTTCGATTATACCACAGTGTATTAGTCTCTGTGTACAATGTTCTCCTGGTTCTGCTCCTCTCGCTCTGCATCACTTCCTGGAGGTTGTTCCAGTCTCCATGGAACTTCTCCACTTTATTATTCCTTTGAGCACAATAGTATTCCATCACCAACATATACCACAGTTTGTTCAGCCATTCCCCAATTGATGGGCATACCCTCGTTTTCCAGTTTTGGGCCACCACAAAGAGCGCAGCTATGAATATTTTTGTACAAGTCTTTGTGTCCATTATCTCTTTGGGGTACAGACCCAGCAGTGCTATGGCTGGGTCAAAGGGTAGATATTCTTTTGTCGCCCTTTGGGCATAGTTCCAAATTGCCCTCCAGAATGGTTGGATCAGTTCACAACTCCACCAGCAATGAATTAATGTCCCTACTTTGCCACATCCCCTCCAGCATTCATTACTTTCCTTTGCTGTTATGTTAGCCAATCTGCTAGGTGTGAGGTGATACCTCAGAGTTGTTTTGATTTGCATCTCTCTGATTATAAGAGATGTAGAACACTTCTTCATGTGCTTGTTAATAGTTTTGATTTCTTTATCTGAGAACTGCCTATCCATTTCCCTTGCCCATTTATCAATTGGAGAATGGCTTGATTTTTTGTACAATTGATTTAGCTCATTATAAATATGAGTAATTAAACCTTTGTCAGAGGTTTCTATGAAGATTTTTTCCCAATTTGTTGTTTCCCTTCTGATTTTAGTTATATTGGTTTTGTTTGTACAAAAGCTTTTTAGTTTGATGTAGTCAAAATTATTTATTTTACATTTTGTGATTCTTTCTATATCTTGCTTGGTTTTAAAGCCTTTCCCCTCCCAAAGGTCTGACATGTATACTATTCTGTGTTTACCCAATTTACTTATGGTTTCCTTCTTTATGTTTAAGTCACTCACCCATTTTGAATTTATCTTGGTGTAGGGTGTGAGGTGTTGATCTATTCCTAGTCTCTCCCACACTGTCTTCCAATTTTCCCAGCAGTTTTTATCGAATAGTGGATTTTTGTCCCAAAAGCTGGGATCTTTGGGTTTATCGTATACTGTCTTGCTGAGGTCGTTTTCCCCCAGTCTATTCCACTGATCTTCCTTTCTGTTTCTTAGCCAGTACCAAATTGTTTTGATGACTGCTGCTTTGTAATATAGTTTGAGGTCTGGGACTGCAAGGCCCCCCTCATTAGTGTTTTTTTTCATTATTTCCCTGGATATCCTTGATCTTTTGTTCTTCCAAATGAACTTTGTTATGGTTTTTTCTAAATCAGTGAAGAAGTATTTTGGTAGTTCAATAGGTATGGCACTAAATAGATAAATAAGTTTGGGTAGGATGGTCATTTTTATTATATTGGCTCGTCCTATCCATGAGCAGTTAATGTTTTTCCAATTGTTCAAGTCTAGTTTTAGTTGTGTGGCGAGTGTTTTGTAGTTGTGTTCATATAGTTCCTGTGTTTGTCTTGGGAGATAGATTCCTAGGTATTTTATTTTGTCTAAGGTGATTTTGAATGGGATTTCTCTTTCTAGTTCTTGCTGCTGAGCTGTGTTGGAGATATATAGAAAAGCTGATGATTTATGTGGGTTTATTTTGTATCCTGCAACTTTGCTAAAGTTGTTGATTATTTCAATTAGCTTTTTGGTTGAATCTCTAGGATTCTTTAAGTAGACCATCATGTCATCCGCAAAGAGTGATAACTTGGTCTCCTCCTTGCCTATTCTGATGCCTTCAATTTCTTTATCTTCTCTAATTGCTACTGCTAGTGTTTCTAGTACAATGTCAAATAGTAGAGGTGATAATGGGCATCCTTGTTTCACTCCTGATCTTATTGGGAATGCATCTAGTTTATCCCCATTGCAGATGATATTAGCTGTTGGTTTTAGATATATACTGTTTATTATTTTTAGGAATGACCCTTCTATTCCTATGCTTTCTAGTGTTTTTAATAGGAATGGGTGTTGTATTTTATCAAAGGCTTTTTCTGCATCTATTGAGATAATCATGTGGTTCTTGCTAGTTTGCTTGTTGATGTGGTCAATTATGTGGATGGTTTTCCTAATGTTGAACCAGCCCTGCATCCCTGGTATGAATCCTACTTGATCATGGTGAATGATCCTTCTGATCACTTGCTGGAGTCTTTTTGCTAGTATCCTATTTAAAATTTTTGCATCTATATTCATTAGGGAGATTGGTCTATAGTTTTCTTTCTCTGTTTTTGACCTGCCTGGTTTTGGAATCAGTACCATGTTTGTGTCATAAAAGGAGTTTGGTAGAACTCCCTCTTTGCTTATTATGTCAAATAGTTTGTATAGTATTGGGGTTAACTGTTCTCTGAATGTTTGATAGAATTCACAGGTGAATCCATCAGGCCCTGGGGATTTTTTCTTAGGAAGTTCTTTGATGGCTTGATGGATTTCAATTTCTGATATGGGATTATTTAAGAATTCTATTTCCTCTTCTGTTAGTCTAGGCAGTTTGTATTTTTGTATATATTCATCCATTTCTCCTAAATTGGTGTATTTATTGCCATATAATTGGGCAAAGTAATTTCTAATGATTGCCTTAATTTCCTCCTCATTGGAGGTGCTGTCCCCCTTTTCATCTTTAATGCTGTGAATTTGCTTTTCTTCCTTCCTTTTTTTAATTAGATTGACCAGTACTTTGTCTATTTTGTTTGTTTTTTCAAAGTACCAGCTTCTTGTCTTATTTATTAAATCAATAGTTCTATCACTTTCGATTTTATTAATTTCTCCCTTAATTTTTAGGATTTCTAATTTGGTTTTCTGCTGGGGGTTTTTAATTTGATCGCTTTCGAGTTTTTTCAATTGCATTTCCAATTGATTGATCTCTGCTCTCCCTTGTTTGTTAATATGAGCTTTCAGGGATATGAATTTGCCTCTGATTACCGCTTTGGCTGCATCCCAAAAGGTTTGAAAGGATGTTTCGCCATTGTCATTTTCCTTGATGAAATTATTAATTGTTTCTATGATTTCTTCTTTAGCTAAACGGTTTTGGAGTATCATATTGTTTAATTTCCAATTGGTTTTAGATTTGGTTTTCCATGTACCATTACTAATCATTATTTTTATTGCCTTGTGATCTGAGAAGGCTGCATTCATTATTTCTGCTTTTTTGCATTTGTGTGCTATGTTTCTGTGACCTAATGTATGGTCAATTTTTGTGAATGTGCCATGTGGTGCTGAGAAGAAGGTGTATTCCTTTTTATCCCTATTTATTTTTCTCCATATGTCTATTAATTCTAATTTTTCTAAGATTTCATTCACTTCTTTTACCTCTTTCTTATTTATTTTTTGATTTGATTTATCTAAATTTGATAATGGTTGGTTTAAGTCTCCCACTAGTATGGTTTTATTGTCTATTTCTTCCTTCAATTCTCCTAGTTTCTCCATTAGAAATTTGGGTGCTATATTATTTGGTGCATACATGTTGATTAATGATATTTCCTCATTGTCTAGAGTCCCTTTTAACAAAATATAATTACCTTCCCTATCCCTTTTGATCAGGTCTATTTTTGCATTGGCTTTATCAGATATCATGATTACCACTCCTGCCTTCTTTCTATCAGTTGAGGCCCAGAAGGTCTTACTCCATCCTTTAATTCTGACCTTGTGGGTGTCAACCCGCCTCATGTGTGTTTCTTGAAGACAACATATGGTAGGGTTTTGGATTCTAATCCATTCTGCTATTCGTCTACGTTTTATGGGTGAGTTCATCCCATTCACGTTCAAAGTTATGATTGTCATTTGTGGACTCCCTGGCATTTTGATTGCCTTCCCTAATTCTAACCTTTTCTTCTTTGGCTCTACCTTTTAGTCCAGTGATTTACTTTGAATCAGTCCCCCTTGTCCCCTCCCTTGATGTTTCCCTTTTTAGTCCCTCCCTTTTTGTTCCCTCCCCCTCCCCCCTCTCTTTCCCTCCCTTTTTGTTCTCCCTCTCCCCCTCCCCCCCTTGGTTTTCCCTTCTCCTTACCCTTGTTGGGTAAGATAGAATTCAAGATCCCAATGGATCTGGATGTTTTTCCCTCTCAGAGTTGATTTCCCTGAGATTGAGGTTTAAGTAAACCCCCCCCCTCTCTTCCTCTCCTTCTTATAGGAGTTTTCTTCCCCTCCCCTTCCCATATGAATCTTTGTGTGAGAACCATTATTCTATTTGGTCTTTCTTTACCCCCTATTTATACATTACATTTTCCCCACATATTAGTATACATAGGTTGATATAAATGTAGTCCTTATAGAAGAGAGTTTGAGTAAAAGAAGATAACATTTTTCCCCTTTCCTTAATATTTACCTTTTCAGGTATTCCTTGCTCTTTGATTTTCGGTATCAAACTTTCCACAGAGCTCTGGTCTTTTCTTTGCAAAAAGTTGGAAGTCTTCTATTTTGTTGAATGCCCATACTTTCCCTTGGAAGTATATAGTCAGTTTTGCTGGGTAGCTGATTCTTGGTTGGAGACCCAGCTCTCTTGCCTTTCTGAAGATCATGTTCCATGCCTTACGATCATTCAGCGTAGAACTTGCAAGGTCTTGTGTGATCCTGATTGGCATTCCTTTATATCTAAATTGTCTTTTTCTGGCTTCCTGTAGGATTTTTTCTTTTGTTTGATAGCTTTGGAATTTGGCAATTACATTCCTGGGAGTTGTCTTTTGGGGGTTTAGTGTAGAAGGTGTTCTGTGAGCTCTGTCAGTGGATGTATTGCCCCCTTGTTCTAGAATCTCTGGGCAATTTTCTTTGATTATATCTTGTATCACCATGTCCAGTTTGGTGTTTATTTCTGGCTTTTCTGGGAGTCCAATTATTCTTAAATTTTCTCTTCTCCCCCTGTTTTCCAGATCTATCACCTTGTCAGTGAGATATTTTATGTTCTCTTCTAATTTCTTGGTGTTTTGGCTTTGCTTTATTAGTTCTTGCTTTAAAGCCTGGTTTTCTTTTACAGTTTGGTCAAACTGGTTTTGTAGATGCGTGAATTTCTTTTGCATCATTTCCCACTTTTCCTCCCAGAGGGCTTCCATCTTTTTGGTCCTTTCTGATTCAAATTCTTCATGGGTTTGTGGAGAGTTTCTATTTCCTTTGGAAGATTTTGGAGAATTTTCTTGTATATCTTCTTCTATCTGCTCTGTATTTTGTATTTTGGCTCCATAGAATGTGTCCAGAGTCGCCCCTTTCTTCTTATTTTTCTTGGTATTTTGGGGCTTCTGTGCTTCTGTGGAGTTTGTCATCTCTGAACGTGGAGGATTGGCTTTTCTTGTCTTTGTCTGGTGATCAGAGGCTTTAGTCCTGGGAAGATGTTGGTTCTATGAGCGTTCCCTGGGTTAAACTGAATATGCCTCACTGGAACTGGAATGGAAGGGTCGGACCACGAGGCCACTCTCTCCCCCTGGCTCGATTTCCGGAAGTTGCCTTCAGAATCCCTGGCCGTGAGGCTGTTTCGTCGGCCTGCGGGGGGATGGGCTGCCGCTTCCCCAAGCTCCGAGAGCACAGACTTTCACTGAGACTTGGATAGCAGGATCCAGCCCGTGAGGCTGTCTTGCCCGCCCTGAGGGTTGCTGTTGTTTTGACCAGCTCTCTGCAGCGGAGGCCCCAGGCAGTAACTTTCACCCGGACCGACCAGCTCTTTGCAGCGGAGGCCCCAGGCAGTAACTTTCACCCGAACCGACAGGCTCTCTGCAGCGGAAGCCCCAGGCAGTAACTTTCACCCGGACTGGGACTTGGGTAGAAGACCCTGAGGGTTGTTGTTCCTCAGACCCTGCTCTCTGAGCCCGGCGCCGCTGCCGCTTCCGGGAGCCTTGGACTCTGCGCTCCTACCCCTGAGGTCCGAGGGATCTCGGGTTCTGGCTTTTAAGGGGAGCCGTACCTTTTGAACCGGGTCCAGGTCCAGGAGGAGGGTTCCCAGGGTCTGTGCTGTTGATCGTTTTGAATTTCGGCGCCTTAGGAGCTTCTAGTTTGAGATCGGTCGGGAAGGGTTTTCCGGAGATCTGAACTTCAGCTTTCTCTAAGCCGCCATCTTAACCGGAAGTCCCTAGGTTTCTGTTTTTTCAGAAGACCCAGCTCTCTAAGGGGGGAGGGGTTGTGGCTTGCCTGGACTCTGAGGGCTCCTGATGGGATTAGGTTCAGGTGGTGTGGGCTGAACTATCCCGGAGCCAAAAAAAGGAAGAAAAAAAAAAGCAGCAATCTCCTCTTCCACAGTCTGTGTTGAGTGCCCAGAAACTGGCCCGGGTTACTTTCAAGGTAAGCTCTTTGGAGCAACCGTTTTGCCAGCCCTGAGTTTTCTGTCCTTTCAGTAGCTCTGAGGGCTCCTGATGGGATTGGGTTCAGCTGGTGCCCTAAAGCTGTGACCTCCCTTGAGACTCAGATGGAAGGACCCAGCCAGGGAGCTACAGGCTTCCCTCTTCTCTCTATGATTCCCTGCCGTCTGTGTTGGGCACCCTGGAGACTGGCTCAGGTTGCTTTCAAGGTGAGTCCTCAGAGCCCTGAGGTTCCTGCTGCTGCCTTGGGCTCAGCACTCTGGGTTGGGGGGGATGGGTCCTGGGACCTTCTTTCTGTCTACCCCTTAGATCTGAGTGATCTAGGGTTCTGGCTTTTAAGGTGTGGTACCTTTTGATCCAGGTCCAGGAGGAGGTTTCCCCAGGTCTATCCTGTTGTTCAGCTTGAATTTTGGTGGCCTAGGAGCACTCTGTTTGCGATCGGTAAGGAAGGGTTTCCGAGGTCTGAACTTTCGCTGCTTCTACACCGCCATCTTGACCGATTCTTCTTAGAGTATATTAAAACACTATACCATATTTAATTATAGAAATAAATTTTATGATAGCAATTTTGTTTCTTAATTTATTAAAAAAGATTCTAAATTTAAAATTAGAAAGTGTTTAACTTGATGATAAAAAAGCAATAATTACTGATTCTTCCGATAACTGAATATTGAACAATCACCTAAAATCCTTCTCATAAGCGTAAAAAGACAAAACTAAATAAAAAACAAAAATGCAAATTAACTCTGGGACAACAATGTGTCCTCTGTTCTTGCCATTTTCTATTTTAACTTTAAAATAGCATAATAACACAGAATTGCTCCATAATTGATGAATGATATATATATAGCAAACAAAATTCATTTTTTGATAATGATATGAAATGAAGAAAAAAGGATCATTTCCTCCATTTTATTTTCTAATATTCTTTCTAATATTTATTAACACATGCAACTAAGATAGTGATGGAGTATAGAATACTTATTCTCTTTTGTTTATAAATCACAATTTATGTTGTAGCCTAAGGATAATGGTTTAACATTGGTATTTTTAATATTGATTTTCCTACAGATTTATCTCAAAACAACAATATTTCAACTTCCGGGAAATGTAGTTTTTAGGGTAACAGATTTCCAGTTATACAATATTGATTATAAGACAGAAGGTAAGATTTAAAAAAAGAAATTTATGAGTTGATTCTATGGACAGATGATGGACTCAACCTGAAGAAACACACATTCACATTGAGAGGTATTGCAAAAGGGACAATAAAGACAAATAATTAGAAAACTATCAATTGTTTGTAGAGAAGGCAAACCATTAATATAACAATATTGGCATTATTTAAATTCATTTACTTATTCACTTTCATACTGGACTACCAAAGGATTATTTCATAGAGCTACAAATATAATAATGAAATTGATTAGGAGGGATAAATGGCAAAGAAACTCAAGGACAATAATAATAATAATAATGATAATAATAAAATGGGAATAAAGAGACTTAGCCGTGCCAGATCTAAAATTATACTATAAAACTGTCATCATCAAAATAATTTATTACCTATAAAATAGGAGAGTTGATAAATGGAACCAATTCAAATCTAAGGAGTACCCATTAATTATCGAATGGTTGAACAAATTAAGGTATATAGATGCAATGGAATACTATAGTGATATAATAAGTAAAGAAGGGTAAGTTGTAGAGATTTGTATGAACTGATGTAGAGTGAAGTGAGCAGAGTCAGGAGAATAAATGATGAAATAGTAATAGAATAAAGAGAAACAACTTTGAAAGACTTAGGATCTTTGATAAATGCAATGAGAGACCTGATTGCAGGGTACTGATAATGAACTATACCATCTAGTTCCTGATATTGTGCCAATGAATTAAAAATGCAAAGTAAGAGATATATTTTGGAATATGACAAATGTAGAAATCTAATTTACTTGATTACCCATATTTGTTATGAGAATTTTGCTTTGTAAGATAAGAGACATTCTTCTTGCCCCTCTTCCACTCTCACTTATAAAGGGTTAATATTATGGTTGAGACTGAAAAAAAATCTAAATTTAAATCGTTGCCAAGGGAAATCCCAAATAATAAAATACCCAAGTCAGCTGCCAAATTTTTATGGTGATTTAATTACAGCAGGAGGAAGAAAATATTAGAGGGAGAGAGAGAGAGAGGGAGAGAAGGAAAGAAGTTTAACTCAGAACCACTCTGGCTCAGGCTGAGCCAAAGTGGGTGTTAAGGCCTTTGGAAAGCCAAGGCAGAGAAAGGGGTCAGTCCTTATCACTCACGTGACCAGTCTGAAGAAAAGCTGTCGGCAGGGCTCCTCCAAACTCAAGCTCTAGGATCGAACTGAACTCTAGGTAATGCTTTCCATGCTTCTTTAATTTATTTATGACTCCTTATGTTTCATTAATTACTCTTTCTTAATTCTAATCCATAGAATAGTAGATTTAGAAGTGAGAAGGACCCTGGAGGTTATCTGGTCTAAACTCATCATTTTACAGATGAGAAGATTAAAGTCTAGAGAATTTATGTGACTTGTATAAGTCACACATATGGTAAGGAGCCGAAAAAGGATTCAATCTTCTAACTCCACATTCATATTCTTTCAGATGTATTCAGCAAAATATGCATTTAAAATTTTTAAAAATGAATGGTGCCATGTGAGTGTTATATTGAATGGAACAGAACAAGCTAGAAAAGAACTCTTATAAAGTATATCTGGTAAGAAAGCAGTTTCCATAGCAACTGTGGTTTAGAGACTATCCTGTATCTAGCTATTTCTTTTACTACATCTGAACAGGGATATGAGCATGGTCTTCCTGACAACCCTTTAACTATCCAACATTGCGATATAAATAAAATACTTCAAATTAAAAAGGGCACATTTCTTTGTGTACTCTGTATTGAAGCTTGCATATCAGTGACTGATGGGAAATTGCATTTGTAGATATCTTTTGAAATACCAGCAGTTAAAAAGGTTCAATATAAAATCCAATTATAACCTTTCCCTGTGTTATGAACACACAGAATTGAGGCAGATAAATTCTAACAGCTGTGTTGAACAGTTTTTCACATTTTATAAAAACAGGATCTTGGAATTATAACTAATAACTTTCCCACAAATTCATATTTTGATGTAGTTTTTAATTGAATTGGTGTTAAGCTCTTTCTTTGCATTGACTTCAGGAACTCTCTCACAGAGGCTCCAAATCATTGCTTTAATCTCTGCATAGAAATACAGCTTATGTCTCTAACTGAGATATAAATAACAAGATGAGTATTCAATACACCTTCATCTCTATTTTCATTGCAAAGAAAAAAATGGATTTGTGTTTTTTTTTTCTTTTACACAGAGATTGAACCTTCAAAACCCTCATTCTAATCAGCAGGTGCACATAACTGACAAATGGTTCTGTCAGTGGACCATAACCATATAATTATGCTATTGAAAGACATTTCTGTCACTTGCTAGCAGAATGGGCAAAGTGCATATTTCTTTGGTGTTTATGCTGTCAGACATTTTATAATGTCCTTTGCAGGCAGAAAGGAGGTTCCTTTACAACGACCAAAGATTTCTTTTTCTTATGTACATTACAAAAAGCACTGCATTCAGTCTGTAGGTCATGGATTTCATTTATGACTTGGAAGAACTTTGGGTGATACTAAGTAAGCCATTAGTTTCCCTACCAAAAAATGGGTCTAAATGCACTTTCTTGTTTACTTGATCCAGGGATGTTATAAAGCTAAAGAAGACCACAAAATATTTAAATATCTAAGTATCACAAAATATTTTAAATCTTTTGAAACTGTCTTTTTCATTGTTATTCTAGTTTTCCATTTAATCAAGATGTTATATGTTATCATTTAGCATCTACATTAGTAACTGATATTTTCGATGAGGAAAAATCATGGAACCTAAAGCTGGGCATGACTAAATAACTATACACAGAAGGAATCTGAGCTGGGAGTTTCAGAGTTAGAAAAAGAAAACAAATCACAGAAATACTAGATAATCTTATTAAAAATAATGACCGCTATTAAAAATATTATTAAAAAATAATGACAGCCCTGAGGGGAAAATTCATGTCTCTAAATGCTCTTGTTCAGAAAAGAAAAAAAAACACAGATAAATGAATTGGACATGTAAATTATATTAGAAAACCAACAAATTTCTAAAAGTTCAATTAACACCAAAATAGAGACTGAAAATTGAAGATTTATAAAATTAAAATAAAAACATTGAATTGAATTTTAAAATAGGATCTGGAGCTTAAAAATCGCTTTAATGACAAAATATTAGCTAATTTGATGAAAATTAAAGGGGAAAATCAAATTACTTAAATAAAAATTATAGGTAAAATTATCTAAAGGAAATTTAAAGAGAATCATTAGAAAGGATGTAGGAAGAAACAGTAAAATAACAATACTTGAAGACTTCAATGTCTCTATTTCAGACAGGAAATTTTAGTAAATAAATAAATAAAAAGAAGATAAGAGAATAGAACTTTAGAAAAGTTAAGATTTGATAGATGTGTAGTGAAATGATGAAAAGAAAACTTTTTATCTTTGATCTAACAAAACTTTTACCAAAAGAAAAACCAGAGTTCCTCCAGCCTGAAACTGACTACCCTTCTCAAACCCCATTCCAAAAGCCCTCCTTGGAGAGGGATTGGTCCTTATGGACCAATCCTGTGTCCTGTTAGTAGGGGGTGTGTGGTCTCTTTCTAGCACAGGATTAGTTCAATCAAGATCAATCCCATGCCAGGAAGTGGCAGGGAGGGAACCTTGGGGCATGCTGGATGATATAGTGCCCAGCATACAGTTCTCTTTAACACAACAAAGAATGCTGGGGGATGCAGTCCCCCAGCCACAATATTTTCAAAACCCACAGTAGCAATTACTGAATGAGATTAGGAAGTAGTATAAATTTATATTTTTTTCAAATATTCCTGGAACCATTACAAAATGTAACAAATTTTAGGGCATAGAAATAATCACAAAAATTGAGAAAATCAGAGGTAATAAATACATCTTTTACCAAACACAATGCAATTAAAATTGTATTCAGTAAGGGCCTTTGAAAAGAGGATTAAAATTTAATTGGAAAGGGGCAGGTAGGGTATCTCAGTGGTTTGAGAGCCAGGCCTATAGATGGTAGGTTCTACCACCTATAGGTGGTAGGTTCAAATTTGGCCTTAGATACTCTGTGTGTAACCCTGGGCAAGTCACTTAACCACAATTGTTTAGCTCTTTCACCTTTTCTGCCTTGTAACCAATACTTAGTATTGATTCTAAGATGGAAGGTAATGTTAAAAAAATTAATTGGAGACTAAATAAGTTCAAAAATTAGAGACAATGCAGTAATGACCCATGGGTTAAATAATAGAATTCCATTATTATTCAACATATCAAAACTTGTGGATTGCAGTTAAAAGGATGTTTTCTCAAAAACAATTTACCTTTAATACTTTGGTAAGTAAAAGTTAAAAAAATAAACAGGCAAATGAATTGAGAATGAAACTAAAAAATCTAGTAGATAAAAACCCAATTAAATAAAAATATAAATTCTAATATGAAGATTATTAATAATGAAAACAAAAAATAATTTAAAATTTGCTGTTTATATAATAATAAACTGTTAGCTAATTTGTTTTTAAAAAAGAAAGAGCAAACCCAAATGAATAATATTTTAAAAATTAGCAAGGAAAATTAACAAATGAAGAAGAAAAAACTTATTAGAAACCATTTTGCCCAACTATATGCCAATAATAATTACAGTTGAAATGAAATGGATGAATATGCACAAATATATAAAATAGTCAAATTAATAGAATAAGAAATAAAGAACTGAAATAATCCAATCTCAGAAAAATCATTTTGAATAGTAACAAATGAACTTCAAAATTTAAGAACTAGTACCAGATAGATTTATACATTAATTTAATCAAGCATTCAAAGAATGATTTTCAACATAAGCAATTTGTAAAAATAGGAAAATATGACATCTTATTCCTTCTATAATACAGATATGATGTTATTATCTAAACCAGGGAAAATGAAGAGAGAAAGAAAAGTATACATGCATATCCATAATGAATATTGATAATTTTTTGTATAAAATATTGGTGAGAGATTACTACTCAGATACACATACACACACAAAATGCACACATACACACACTCTCTCCATATATATATAAAGTTGTATTTATATCTATAACAAGAGTGGTGATTAGTTCAATATTAGGATAGTTATAAGTGAGATATGCTTTATTTAAGAGAACAATAAAATTCCTATAATTATATAGATATAGAGAAAAGATTCTGACAAAAATATATGTATATTTACTTAATATAATGTTTATCTAAAGCCAGCAGCTAGCAAGATATGTATAGGGATAAACTGTAGGACTTTCCAATAAGATCCAAGGTAATGATATTCATTTTTCTATTATTATTTGATCTGGTGGTACTACAATTTTAATTACCGCAATAAGAAAAATAAATCAGAAGTACAAGGACACTCACAGGTAACAAAATTACTGCTTTTTTTTGGCAGATGAAATAATGCTTTCTTTTGTCAACATGGAAATCTAGAAATCCCCAGTTTACTTAGTTGGGAGATTGAAACCCCAGGTTTTGACCTTGTCACAGGAGATTTTCCCCCTGAGGGAAGGTCCCACTTCACCAGAAAATAGACATCTACTTCAGGTGGGAGAGAAGCCCCAACCCAAGTCCAGTGACTCTTGGTCTCCAGAAGCCTTTTCCCAGTATATCACACCCTTCTTTGGTGCTACCCAAGTTGAAGGTCCAGAGTTCAGTCCTGGGAAGGAGGATGTGATATACTGGGAAATACTTCAGATGGGGCTTATCTCCCACCTGAAGGAGATATCTATTGTCTGGTGAAGTAGGACCTTCCCTCAGGGGAAACTCTCCTGTGACAAGGTCAAAACTTGGGGTTTCTACTTCCCTACTAAATAAACTGGGGACTTCTAGATGAAGAATCAACTAAAATTAACTGAAACAATAATTTCAGTAAAGTAGTACAATACAAAATAAATCCAGAAAAATCACTAGAATGTAAAGAATGGGTGTAAAGTAAAATCCATCAGGAAGAGCTAGAAAGAGAAATTCCATTTAAAATAACTACAGAATATGTGCATATTTGGGAGTCAAACCACAAAGATTTATACAGAAACTATGTGACTGTAACTATAAAATACTCAAAAGAGATAAGGATGGATTTGAATAATTAGATACCTATTTGTTGCTCATGGGTAGGCTACCAAAATTAACTTAGGTAAATTCAATGCTATATTAAACAAAACACCAATGGATTACTAGATAGAGCCTGAAAAATAATTATCACTAAATTCATCTAGAGAAATAAAAGGTCCAGAATCATGAGGGAAATAGTGAAAATAAAAAGTGAGAAGAGACTTTAAAAGTACCAGATCTCAAACTATAATAAAAGCAGCAATCATACAACCTACCTAGCAGTGATTTTTTAAAAAGAGAAATTAATCAGTGGAACAAATTAAAAAATACAGGGTACAGAAGAAAAAATAACTTGGGAGGTAAATGTTTGATGAATTCAAAGACCCTAGATTCAAAGACTCTTTATTTGACAACCCTCACTCCCAGGCAGAAATTCAGTTTGGACCAGCATCTCATACTACATTCCCTAATAGGATTCAAATCAATACATGGCTTAGATATCAAAAGTCAAATCATAAACAAATTTGAGAACCAAGACTTTACCTTTCAGCTTTATGGACAGGTAAAGAGCTTATAACCAAATGAATGATCAAGAAGACTATAGGAAATGAAATAGATGTGCTTGATTATATAATATTGAAAAGTTTTTTGCACAAACAAAAGCAATGCTAAAATAAGAAGGAAAACATAAGTGAGAAGAAAATGCCTTTACAGAAAATTTTCTTTTAAGATCTGATTTTCCAGGATCTGATCAAAATTTATGAGTACAATGGCAATCGAAGTACTGATATGAACAAGAAATCTTCAAAGGAAGAAATATAATTTGTCAAAAATCATGTAAAATTCTCTAACTTACTAAAAATTAGGGAAATGCAAATTATAGCAATTTGGAACTTCTCTTTTGTATTCTTCAAAATGACAAAGATAACAGAAATAAGAACTCTGATCAATGCAATGACTGATAATTCCAGATAGTCAATGATGTAGTATATAATCTACCTCCAAACAAAGAAGTCATGTACCCTGGCTAAAATGGAAATTGAAAAATGTTGGGAGGGATGTGTAAAAACCGAGACACTAATATACAGTTTGTGGAACTGTAAACTGGTACAACTATCCTGGAGAATAATCTCTGAATGCCATATGATCTAGCAATGTCACAGTTAGGTCTGGATCCCAAAGAGATGAAAAATAGGAAAAGAGAATCTACCTGTACAAAAATATTTTTAGTAGTTCTTTGTGTGGTGGAAAAGAACTGGAAACTGAAGAGATGTCCATCAATTCAATGGCTGAACAAGTTGTGGCATGTGCTTGTAACAGAAAACTATTGGGGCATAAGAAGATAAAAAAAAATCCTGCAATACATGAAGTTATACAAAATGAAGTGAGCAGAACCTAAAGGATGCTGTAAACAGTAACAACAATAATGTATCATAATCAACTGTAAATGACTTAAGGCAAGGATCCAGGATTACTCCAAGACTTGTGATCTTAGAAAAGGATTTCCACTAAACAGAAGGAACAGATGGAGTCCAAATGCAAGTTGAAACATACCATTCTTTATTTCCTCCATTAACTTTTCTGTAGTGTAGGCAATGTGTTTCTTCTTTCATAAGAAGACAAACAAGGAAATATGTATTGTATAATAATTTGTACAAGACCTATATCATATTGCCTGACTTCTTGGGGGTGTGTGTGGGAATGAGGTAGAAGGGAGAGGGAGAAAGCTAATAGTAAGAAATTGTATTCACATGCAAACTAGAAAAAATAAAAAAAAATTAATAAAAAAGGAAGTCACACATTCAAGATGCAGAACAAGGTATATACATTGTTGCATATGATGGATGCAGAATATTGCCTTGCTTACTATCCATTTTCATTATGAAGATTTTAGTTTTATTTTATTAATATGAAAAGGATATGGGAGGGAGAAAAAAAGAAATGCTTGCTAATTGAAAAAAGTAAAATTGGTTACCTAGAAATATTGACGCATCTTAGGAAATGGTGAAAAGGACAGTTTCAAAGAAACTGGGGAAGTACTGCATAAATAATACAAAGTAAAGTGAGCAGAAATGGGAAAGCATATTATTATGCAATAACAATGTTGTAAAAACAAACTTCAACAACTTATGAACTTGGATCAATGTAATGATCATTCAGGATTCCAGAACACTAATGATGAAGTATGCTCTCTACTCCTGAAAGAACCAAAAGGCTCAAGATGTAAACTGAGATATATAAATATATAGCTAATTGAGGGAGGAGGGAGAAGAGGGGAGGTAGAGGAAGAAGCATTTATTTAACATCTTCTATATGTTAGATACTGCACTAAGTACTTTATAAATAATATCTTATTTGACCCTCACAACAACTCTGCCAGGTAAATGCCATTATGATTTTACAGGTGAAAGAACTGTGACCAACCAATAAATTGATGTGCCTGGGGGTCATTAAGCTAGTAGGTAACTGAGGGTATGTTTGAACACAAGTTTTTCTGATTCCAGGTCCAGAAACCTAGGACATATGGGAATTTGTTTTACTTGATTACATTTGTTACAAATGTGGGAGAAAGAGAAAATAAACACGTTAATTAAAAAATTTAAATAAGAGTTGAATAAAAAATAATGTGAAATCCTTGAGGGTAGAGACTGCTTTTACCATTCTTTATATTTCCATCTTTTACAACTGTGCCTATTATACAAAACTGATTAAGTAACTGCTTATTGACTAATGAATTGACCTTGTGTCCTCTGTATGTTCTTGAAGAGAAAAGGAATACTCAACTTTTTTCCTGTCCATGGAATGTATATCCTCAGAAAGAGTGAGGCAAGGATGAAGAGATAGCCCAGAGTTTCAATTTAACATTTTTATGGGACCCATAATACCTTTAATTGAGAATGTCTGGAATTATGAGTGAAAGAAATGAATTGCCTCTTCTCTAAACTTATCGCTGATGCCTTTCTTTGGATGATTCATAGGACTTAGGGCTGAAGGGGACCTTAAAGATCATCTACTCTAGTCCATTCTTTTTAAAAATGAGGAAAATGAGACCCGCAAAGTCTGGTTATCTCTTAGTTACTTCTTATGAGACAGAGGACAAAAAAAGAAGAAAAAATACATGAGATAGCCCAAAGAAAGAGCCTGAGTCACTTTAGTTCATATTTTGAATGAGGACATTTTAGATGTGGACTGACATTTCCAACTTAGTAAAAATGTAAGCAATTTCCAGAAAACTGTTCAAATAATGACTATTTAAAGATGGTGTGTTCTGTGGAATGATGATTCACAACAATGAATCAAGAGCAGTGTTGTTTTTATTACTATTCATAGGAGACTTCTTCAGGATTTTTATCTATTCATAGTATAATATGTATGGTCTTGTATAGTATATTGTAAATAAATATAAACTGGCAGAAAGGCCATCTATAGTAAGCAGCAGAGCACCTCAAATGTGGAAAAAAAGGTGTGTGTGTGGGGGTGATGACTTTTTTTCTCCTTCACTGACTCATATTTTATATCCCAAACATTCATCCCCATTTTTCACCCTTTGCCTGCTTTATTGTTATAAATTTTGTTATACCTTTTTTCCCCCTGAGAAATCTCATTAATTTTTATAACTTTAAGCATTTAGGGTAGTTTTTTAAATGAGTAAGTTCCACCCTTAACTCTTTTCTGAGCTTCAGATACTCTTTCCGCTCTTTATGTAGATGTAGCAATAGGACCTAAAACATACCTATAACTGGATTAATTATCTTTCCTCCTAGAATCTACTTCCTCTAACTTTACCATTTCTGTTAGTATTACCAACGTCTAGCATCCCATGTTCAAATCCTCAATGTTATCTTTGACATTTCCCTCTACCTTACTTTCCAAAATGCCAAGTCTTATTGCTTCTACATCTGTTTATCTCCTGTAACTGTCTTCTTTTCTCTATTCCTATGGACATTATCCTTCTACAGGTCATCATCATCAATTGCCTGGCCTATAATAATACTTTCATTATTCCATTGTTCTATCTAATCTAATACATCCAACCCATCATTCTCAGCATTACCAGATTAATCTTTCTTATTCACAGGTCTCAATATGTTATTCTTCTGCTCAGAACCTTTCAATAATTCTCTACTGACTCTTTAATAAAATTCAAATTCCTTAGTGTAGCATTCATAGTCCAATGCCAGTGGTCCACCCTCTTTTCCCAGCCTTGTCTCAGACTTCTTTCCTCTATGTACTCTGAATTATTCCCTCTATCCATGTGGGTCACAAATCTTCAGCATCTTAATAGATGGTCCTTAAAAATCACTATGATCAGAACATTTTTCATCCTTTGGCCAGCCCAGCCGTAAAATTTACTACACCATCATATAGCAACTCTTCAAGGTTTCTCCAGTTTGTGACCTATTGGCTTTGATTTTGATGCTCCAGAGTCACAGCCACACCAAAATGGGCAATCAGAGGCAGGTTCTAATTGAGGTTTGTGTTTGGTTGCATCACTTCTGATTTGTTTTTAAAAATTATTTCATGCATTAATATAAGTAGACTACACATAAATTTTATTCTGTTAAATATATGTATAAAATCACAATTAATTTTGCTATTGTAATTGTTATGGGACTGAGATTTCATTAAACTGACCTGAGAAGAAATTTTAGTTTGTCTTTTCTTTTTATATTTCCCCAAGCTTCCTCTGAGTATGTAAAAACTTAATTAAATTTTTATTGCCATTATTTTAAACAACATTCTTTCCTTGAAAAGACAATAGTAGATGTATATTAAACTATGGACATTAAACTGCAGTTGAGGCTTGAAAGCCCATTAGAGTTCTAAGTTTAATTACTTTAAAAAGTTTTTTCCCCTTTAATTTTAGCTAGCATATAACATCAGCACTATTATGATAATGCAAAAGTAGTGAGATTGGTGTAAGTTTTGTTTAGAAAAAAATGTCAACTACCACTAATATCTATATTGGGAAAGGAAAATCAAGAGCTTTATTATTAGATCTTAGATTTGGAAATGACCATACAAGTCAAATAGTCTCATACCCTCATTTTAAAGATAAGGAAAATCTCTAAGAGATATCTTACATAGGAAGAAAAAAATGGACCTGGGATATAAACCCAGGTTTTCTAACTCCAAGTCTGGAATACCTTTTATTTCATCATACTACCTCTCAATATTATAATTCTATGTAAACTTACATTGCCAAATGTAACCACTTCCTACAGAATTACCAAACTATTTGTGCTTTGTTGACCAGGGATTGCATTTAATATAATTAAACTATAAGTTTCATGACTTCAGGGACAATGCCATATTCAAAATGTATATTCTGATAGCATCTATTCCAGTGTTTTACATGCAAGTGACACTTTAAATAAAGAAAAAACATTAGAAATATTTTTAGAATAGCTAAATTTATAGTGGGTTGTGTTACATGTATGCTTGACTGATGGAAGCATATAGTGTTATAATCATCACATTGGTTTTAAACAATTGTTTAGAATATTTTTCCATGGTTACATGAATCATGATTTTCCCCACCCCTCTTTCCTCCGCCTTCTGGAGCTGACAAGCAATTCCACTGTGTTATACAGGTATCATTGTTCAAAACCTATTTCCATGTTATTCATATTTGCAGTAGAGTGATCTTTTAGAATCAAAACCTTAATCACATCCCCATGGAACCATGTGATTGATCAATTGATTTTCTTCTCAATTTCTGCTCCCACAGTTCTTTCTCTGGATGTGGAGAGCGTTCTTTCTCATAAGTTCCTCTGGATTTTCCTGTGTCATTGCATTAATGCAAGTAGAAAAGTCTATTACATTTGATTGTGCCATAATATATCAGTCTCTGTGTTCAATGTTTTTCTGGTTCTGCTCCTATCACTCTGCATCAATTCTTAGAGGTCTTTCCAATTTACATTGAATTTCTTCAATTCATCATTCCTTTCTGCACAATAATATTCCATGACCAACATATACCACAATTTATCTAGCCATCCCCAAATCAATGGACACCCCCTAATTTTTCAATTTTTTTTTTTGCCATGGAAGTGCATGGCTATAAATATTTTTGTAAAAGTATTTTTCCTTATCTCGTTTGGGTACAAACCCAGCAGTGGTATGACTGGATCAAAGGGCAGGCAGTCTTTAAAAGTCCTCTGGGCACAATTCCAAATCGCTCTCCAGAATGGTTGAATTAATTCACAACCCCACCAGTAGGGTATTAGTGTCCCAATTTTGCCATATCCCTACAACGTTTATCATTTTCCTTTGCTGCCATATTGGCCAGTCTGCTATGTGTGAGGTGGTACCTCAATGTTGTTTTAATTTGCATTTCTTTAATCAGGAGGGATTTAGAACACTTTTTCACATGCTTATCGATAGTTTTGATTTCTTCATGCATCACATTGACTTTTCACAAAGGATGTGAAAATGGTTATTCGGTTTTGATGCCTTTAAAATGTTTTTAAGTTTATTGCAAAAGAAAAAAATCACAAATCATTCCATTTTCCCTCCTACTCTATGCCATACTAATGTCTCTGATAGCAAAGGATCAACTTGTTTATAATGAAGTTACATATGATTTCCAAATTCTTTAAGACACATATGCAATGATTCTGATAAAAATGATGAAAATATGATATCGCTTGCCTTACATCTCAAAATATTATCTAGGATTCAATTAAAGGGAACTCTAGAAAGAAATGTGATTCACATATTTAGAAAAGGCATATTTCCAAATAATAGGGAAAGTTATTAAATGCACTTTTTTTAAACTAAAGAAAGACTTTCTAGGTAAGGCTAGGAATTAGTTTTGTTAAAATAATAAAACTATGGATTGCTGGCTAATATGATAAAGAGAAAGGAGAGAAATTGCCCATGTTGAAAATTAACAAGGAAAAGTTACAACAAATGAAGAAATAAAATGTATTAGAAAGTATATTGCTAAATTATGTGCCAATAAAACTCATAATTTAAATGAAATGGATCCATCCATACAAATTAATTATGTTAATTGAAAAAGAAATAACTAACTTAAATAACTAAATCTTTTCAAAAATATGTATTTATTTAAAAACATTTTTTCCATGTTTACATGATTAATTTTCTTTCCATCCCCTCTTCCCTCTCCCCTCCCAGAGCCAACAAACAATTCAATTGAGTTGTACAAATGTTGTCACTTATACCTATTTCCATATTATTCATTTTTGCTATAGAGAAAAATTTTTAAGGCTTAAACCCCAAATCACACACCTATATATATATGTGTGTGTGTGTGTGTGTGTGTGTGTGTGACAATTGATGTCATATGTTTTGCTTTTGCATTTCTACTCCCATAGTTCTTTCTCTCAATGTCCATAGCATTCTTTCCCATAAGTCCTTCAGGAGTGTCCTGTCTTGTTGCATTGCTACTAGTAGCAAAGTCCATTACATTGGATTGTTCCACAGTGTTTTACTTTCTGTGTACAATGTTCTTCTAGCTCTGCTCAGCAATTTGTATCTATACCCCCAAAGTCACTAAATTATACATATTCTTTGACCTAACAATTTCATTGGTGGGAACTTAGCCCAAAGAAGTCAGAGAAAGAGAGAAAGGACCCTGACATAAAAATAATGATATCATCACTTTTTGTTGTAGTGAAGATCTGGCATCTAAGGGAAAAGTCCCTCAATTGGAGAATAACTAACACAAATGATGATATATAAGCTTAACTGAACATTATTGTTTTACAAGAAATAAAAAGGGGATAGTTTCAAGAGAAACATGGGGGAAATTGAATGAACTGATGTAAAGTGAACATAAGTATGAGGACTTATATGATGACTTTAATAATATAATGGAAAACAGCAGTGAAAGACTTAAGACCTATGATTAAAGCAATGAGCAGTCACAACTCCAAGGGATAAATGACAAATTATATTCTTTCCCTGTCTCCCTCCTTACCTTCTGACAGAGGAGTTTGAGAACAGAGATGTAGAATCATAGAATAATATGATATGACATAAAGACAGATCAATAAATATATATTTTGACAATGTGTGGATTTTTCTTG
The DNA here is from genome assembly GCF_027887165.1 of Monodelphis domestica. Taxonomy (NCBI): domain Eukaryota; kingdom Metazoa; phylum Chordata; class Mammalia; order Didelphimorphia; family Didelphidae; genus Monodelphis; species Monodelphis domestica. Next base: position 192,196,716 of record NC_077232.1, read on the forward strand.
ACTATACTTATTTTTTTGCAATCCATCAATGAACAAGCATCTCTTAATCACCTGCTTTTTCCAGGAACTGTACTTAGTGTTGAAGATACAAATATAAAAAATAAAACAATTCTTATTTTCATTGAAGTAGAATTGGGAAATTTATTAATAGTAATAAAATGAAGAATATCACTGAAATATTTTTAAAACGCACAAGAGAGAACAGAAGGAATTTAACAGGGAGAAAACGGAAAACAGGGCAGCTTTGAAATTAATGTCCTGAATTTATTATATGTTAAAAAACAGTCTTTTTTCTTTTCCTCTATGGAAATGATAATGTTGGTTAGTATTTGTGAAGTTCAAAATAACACCAAATAAGTTAATTTAAAAATATATAGAGACTTTCCACATTTAATGTTACCTCCAACTGCTTGACTATTAGGAAACCACCGACATTTGGGCCTTTCCAGTTAATAAGTTTATTGGTATTTCCATAGTGATACATACACAGGAGGCCAGATTTTTTTTCTGTGAGTCATCTGCAGAGAAAAACTCGTGTCTGGGTTACAGGAAACATAATAAAATTCAAAAGTAGTATGACTTTCAGCATAGATTTTTGAGTTTTGAAAGAGAAACTTAAAACATAGATTACAGGATGTGATATAACCAAAAAATTAAACCAGAAGGTAAGGGTACCACTAAGCATGTCTGTTATAGGCTTAGGGAAAGATATGGGAGACACATAGTTAGAGTCTATATGCATAGTAAACACAAATAGATACATTTTTAATATCACTTTTTGTTAATGCACAAATATTTAATGTAAGGCAATTTCATATTCATTCACATGGCCCTTAGAAAATTATTTTGTGTTATTTCAAATAAATTATAATCGAAACTTAAAGTTTCTACTAAGTAATTATACACAGAAAATACAATTTTCAATCAATATGCAATTTTGTGTGTCTTAAGTATTCAGATTTCTTGAATCACCTTGCTTTGAGTGAGGAGTTAAGTTTTTAATTTTTTTATTAAAGTCAAATAAAATTTTACAATTAATTCTTCTTTCATGTGGCACAGAATATATATTTTATAGCTAAAAGGAAACCAAGTGTAATCTAGATCAAGCCCCCTCCTACTTAGTTTTAGGATATATTCCTTTGAGAAATTTTTGAGGAGAATGCATCAAAACACTTATTAGGCACTAAGTGATTCAAATATAAAAGCCATATATTTCGGATCTCCAGGAACTTATGGTATATAGATACTATAGATATAGGAAAGTAGAGGCCAGGGAAGGGAATTATGGGCATAGAATCATAAAAATAGATAGTGCAATAATAGGAGAACCAAATGATTTGTCAATTTTAGAGGCAATGGTAATGAGCAAGATGTCAAAATGAGGAGGGGTACACATTGATAGGATGGAAAATCTAGAAGACAAAGGTGAGGATGCATAATTAAGTCACTGCACTAAGTACTAGAGGATAAAAAATAAGGGAAAAAATCTATCTGTCCTTAATGAGTTCAATCTAATGGAAGAGACAATGTACAAACAATTTTATACAAACTATATACAAGATAAATTGGAAATACTCAACAGATAGATGACAGATTTAGATCTGTGAATCATTGTCAGAGATGCTAGTTGAATCTGTATGAATTGATAAAATAATCAAGTGGAATAGTGTAGATAGAGAACAGAAGATGGGCTAGGACAAAGCCTTAAGGGGGTAAACTACAGCTGATTGATATGACTTGACTAAAGAAAACTGAGGCATCATCAGAGATGTAGGAAGTAAATAACACAGACATGACATGAAAATCTAGAGAAAAGACAATGTCAAAAAAGAGTCAGAGACTGAAGAGTGATCAAAGACCATTTCATATTTTCATATATTATAGATAACTTTGGAGAGAGCAGTTTCAGTTGAATTATGAGGTTGGAATGTAGACTACAGTTAAGAAAGTGGTATGAAAGGAAGTAGAGCCATACATTGTAGATGATCTTAAGGAATTAAGTCACAAAAGGGAGAAGAAATTTGAAGTTTGGGAAGTTTGGGCTTTTTGAAGATGGGAAACATACTCAGGAAGGAGCCAGGAAACAGGGAAAGAATGAAGATTACTAAGAGACTGAGAACAATACAAATGCCAGCATGCTGGAAAAGACAGAATGGGGATCACTTCTACATTTAAAGGAGTTTGAGTCAGAAAGAAAACTGATTACCTCTTCTTGTGGGACTGGGATAGAAAAAGGGAATGTTATAGTGAGAGAATACCATGCATGCCAAAGTTCTCTAGTCTGAGGACAGGAATTAAGGGGCACAAAAAGACTGTGAGCAAGTTATTGAACTGATTAGAGAAGGAAGGAGACTGTCCTTGTCTTTGGTAGACAACAGCCAACATAATGTCAATTGATGATTAATATGGATTGAATGAACTTCAAAGGAGGAGAAATCACTGAATTGAATTGTGGTGGTAGAGAGGGAAGTGGCAATGAAGAGCAGGGAGTATTCTGGTTCTCTCATTGTGTTTTCTCTCTCTGTCACTCTCTCTCTCTCTCTCTCTCTCTCTCTCTCTCTCTCTCTCTCTCTCTCTCTCTCTCTCTCTCCCCTCCCTCCCCCCTCTCTCTATGTTGGTGGGTAGGTATTAGTGAAATTGTCATTGATCCTGGAAATTATGGCCAGGGAAGTTGTATTATTAGGAGGGAGTCAGATAACAAGGAGTGCCAAAAAAAATTTAAAACAACAAGAAAGGAAATGTTTTATGAAAAAAAAAACTAGTTTGTTTCCTATGGAGTTTGACTCCAGAGAGCAGAGTGGAATGGGTGGTTAGCTGCAGAAAGACTGGATTGAGGAGAATGGGAATTTGAGGACTGAGAACAAGATTTGTCTACTTGCAGTGAGGGAATTCAGGATTATAGGGATGGTGGAGGAATGATGGAATGGAAGTTTGCAATCCTTGAAAAGTTCATATTGTTAAATATTGTCCAGCCTTGAAGTAGAGAACTTTGAGCAACTATGAGTAGCTGAAAGGGGATGGGGGGAGGGCTCTTGGATAGGGGTAAATGGTGAATTTGTAGGTGGAGCATGATAGATTAGGTATTTAGGAAGGAGCCTTCTGGGGAAGGTGCAGGTGAAACAAAATGCCTGTGAAATTTAGGTAGTTGTAAGGAGTACTTGGAACCGAAGGCTTCTCAGAGAGGCAGCATGTCACACACATGGATGGCTTGAATTAGTAAGATTCTGGGCATATCATTCAATCTTGGACTAAACTTTAGGAAGCTATAGGCAAAGGGGAGACGAGGTGGGAAAAGACAATCAAAGGAAATCTCACTGGGGGAAATCCCTTGCTTTTTCCCTACTTGTCATCTGACCCAAGAATCAGTAGTTCTACCCCAGAACCCCCAGGTTATCATCCTCTACAGAAAAATGACATGGGAAAGACATCTAAAAATGGAATAATTTGAAGCATTTCCAGGAGAATATCTTTTGTGGCATCAAATAGATCAGAAAGGGTGATTCATGGTATGCTTGAAGGTCTCAAAAGTCCAAAGGTTGGCAAGTTTAATGATGCATCTAAATTTGAGGGAGGAAAATCAGGAGAAGATTATATACAGTAACAGAAATATTGTAATGAAAACCAAATGTGAAAAATTTAACCACTCTGATTAATATAATGATTCAAAACAATTCCAAAGGATCCATGATGAAAAACATTATTTATCTCCAGAGAGAGATTTGATAAACTCAGTGTGGATTGAAACCTACTTTTTTTCATTTCATGTTTCTTGCTTTTTATTGTTTAAATTTTTTGGTAACATGGCAAATATAGAACTATATTTTGTATATATTCACATGTATAATTATATTGCTTTCTTAAAGGGTGGGGTAGGGGAGAAAGGAAGGGAGAAATTTTGGAAATAAAAAAATTTAAAAGGAATGTTATAAATAATAAAAGGGGAAAAAGAATTAATTGTCTAAATTAAAAACTGGAATTTGACAGTTAACCTACTCTTAACCTTCTTGTTTCTGAACAATATACCTTGAGTCCCATTTTGAATTTAAGAAGTTGAGCCATATAATCTCTATAGGTAAGTAAAACACAATCTACCATGGCATAAAGTTTAAAATCTTTTGAGGGAGGAAAAGGAAGTCACTGAATTAATTTCCTTATTTTAGGAAACAGTATCTATAAAAGCTGAATTTTGATTGCTTGAAATCGTCATGATTGACAAAACAATGTTAAGTATTGTAGAGTTTAAACACAAGTACAGCTGTTGTATGGGGATGTTCAAGGAATTTCTTGTAACAGAGAAGGGCCACTCATCAACTCAAGGGAATGTAAGGATAAGCCATCTAAATGAAACAGTAGAAACAGCTGGTGCACTCATAAATTTATATGAGACAGTTCAGCTGTATAGAATGAAAATTATGTTCTACTAACACTCTTTTTAATTAACTATAAAAGAGATTGCATTGCAAATTATAGAGATAATATCTGTTATTCAAATAAAACTATTGTTTTTTCATTCAAATAACTTTCCCAAATTTATTTTACTAATCTCTTCAATAATTAGAAGTTTGGCTCATAAACATGTTTGATGACACAAAATTGATGGTTTTGCCTTTACTTGGAAGGCAGTTTTAGCTTTGTTAAGAACTCTTGCAAATGTTTGGGGGGGTGTTAAAATTATTTGTTAACATCAGGTTAAAAAAACAATTATTCTGTTTAAATTATCTCTGTTTTACCTTCTTACCATTATCACAAGTAATTAAAAGTTATATATAATTTGTACTAATCACTACTTTTTCTCTCCCAACAAAGGTACGATAGTTATTTCATTAGCTTTATACTGATTTTGCTGTCTATTGAGCTAATAGGTAACACATTTTGTATAATGGAACAAAGATTTAATTAATTTTGAATAATTTTTAAAAGTCCTTCTGCAGGATTTCTCCTGACATTTTGTTGACATCAATGCTGTTTTTCAAGGGTAAAATAATTTCCTGAGAGTATGTGTCCTGACCACTGAGACAAGATGGGTGCCCACTGGTCTTCTTTAATAAGTTTATATGAGAAATGTAGTTGGTGTCATCAAGGTTGTAACCTATTTGAACCTCTTTTACTAAGGCAGCTTGGGAAAGTCTAGGATGAGACCACATGGTGATTGAAAATTAAATAGAGAAAAGAGGAGTCTAAATTATGTAATCCAGAACAGAGATTAACAGAATTGCTACTAACAAACCTGAAGGAAGTATTAAAGAGCTAGGACTAGTAGAATGCAATGGGTATAATGAATTAAAAAAGATAGTCCAGAGGAGAAGTCTGGTGCATCAGAAATAGTTTGTGTAACCCAACTGGACTATAAGACTTCTTATTTGTTTCCTGCTTCCTTTATAGGATCACAAGAGAGCTGCTGCTCTTACCAAGGTTACTGATGATCTCTTAACTAGCGGATCTATATTTTTTCAGTCCACAGCCTTATTGATATATCTTTAGTTTTTAAATTCTGTATACAATACTCGCCTTTTAGATCAGGAGTTCTTTATTCAATTCTTTCAGCTATGTCTGATTCTTCATGACACCATGTGGAGCTTTTTGGGGTAAAGATACTGGAGTGGTTTGTCATTTCCTTCTCTAATTCATTTCTCAGAGAAGAAACTGAGGTAAACAGGGTTAAGTGACTTGTCCTGAGTCCCCCAACTCTAAGTGTTTTATAGTGCTATTCATTTATTAACTCAAGCAAGCAAAGTCTTCTATACTCAAAGCCCTGTGTACCACTTCTTATTATAATCCCATTTCATTGGCAAAGAAATGTGGATACATAATGGGATTAGACTCAACCCCACAATCATTATCATTGCTAAACAAGGGTAGCCCTGAGAAATCCTAAACTTACAGGTAACATGTCTCTCCCCTCTCAAGTTGTTGAAGATTCTTTGCTCTTGTGCCTTTGGGGCATGACAAAGCCCTTATTTTTTTCCTCTCCATAAGCATGAGTGCCACCCAAGTAGTCCCTGAATTGCCAGTGATGAAGTTGGAAATCTACTTATTTCATAGTTAAATGGTAAGAAGAGCCTTCCTGGAATGTTTGCTTGAAGGCAGAATTACTTTGGGTTTCAGGAAACATATTTACTTGACATCTAGCACACAAAAAAGACAAAATGTATATGTTTCTGTCACAGCTATTGCCGTGAATACTTTGTCTGATTTAGAAATCTAACAATTCTTTCCCTTGTATGGTATTGTGAAGCACTTCAGAGTTATTATCGTCTGCTGGGCAGAATTATTATCTCTATTTTACATCTAGAAAACCTGAGCCTCAAATGTCTTCCCTGGAGCGACATGACTTTGTTCACTGTAAAAATAGCAAATATTCACAGGCTACTTAAAACAAGATTCTTTAAGGATAAAGAATCACAGAATCAAAAGTTTGAAAGTAACCTCAAACACCAAAGGTCATTTTTTTGTTCTTCTCTTTCCAAATAGAGCTCTATGTGGATATCAACATTATATTTATATCTCCATAGAAGAGGCATATAAATGAAAAAATGATATGCCTGCATCTGTATTTAATTTGCCATTGTAAAGTGTGCATATTCACAGAAACAATTATCCAATGTCTATGAGAGTTAAGGATATAGACCTCAAGTCTGATAAAAAAACAAATAAAAAACATATATCTATGTGACTCTTTGGAGCTACTCTACCATATTTATTTAAATGTAGGGATATTCTAGAAGTATGCCAAGAAAATTGGAATTGAAATTGGAAGATGTGGATCTGAATCATTCTGACACTTACTGGTCTTGTACCTTGGGTAAATTACTAAACCTTCTTAGGACTGTTACTGACTTCAGCATACAATGAGGAAAAATTATACTCACACAGTCACTTAACTGGGGGTAACCAGGTGGCACAGTGGATATAGAATGCCACCCCTGGAGTTGGTAGAACCTATGTTGAAATCTAGCCTCAGACAGTTCCTAGCTGTGTGACCTTGAGCAAGTAATTTAAGCCCATTTGCCTAACCCTTTCCATGATTTTATTTTATTTTATTTTCCTTGTCATTATTTTCTAGATTTGTTACAAAGAAAAAAATAAGGGTTAAAAAATAAAATAATATTTTTAAAATGACAAGGTTCAGCATGAACTAGTGGATAGAATGTTGGATTTGGAGAATGATGGACCTGTTGAATTCTGTCTTTGACAATTACTAGCAGTGTGACCCAGGACAAGTTACTTGACTTTTTTTGGTCGTAGTTTCTTTATCTTCAAAAGGAAGTTTTGAAATGAAATGAGCATCTAATTCTTGGGGTTATTGTGAATATCTGCGAGTAAGAAAATATATGCAAAAGGCTACATACCTTGAAGCATTAGATAAATTTTATTTATTATTGGAGCTTTGGTTTCCTCATTGGCAAAAGTGGGCTTAAGACTTATGCTTCCTCTTTAAAATAAGATGGAGACACTGGTCTTTATTGTTTTCTCTCTTGCATTTCTGTTACTACCAACCCACTTCAATTTTGAAAGGGAAGCCAAGAAATGTGTTTTCTTTGAGTTGAACCTAAAATAAATGGATTTGGAAACAGAGGTCTTCAGCTTGAATTCAAGATCTGAAATGTGTGATACTGGGAAAGTCACTTTCCAACTCAGAGCTTCTATGTCCTCCCCTGGAAAATGAGCAGGTCGCACCAGGTAAGTTCTAAGGGTCCTTTCAGCTCTACGATTTTTGATATCATTTTGGCTCTTCCAGATTTCAGAAGAGGTTTCTGAGGTTGTAAAGTAGGGATAAGAACTACTTGGGAAACATAGACAATTTAGCATCTGTAAAGGGACTATTTTGTGGGGGGGAGTAGTATATAGTTTCTCTCCACCCCCAAAGCATATTTTTCTTTTTATCATCCGAATGTTTTGCTGATGTCAGAGAAGAGGAGAATGGGAATAAGAGGAACTTCTTTACCTTTTGCTTCTTATGTCTCCTGTTCTCCAGACTTTCTAGATATCAAGCTTAGCAGTCAAAGTTATGGCATCTAGCAAGGCACTTACTAGATCTATGAATTATTTAAACTTTCTAGGTCTCAGTGAACTCATCTGTAAAATGGGGATAAGGACATTCCACATGGTAGTTGTGAGGATCAAATGAGATAATAAAAAGATGCAAATCACTGCAAACCTGAAAATACTATAGAATATTAGCTATAATTATTATGGTAACTGCCACAACCATGGAATAAGACTCTTCTAGGATAATGGCATTGAAGTCCTCAGCCTGAACAAAGTTTGAGAACCAAGGCTATCATATTAAAGTAATTCTCTATACTTCATATTGTAATATAAGGACAGCTATTTGGCACAGTGGATAGAGTTCCTGAACTGGAGTCAGGACTACAACCTGAGCTCAACTCAAATACCTCCTAGCTGTGTGATCTTGAGAAAGCCATTTAACCCCATTTGCCTCAGTTTTTTGACCTGTAAAATGAGCTGGAGAAGGAAATGGCAAACCACTCCAGTATCTTGTCCAAGAAAATCCCAAATGGGTTCATAAAGAGTTGGGTCATGACTGAAATAACTGAACAACTAGCTAATAATGAACATATAAGGCTCATGTAAAAAAACTTTATTATATCGATAACCAAGCATTTACTATGGCTATGGAATGTTGATTATAAATTTAGTTTCAGTAAACCACAGAGATTTCTTTAGTGCCAGGTCTGCAAAGGGCAGAGATCAGCTAGCACAATGTCATTATTTTACAGATGAGAAAATAGAGACCAATAAAGACCAAATGCTTTGCTTACTCGAAGTTAGACAGTTAGCGTAGGACTGAGATTAAATCCATAGCTTCTGACTCTATGAGAACATATTTGTTCTGGAATACTATATTACTTCTGACTGACTTTGGGTAGGCTCAGTCTAAGTCTACATAAAATCATATTTAATAATTACTTTTCCCTTCCCTCTCACCCAACATTTTTTATCCCGTTCCCCTTTTTCCTTTGGCATACCAGGCAAAACACATGAATGAGCTAAATATAATTTTCCTGATATTAAGAAATTTATAATGAAATTAAGACAATATGGATGTTAAAATATTTGTGATGACTTGTGCTTTTCTGACTAGAAAGAAAATGAGAAGGGCTCCATATCAGTACAGCCAATGAAGAATATAGAAGGGTGTCTCGGCAGGAGAAGCAGTTCTATAAAAAGATTCAGATGGAGATTGCCAGCAAGACATTGTTTGCTATATGTATACAAACTAGATAAAGACTTTGGAAACGAGGGGAAAAAGACAGGCTAAACAGAACACATGAGAAGACAGTAAAGGAAAAAGTAGTTAGAATAAAGGTGAGAAGAAAACCAAAAATAATATGTTCTATTTTTTATGATAACTCTATAGATCTTTGTTTAAGCAGTTTTCTAAAAGCTTATCTTTTTATAGATACTACTTGAGTTCAAGTATAGAAAGAGAATGTTGGAGAGAATGGGAAAGGCTAAAAGCAGGGAGGCAGAAATGAATACATGAACATGTAGTTCAGAGATGATTCTTCAAACTGCACAGTGTTTTTTGTTAGTTCATGAAAGGTCAGCCTTGAATATTGATGAAGTAGATAGCCTTCTAAAACAATTTTTAAAATTACAAAAATATCTTATTTTACCAATTACATTTAACAACAAATTTCCACTGTTTTCTGAACTTATGATCCAAATTCCCTAGAGAAAATTTTTAAAGAAATAAAAAACTAGATGACATTTTGCACCTTTTCCTCTAAGACTTAATGATGGCATTCCTAGTCTTTCCCCTCTTTTTACATTCTGGTGGCCAATAGAAATTTAGGTTACTTCTTTTTTGTGCTTTAAATGTTAGCTTTTATTATATTTTCATTTCCTTTTCCTTTAATTTATTTATTTAAATATTTTATTTTCACAATTATATGTAATAATTTTCAACATACATTTTCTGAAATTATAAGACCTAAATCACCTCCCTCCCTTCATTCCCTCCTCTGGCAGAGATGGCAAGCAATTTAATCTAGGTTATATATGTATGATCATGCAAACATATTTCCATATTGATTATTGTTGTAAGAGAATACTCATATAAAATAAAAATCCCAAAATAAAAATACAAAGAATATAAGGTGGAAAATTGCATGCTACAATGTGCATTCTGACTCCAACACTTCTTTCTCCAGAGGTGGATAGCATTCTTTTTCCAAAGTCTCTCAGAATTGTCTGGATAATTGTACTGCTAAGAGTAGTCGAGTCAATCACAGCTGACCATTGTATAATATTAATTCCTTCTCTAGCATACTTTTCTTTGTTATTGAAACTCCATTGCCATGCCCATAACTATCAAGGAAAGAAGTTGGTATGATAAAAAGAGCACTAGGCTTTGAAATGATCTGAGACTAAATCACAACTGTGCCATTGACTAGCAATGTGATGATGAACAAATTATTTAAAACAAATTCCCTAAAACTAAAACAAATTCCCTAAAACTTGAATTTCAGTTTCTTACTCTGTCAAATAGGTATAGTGATATTTGTAGTACCTCATAAAGTTATTGTAAGGAGACTGTTTTATAAACTGCAGTGTTATGTACTTTGAACTATTTTTATTATCACCTAACTCAGGATGTTTTTAGGTTGAGGTCCCCCTTGGTTTCTTCACCATAGTGACTTGGGACTTTTATTTCAATCTTTCTTATTCCTTAGAAAATAATTCTTGGAGGAGCAAGAGATGACCCCTACCCTCCCACATATGTTCCTTGCTTCTAACTTTCCTGTGCTTGCACCCCATGGGAAACCACATAATTGTGCCTCCAAACCAACAGATTGAAACTAAGTCATTATCTTTTCTTAACAATTTTCACTTACTTAAAGAAGTCTTTCCACTTCTAAGAATCTGGATGGACAGATGTTAGGTAGCTATTACTTGACATTTCAATACAATAATTTAAGCCTAAACATACACATACACACACACACACACACACATATATATATACACACGTGTTTGTGTATGAATATATTTAGCAATTGGGATTATCTATAGCAACCTGAAACTTTGGAAATTTGATTTCTTTCTTGATTATAGGGTCTTCCTCCTTCTTTAATATATTAGGACTTCTAGTTAGCTAATACAAATGTATATGAAAATATTTTTAAATAACAAATTTAAGGGGGAAGCTTTCAGTAGAGTTAAAGTGATATTATTATGTAGTTTATCAGTTCACATCCATCTATGATTTAAAGGACATGAAGGGGCAGTTGCTGCTTATTATGGTAGATTTGGAGCAGCTAGGTGGTACAGTGGACACAGCATTCCTTGGAATCAGGAAGACTCATCTTCATGAGTTCAAATCTGCCTTCTTGTACCACTGTATTTCTTTGAACATTTTCCTATCTCTCTGTTGTCTCTAGGATGAACACAGTCCATTGTAGAGGTCCATTTTTGGTATATAATGTTTAAGGATCTAAAAAAACTCCTTTCTGATTTTATTGGCAATAATGACCAAGGTAAAGGAGTAGGCATTAGGACATCAGAATTATGTGGAGATTTCATCAGGTCACACTAACTAGAAAAAAAGGGGGAAGTTGACAGCAATTTTCATGGAAAGGGGAGAGAACTGAACTGGAATCCATCAGAACTTCTTTAAGGGCAACCTATTATATTTAAATTATTTGAAAAAATTCTAGCTGCAAAAGTCTTTTAGTTATTGCATCAATAATATTTCCTTCCCATTCTACTCCCTGTATTCTAGAATATTCTAGAATATTATCAAGGGAAACTGTCTTCTTTAAAAACTTAGAATAAAAAGAATAATTATATGTTGCAAATTAAATTTACAGAACATTTCCCAAGCTCTATGAAGTAGTAAGTATATCTAAATCATGTCCATTTTACAAATGATGAATAATGTGAGCGTAGAAGTCATCCTGGACTACTTTCTATCTTCCACCATCCATCTTTTGCCCTTTGTCTAGGCTGTTGCCAAGTTTTTTTTTTGTTTTGTTTTTTTTTTGCTTTTTCAATATATCCTGAATACTTTAAGTCCAAACTAAAACCCCACTTTCTATAGGAAAACTTTCCCAACACCTCAATCCCAATGCTTTCTCTCTTTTAATTATTTCCTGTTTATCCTGTATATCTCTTGCTTCATATACATTTGTTTGTATGTTGTCTTCCCTCTTAGAATGTAAACTACTTCAGGGCAAAGATTGTCTTGACTTTTTGTTATTTCCAGCACTTAGCCAGTGCCTGGCATATAATAAGTGTTTAATAAATGTTTTGATCAGCTGGGTGGTCCAGTGGATAGAATGCTGGGCATGGAGTCAGGAAGATTCATCTTCACAAGTTCTTCCCTGGCTTCCTACACTTACTGGATTTGGAACCCTGGACAAGCCACTTCACTCTGTTGGCTTCAGTTTTCTCATCTGTAAAATGATCTAGAAAAGAAACTTCCAAATTATTCTAGTAATTTTTCCAAGAAAACACCAGTGGAGTTACAAAGAATTGGATGTAATTTGAAAGGACTGAACAACAACAAATAAATGTTTATTGAATGAAAAGATGAGAGTCAGGGTGTTATAGCTTACCTGCTACCAAGTTCCTTAATAAATGTTTGTCCAACTGGAAAACAAAAAGAACAAAACTAACAAAACCCATGATCTCTCATTAGGAGAGACCTGAGTTTGAATCCCAACTTTGATACGAAGCTGCTTTATTTTTGCTAAAGCCCTTAACTAACTTCTTTAAGGCTCAGTTGTCTCATCTGTAGAATGGGAATAATAAAAAAAGGTTTTGTGAGGACAGGGCAATATATACCTTAAAGTATTGTAGAAATATGAGCTTGACCTAGATAAAAAGGGTCATAGCTAGTGCGAGAATCTGGGTCTCCACTTTAAGCTCAGTTAAAAAAAATATTATACCATCTCAATGTTTAGTGTCCTATTCCTAAAGAAAATAATATATAGTATCATGTATAAATATATTGTATATTATAAAGTATTGTATATTATTAAAATAAAGCATTATTATAGAATTTTTTCTATGAATGTTTCTAAGTGGCCAGGATTCAAAAATGTTTCAAACCAAGTTGACAGTCAGATACCTCACCATAAAGAACACAATGCTTGTTTTGTCAGTGATTAATAGAAATATAAGGCAAGCAGGGGTAGTGATTGAATCTGGATGGAGGATTGCTGGCAAAGTATCAGTTGGAAGTGTGGGCACTTTATTTTACTTCTACTTTAACATCAAAATATCTCTCCAGAGAACACAAAGATTTAAAGAGGCAGTGTGGCGTAAGATATTAGGCACTGGATTTCAGCCCAGAGATCCAGGTCCTAGAAAATGGTGGTTGTATGACACCATAGGCAAGTCCTTCACTGTTTTGAGGCCTTATTTGCTTTAAGAGACAAGTTTCAATTTTCACTGGTAGGAAAAATTTTCACAATGGGAAAGCTAGAGAAATAAGTACAAGGTCTACCCATATTGAAAAAAATTACCTAAAATCCAAATCTTCAATTAAATCTTTAATCTTCAACAAAAAACACATTATAAAAGGCAAATTCAAATAGCAAATTTGATGGATACTCCATTGCTCTTTACAGGAGAGAATTCAGGTTGAATTACTAAGAAACCAAAAGTAATTTCACAATATTTCAACAACGAGAGTGGTCTACAGGTCAGAGGGAAAAGAGATGATATTCAGAAGAGAATTTAAAATATAGAGAAAAATGACTGCCTGCTCATCTTCTTTAGAAAGGTGAAAACCATGAGGCATATGTACACAAAAAATTCATTGTCAAATAAAGTCACCTTTTTGTTTTTTGGGGGAATTTTAGTAGACTTCCTATTTGTAAGAGATGCTGGTTTAAAGGCTTTTAATTGACAATTTTATGAACCATCTGGAACTAAAAGGAAAATATGACGTGAGAAAATCTTAGAGACAAGGAGTTGACTTTAAAAAAATCACCAAAAATCATTCCTCAGCAATGTTCCAAGTCTGTTACATGAAAGTATGACTCAATGTGGGTGGAGCAAAGATGGGTACAGGCTCAGGGTACTAGAAAGACTGCTAGCCACAATCTCAGCCAATCCCAAGGGAAGGAATATGTCATCTCTGGGCAACACTGAGTTTCTCCAGATGCTTTCTCCTGAAACTTCAGGGCTTTTTTCTTGTTATAGGGATAAAGGAAGAAGTGGCAATTTAGACTAAGAATAATAATGATCGCTCTCTCTCTCTCTCTCTCTCTCTCTCTCTCTCTGTCTCTCACAAACACACACACACATACACACACATATATATGGTTCAGAGAAGCAGAATTATGATCAATGTGAAGGAAATTTCCTAACATAATATAATGAAAATTTAGACTTAACAGTGTGCTGGAGGGGTATATATGTATGTATATATATATATGCATATATATATATATGTATCTGTGTGAATAGATCTGTGATATATTACTTTGAGATTCATGAAGGATAAACCCAAGAAGGTGAGGAGAATCCAAACAAGATGGTGCTATAGTGGAATAGCCACAGTCACAGGATGTAGAGTTGAAAGGGTCCTTTGAGATTGTCTAGTTGGACTTTTTCATCTTACATGAGTTCTCTTTTTCAGGTCTTTTTATCCCAAATCAGTTTTCTCTATATGTGCTATGTTGCTCCCTAGACTGTACAACAACTCTGAGAAACGGAAGGCAGTATTGTGTTGAGGAAAGATAGCTGGATTTTGAGTCAGAGAACTTGGATTTAAAAATTGGTTCTATTATTTTCTATCTGTGTTACTTTGGCTAAGTTACTCTATTCTACTGGGTCTCATTTTTTTCACCTTCAAATTGTAAGAGTTGTAGAAGGGGACTTTACAAGGTCTTTACAAGGGTCTCTTCTATACTATAACATATCATCTAAAAAGTAAGCTTGCCATCATTGAAAGTGCCCAGAACCACGAATTGGTCTCCAGTAAGGATTTTCCTACTTCCTATCTGTATGACTGACCTTGGGCAATTCATTTCACTTATATTGACCAGTTTTCTCACTTATAAAAAAATGAAGAGACTTTTAGGATCTTTTCTTTACTCTGGATTCTATTATTATATGCAAATAATCAGACTAATTTCAAAAGGAACTTTCCACTAAAAAGTAAAACCTTCCTGCCAACAAGACTTACCACTCCAAGTAATAAAGGGATTTCCATTTAGAGTTTCCTCTGTAAACTATAAAAGAGAATCCATTTTCCACCAGTAACCAGGCAATTATTGGTTGAAATCTTGTTTGGGGTTTGACATTTCTAAGTAGAACAACAGAAATTGTAATTGAGATCTCTTTAAAATATGGAATTCTTATTTCTTCAGCATGCAAGTTAGAACTTAAGTACTTTATATTTATACCAAGAAATGAAATAGAATATCCAAAGTTTTCCCTGTTCCCAAAGGATTAGAAAGTCATGGCCTCCTTAGGAGCCCCACAATTCAAGACTGAAAGTCTCTAACTTTTAATCATTCTAAGCGTATTGAAATCATCTGGCCTCAAGGTGGAGCTGTTATATTTCATTGCAAAAGAAGACAGTTTTGCCTTTCCTCAGAATTTCATTATAAACTAGAACAAATCATTTAAAAAAAATTCTGTGTTCAATGACAAATGGCAGGAGGTTACAATTCTTTTTTTTTTTTTAACTCTCGTTCAGAAGACAATGATGCTATTGAAAACTCTGTTTACATGGTATCCCTTAGCTGTATGTTCTTTCTGTTACAATAGTTCTATGGGAGGATTACACAGACATCTACATAAGAGTTGTCAAACAAGAATGAAACTCTTCTCCTTTTGGTTCCTTATTCTGTTTTCTAAATGGGTTTTCTGTGTGCTCATTAGGGTTATTCTAGACAGTTATGGCAGCTTGTCAAACCAATGGGACACTGGATATATTGAGCTTTTTATACCATAGTCTAAATAACCTTTTAAGGACTCCTTTTTCTCCCTACTATAAATACCTTCTGAATTTTAGACTTAAATAGCATCATTGTAATACATTTCACATGGCTTTATTGCTAAAACGGGATCCTTCTTATCAGTAAATATACACTGGTGACTGAGGTGATTTCAACACTTAAAAATCATTCCTACAGTTCATGACTGGAGGATATCAGAAAAAGATGGATTCTTCCCTCCTATCCTGCCCCACCCCATTTGGCAATTAAAGAAGAAGAGAATCCACTGAATGGATCTAAAAACAAGGAAATCAAGCTTTGGGATATCTTATGAAGCATTTGATTTATTCGATTTATTTCAAACTCTGGAATAAAAATGTGAGCTTGAGTCTGATTTCTGGGAGTCACATTGCATATAGATTTAGTTGAACTGATTACATGTAGTGTTTTGTGGATTTTTCCAGGCCAATCCCATATTAAAAATTGCATTACTACTTTTTTTGGGATTTTTCTGGGAACATTCTAGGTATATTAATTCTGGGGTGATTTTATCCATGATAAGTATTTCATTAGTAGAATGAGAAAAACAAAAGAAAATATACATAAAATATGTGAATTTGTTAGTTCTAGTGTTGGCAGACTATTGTAGTTATCTATAGTGCTAGCAAATTGTGTGTCTCTACAACAAGGTATATCTGTGTAAAATTTTTGGAACGTATTTCATATATACATGTTCATAGTATATGTATTTATACATATACACACATGTATTCTACTAATATCATCCTCCAGTATCTCAACCTCGAATAGAGGTGATTCTGGATTCTCAAAGGCTTATCTATCTGCTAATGACTTAGTTAAATGGTAACTTCAAGGTGACCAATTTTTTGGCCACGGCAACTTTCAAAGATCACCTGCTTAGTCACAGACGTTAGAGAGATTGTGATCTGAATTACTTGAGGATAGACAGACTGGCAGAGACAGATGATGGACAGACGGGGAGACAGACAGCACTGGACTTATAACTTCAGTCTTCATTGGTTAGGGAAGTTCCACATTAGGAAACTTCTACAAATGTAGGTTGGAGCACTCTCTCAAACTTAATGTTATAGTTGCCTAAAATATTCAGTAGTTAAGTAGTTTTGTCCAGAGTCATACATATAGTGTGTGTAAAAGAAGAAATTTGAGCCCAGGGTCTCTAAGTTCTTATGTTAGCCATCATATGCAATGCAACAAAAACACCAAACATTCATTAAGTAATTACTATGTGCCAGGAATTGTGCTAAGACGGAGCTTAGATTCTAATGAGGAAGAAGAGAAGAACATGGATGGGGATGAGGGAAGGGGAGATAACAGGGTTTGGGAAGCCCAGAAATCAGTAGTAGAGGCAGAAAAGGAATGAAGACTGTTGGTTAGGTTCCCTCCTCAAAATAAGGAGCTCAGGAGAAACTCATCAATGGAAGACTGACATTATGGAAGAATGTTTCAGCAATTGAGGTATGGCAGAAAAAGTAGAAAAGTTCAGAAAGTTAGAAATGAGCCAGGAGGGGAATGAAAGTTGACCATATTGGGGATCTCTCCAAAATGGAATGCCTGGGTAGAACTTACCAGGCTGGCACTGAGGAGAAGAAAAAGGTTTGTGTCCTTTCATGTAATCTTTCTTGATAGCTCTTGCATCACAATGCCCTACCTAGCCCCATGTGTGAACTTCATTTCATCACATGAATCTGGCTACATATTATGAATAGAAATGGAAGAACAAATATGTAATCCAGATGTATAAAAATTTTGGAAGTCTGTCAAGTATAATCAAACATCTGCATGTCTGACAGATTTATTCACCCGTGTAAACAATAGCCTGCGAGTTAATAGATAGATATCTATATTTAATAACCTTTTATCTTTGGTAGTCTATTAACCTGAAATCATCCATGTCTAAATCCCCAGATGTATAATCATGGAGTAATTGATGTACTGTCAATATCCATAGCTAATCTAATTTATACCTATCATATAATTAAAACCCCTCCTTTTACAGATAATGAAAGTGAGGTCTAAGAGGCAATGATTAGCTCAAGATCAAAAATAAAGTAACAAATCTGGGATTCAAGTTCTGGTTCTCTGATTCCAAAGCCAGTATTTTCTCCATAACTCCAGTTTACCTCTTGACCTCCACCAGGTCCATCATCAGTAGGACCCTTCCGAAAGAAGCAAAGGGAATGTTTTCAAAATCATGAAAAAATACTCCAAGGTCAAGGACCTCTTGATCTGAGATTTCTGCAGTGTGGGAACACCCTCTATCTACACAGATGGTAAATTACAGATCACCAGGCCAAAATTTATGGCTTTAGAAAGTTGCCTGAGGGTTCAGGAGGTTAAATGACTTGGTCATGATGAGACAGCATGTAAGTATCAGTGAAGGAGGGATTTCCACTCAGATATTTCTGACTCTACATCTACACTAGCCAAGCCCCCTTTCCAACCTAAATGAAAGAGAAAGAAAATTGTAGAAATGAAACCGTAAGGAATATTATAGTGTTATCTGCCCTGAGGATTCTGAGATTGCTCATATAGGTATCTCTTATACAGCTATACTGGGAGGTTTTTATCCTGGCTATGTAAACTTGTTTAATTTTTTATATTGCATTATCTGAATATAATTGAAATTATTTAAATATAATTTCCTTTGTTATACTATATATTTTAGGCATTTAAAATATTATTTTGATAAGGGATCCACAAGCTTAGCCAATTTGCCAAAGGGTCTATGACATGAAATAAGTTCCTTCAATACCTACTGCACAGTTAGCTGGCCAGTACCCAAAAGATCTGCTTAAGGTCTGACAGAGCTGTCGGAGAAAAGATAAAACCTAAATTCTTCAGGATTCTCAAGCTTAGAATCTCACATGTAATCAAAGAACCCACTTAAGTTAATTTAGCATCCTGAAGTCTAATTTCAAATACAGCAGAAAAGTGTTTCTAAATTGCAAGAAGTCCTAGGTTGTATACTTTGCCTGGCTTCAACTTTAGGTCATATTTTGTCACATTTTACATCATTCAGCAGTCCTGGGGTCTGTTTTGGATAATGTTTTAGAGAACACTATCTCCTGCCTCTACATTTATTCCTATGAGATTTTTTTAAACGTTCCTATGGGAAATTAGGTTTTAAAGGACACTGTGTTGAATGAAGTTCACATTTCTAGTAATACAGCTCCAATTTTAGTCAAAGAAACTACACATTTGAAAATGACAGGTCTAAGAAAATATTGTCAATTTACAGGCCCTCTTCTCTATAGCAAATTCCACTCTGATCCCAGATTAAAAAGCTGATTTATTTTGAATGAATATGAGGATTTTTTTCTTTGCCCTTTCTTTACCCAGATGCAAAAGCTCATCCAAATCCCCAGTCAATCAATGGATTTATTTTTTAAATGGGCTATGATTGAATTACTTATCCTTTTAACTGCCTACAGGTGCCTGTGAAATAACCTCTTAACCTATAAATACACCAAACATGTGTTCGTCCAGAAATTCCCCCAGAGCAGTAGCTTAACTTGGCATTTTTCCTGGGGAGTTCTTATTCAAATAGAGAGACCATTTCAGCATCAGCGTTGGAGATATCAGATTTGAACACAATGTTCCATGAGGGTAATGATTATAGCTGTTAGTAGAAGGGAATTTAGAAATACTTTCCCTTGTCAAAAATTTTGCAGAAAATGTCATGTTGTATTTATATTATTACTGTATCAACAATTTTATTCTCAGAGATAAGCTTTTGTATGAACTATTCTACAAAAAAATTATCTAAAAAGCTTCATATAAAAATGAGCATGAAAATCATCTTAATTAGCAACTGATAGATTTGCAAAGTGCTTTAACTTTACTAACACATTTGATCCTTACAACAATGCTACATGGTAGATGCTGTCATTATTCTCATTTTACAGTTGAGGAAACTGAGGCTGTGAGGTGTTAATCTATAGAGATGGAAATTGAAACTTAGGGAATTAATGAGGTCACAAAGGGAGAGTTTCCTGGATGCAGTTAGTATTATTTTTCCTGAACATAAAAAATACTATTTATGGCTCTAGTCTTCTGTCTAGAAATTGCTATGAGAAAAGATTAAAGCATGTTGGCATCGGAAAGCTCATTTACCTCTGCTGCTACTCCTTTTTTGGACAAATGTTGACATATTCCTCTCTAAATTTTCCTATAGGATACTCTTTTAATTGGTTAAGATGACCAAATAAACCTGGAATTCTCTTTTATTTCCTAAATCTTAAAGTCCTTTTAAAAAAAAAAAAGAAAAATTTAGGATATCTCCAAGATAAAAATTAGAAAGCTTAAAAATCCCATTTTATAGATGAGGAAGCAGGCATGGGAAAGTCAACGCCTTTCACCAGGTTATCTAGTTAGTCAGGCCCTTTTCATTCTTCAAAGCCTATTTTGAGTTTTGTATTTTAATAATCATTCCAATCTTTAGTTTTTCTCAATATTCTGGTTCTTTCCCTGATGCCTACAATTACCCGTAAGTACCTCTTAGCTTAAAACACATACATGTATGCACACACAAGTCTATCATTCCCTTAAGCTATATCTCTCCTCTGACTAGTGACTAGACCAGCACTGGATTTGAAGTCTGAAAAACTTAGAATTGAATCCTGACTTGAGCCCTTTTTAGTTGTATGACTTGGCAAATCACTTAACTCTTCAGTATTCTATAGCCTTTAACATGTAAATTGTAGAGAATGTTGCCCTGCATAAATAAAGGGAGTTATCTACACTATATACCGACAGCTGCTTTTCACTATTTTTTCCCTGACTTCTGTACATTTGCCCCAAATCTCTTTTCAGTCCCTCACTGGTTGACTTCCTGTGCTGTCCTAGGGGATTCTATTATCATTTCCATGTAGATAATTTGACTGTCTGAACTACATTTCTAGATCAGGAGATCTTAATTTTTAAATGTATCACGGATCTTTTGTCAATCTGATGAAATCTTTGAACCCTTCCTCAAAAGAACATTGTTCAATGCTTAAAATTAAAAAAAGAAATCAAACAGAAAAATATGATTTAAAAATATATTAAAAGAAACCCAAAGTCAAAGATCCCTTACTCTATCCATCAAGCCTTTTGGGTCCATTCACCCTGGATTAAGGACCTCTGATCTAGCCCTTTCTCCTGAACTCTAGTCCTTCATCACCAATGGCCTTTGGGCATTTTTAATTGATAGGCCACAGGCATCTCTAACTACATGTCAAAACAGAATTCATAGTCATTTCTCAAAAACCTATTCCTCTTCCAGACTTTCCCATCAGTCATGCAGGTTCATAACCTCATAGTTATCCTCAGATTTTCACACTCCCACCTCCTATGTCTAAACATTTGCCAAGTCTTGTCTATTTAACATTTCTCACAGAGGTCGCCCTTTCCTCTCCTCATACAGCCACCCCCAAGTAAAGGCTCTTTTGTCAACTCTTGGTTGACTACTTTAGGTCAACTTAGTTAAATGCTAAGTTGACCCAGTGAAGTTCATCTTTTCCACACCTGCTAAAATAATATTCCTAAAACAGAAGCCATACTATGCTATTCTCACTACTCAATGAATCACAATGGCTTCCTATTAACCCTGGGGGGGGGACAGATGCCCCTCACTCCCACCTCCTTTCATTCACTTGTGTTATACATTGTCCCTCAATTTTTTGTTCTTTTCTGCACTTGGAACACTCCATCTCTTGACTCTGTGCTTTGACCTACTAGCTGTTTCCTCTCCTATAATGAACGCTTCCAGTCTCTACCTCCACCTGTCAGAAGCAATTGTTTCTTTCAAAATTGTGATCAGCTGATGCATTCTAGTTGAGGCTTTGCCTGATCCCACTTCCCTCGCCTCACAATAATTGTTTTTGCTTTCCTACTGTAAAACTATCTTGTATTTATCTGACATAAATTTGATAAGTACTTATAGTGTACATATTATCTTTCCTTAGAGCAAATGAATTGCTTGATGGCAGGGGAACATTTCATTTATGTCTTTTTAATCCTGCCATTGAGCATAGTATCTAGGTATATAAAAGGCATTGAATAAAGGCTTTTGGATGTCCATTTCCACCAAATGATTATGGAAACTACAGGCAGAGGAATGGGAGTAGAGGGAGCTCCCTCCCAAGAAAGCCAAACTCTGATTGAGTTGCCACTCCTGAAAGATCACTGATTCCCCTCACCATCTGTTAAGAGTTTTGTTGCCAGAGAATCCATTTTCACAAAAGCACACTGATGTAAAAGGCTGAAAAAGACAATTCCCATTCCTATATGGTGGATTACATTAAATGAATATATTAATGACTTATTAATAACATTACTTCATGCAGCAGTTCTCTGAATATGCCAAGGAAATTTGTCGTCTTCTGACAGCTCTGCTATTAAGGAGCATTGAATTTTCCCCAAACGGTTGCCTTGGAGATCATTGTAATAATACTAGGAAGTACTTTTGGAAAATAATCTAATAGAAAACTTACAGGATAAGATGATTAAGATCTCTATTAATGTTGCCAGCAAAGAGAGAGACAAGAGGACAAAGTCAAAATAGTTATGATATGCATAAGAAGTCTTTCCCAACCCCTCTTAATTCTAATGCTTTTCTCTTAAGGATTTCCCACTAATCAAGTATATAGCTTTTTTTGGGTATATATTTGCTTATTGTCTTCCCCATATAACTGTGAGTTCCGTGAGTGTAGATATTGTCTGGCTTCTTTTTTATGTTCCCTTTTTAGCATAGTGTATGGCACCTCTTAGATGCAAGAAATATTCATTGATTGACTTATTTTATTCTCCAGGCGTTGCATGAATAGTTTAATCAGTTGTTGAATTGTTTTATATCTCCTCCCCTATAGAAAGTATTCATGTATATATGCATCTATGTATGTGTATATGTGTACTTATATGTATGTATATATCTTCGTTTTTCTATTTGAAATTGGTCAAATCATTCTATGAGATTACCCAAGTTAGATAAATAGTCTTTTCTTATTGACACTCTTGGACTAGACTCATCCTACTTGCAGCACATTCTTCACAAATCTTTCAAGGTATGTAGATATTAGAAGTCAGACCCTACTGGAATGAATGAAGAAGAATGAGAAAAAGCAGTCTTTTGAAGCAAATGTAAATTTATTATTACCCATGTCAGTTTCAGCAAAGTTGTCTGACATATTGGATTAGTTACTGTCTTTGGTTAGACTGTGTCATGTCAAGGCACGTTGTCTGATCCATCCCATGAAAAGAAATACACATATCTTTGTAGACATCAAAGCTGAGAGAGGTCAGATTTAAATGGGTTTTTCTTTCATTAACTTAAAGAGATTTTATATACCTCCACTGGATGCAACATGAGCCTGAAGCACCTGGAAAACAATAGTTTGCTCACATAGCCTGAAGTCTAACAATATTTTTTGGCAGAGTATTTAAATTGCATGAGAAATAGACAAAGAAAAACATGTGTGTACAAATATTTTTTATGTATATAAAAATGTTATAAAGATTGACAGAAAATGTTTAGAAATAGTTAGGAAAAGATATTTTAGTCTATGTTGAAAATGTAAAATAGCTTGTTAGAGGTATGAGTTGCAAGTTAGCTACATAAGTTTATTAAAGAAATGTTTGAGTTAAAAAGAAGATATCTGGTCACAGGGTAAAACTAAAGGACTAAAGAAGAGTTTGCATGATCTACTGTTATGTATTTTCATAATACCAAGAGAAATAGAAGACCTTTAGCATTTTAGGTAGATACTCAAAGTGGACTTAGGTGATGACATGGACAAGGGTGGTGAAAGATGGGCAGGCACTATGAATGTATATTTTAAAAAATATTTTATGAAGTTTATTAAAGATTAAGAATTTAAAAGTACAAGTAAGAGTAGTACAGCCAGTTAAATAGAAATTTTGATCTCTCCCAGGTGGAAATCTCAGTGAGATTAGAGGGCATCTTGGGAACTAGAGCAAGGACTTCTGGGGATTGAAGTCCATGGTTCAAATCTCCATTCATATATTGTTTTTTAGAGAATATTTATATCATTTAGATCACATGCCTATTCGATTATTGGAGTATTTTAGTTAAAAGTAACCAGTCTGACATAGGAAATAAAAAGTTGGGGCTTCCAAGTCACAAAGACAGAGCTCAAACTACTGTGTCTCATATACTGGCTCTGTGACCCCTGAGAATGTCACCGAACAGTTAAGATTATAAGTTACAGAGAAGGCACTGATCTATATTGGTACAGGATATTCTTCTTTATAGGGGAAGATAAGAGTGAAAAAAGGAAGAAAGGGAGCTATAGATGGAGAAGAGGGAAATGGAGAAGAAGATGGAGAAAAGGAGGGAGGACTGGATTGCCAAAGGGAAGAGGAGAAGGAAAGAGTGAGTAGCTAATAATTCCTCAAGAACTAGGCAAAGCATTATATGTATTTTCAATGGGCCATGACAGTTTTAGAAACTCTCCACTGACAAATGAAAACTGAGGCAAATTTCCAAATAATTCAAACATGAAGTTGTCTTAAAGAGTTGGTTTGAGTGTGCCTGTCATGAACTTCTGGGTTGCCAGTTTGGGCTCTGGCAATACAAGCAGCCAATCTAGAGCCATCATTCAACGCATCCTTGCTTCGTTTTCCTCATTTGCTTGACTATATAGGTCTGGCCTCAGGAGAAGCATTAAACTGACTGTCAGGAATATGCAATATTTGGTAGTGAGAGATGGTCTTTTGTCAGTGTGAAGAGTCCCTGGATATTATTTTGCATTTCAGGAAGCTACTGCTAGATGATAGTAACCTTGAAAATTTGCCATGGGGCTTGTCTTCCAAATGTGTTTGTTTGATGGATGCTCCCCTGGGGACACTGGACAGAGCATTCAGCTGTTAGGAGATGGTCACAAAATGTCAGAAGGAGGCTCAGAGGTGTTGCTGCAGCTGTTCAAGTCTTTCTTTGGAAACTTCCCCATCCTCCATTTGTTTTCCTGAATTTCATTCCTGAGCTTTCACTAGTCAATATGTTGCTAGGGGAACCAGGCCAGCCAGTGCAGCAGAGAAAAGGAAGAGACAAGCTGGAAAACAGGGGAGCTTCACCATGTTTTTTGTTTTGCTTTAGCTGAAATGGCTTTCCTGATAATTGTTACTAAGAAGACCTCTTGGAATAAACTCAAACCTGTCTAATGTTCCTTGACTCATAAATCACCAAATGCAGTTACTGAGCCACAGGACCTATGCTAAATACTCTGAGGGTTAGTGCTAGAAGAAATTAAGTGCTCAGAGAAGCTAGGATTATAAAATAAGATCTGCTTCATTAATAGTAATGCCAACTCTCTAATAAGGCTACTTCTTCTTGATTTCCTGTAAGCATAAATATACTAACACAGATTTTGTTGATACCCATAGTATCATTTGCCATTGATTCTAAAATATATGAAAGGTAGGACAGGGGCATGCTGTTTTCACAGCATTTCCATCCCTGCTTTGCCCTCACAGTCTCAGTGTTTCCCACTGAGAAGATCAAGGCCACTGATGTAAGCTTTCTCCAGCTGCTAATTCAACTTCTCAATACTTGTTAGTGTTGACTCAGGCGGTCTCCTTTTCCTTCTGATTTCAATGGAAAATGAGGATTTCTTCTTCTTTTTTTTTAGTAGTCTAATTCCCCTTACCTAAGTCCATATACCTTCTTCACCCTCAACTCCTATTGGACCTTACTCCTCCAATTACAAATCATTGCCCTTTTAGGATCACTTCCTGTTGGCCAAATCCAATGACCTCTTATGTTGCCCAGTTCCTTCATTATAGGACTTCCAGCCATTGTGCTCTCCTCTTTCTTCTCTCTGATCACTATTCTTTATCCTTTATTCTTGCTCATGTCCTTTTCATTTATAGCTTTCTATATATCTACATCTATATACATACATATGTGTATACATATACGTGAAATTGCATCTTTTGTCTTCTATCACCACCCCAAATTTTCCCAAATTACTCTCCCACTCTAGAGAACCATACTACATTTAAAATAACATTTTTAAAGACAAACATATGAAAAGAAGAGAAACAATCAGGAAAGGCTTTCAGCACATTGATAAAATCTGAAAACATGCAACCTCTTTCCCCCTAGAAAATCATGGAACTCCCATTAACAGGATCGACTATCTCCTCATTTTTTGGGGGTGGGGAACCATGCTTGTTTTTTGTAATTTTTTCATATTCATTTTTGATGTGTGTGTGAGATATTAAACTCATAGAGGTGCATTCTTCAATTGCCTTCACCTAAAACAAAAGAACAAACTCCTAAAACCAAGAAGAAATGTTTTTGGAGTACATATCAGCCTGTTTCTTTATAGCATTGTATCTCTGACTAAGTTACTATAAAGCAAGAAGTAAGGTGAAGAAAAGAAAAATATTTTAGCCAACTAGGGGCTTCTGAATAGAATGCCACTTCTGGCTACATGCTAATCAATAGTTCCTCTCTTAATTTGTGTTTACCAGACTGAAGCTGGTGGCAGTCCATCTATACATGTATCCAAATCTCTCAAACATTTCCATAATAAATCATCCTTACCCTCTAGAAGCAAGCTAAATAACCTAATCCACATTGATGATTATGCAACTGAGCACTATGAATATGCCTAGGAGGACTGGGCTCATTGGCCAATTCCCTATTGAAAAATAAAATGAAAAAATGAAAATGTATACACACTATAAATATCTACAAAACAAACACAACAGTAATTGAGGAGGTCAGGCACTGGCAGTTAGAGTGATCAGGAAAGGTTTCATATTTCTTGACCTGTATCTTAAAGAAGGCAGGGTCAGTCTAAGGCAGACACAAGAAGGAATCAAAATTCCATGCAGATGGAATAGTCAATACCAAGTCATGGAGGAGGGAAATGGAGAGTCCTGGGTAAGGAACAGATAAAAGGCCAGCTTGATTGGATCAGAGCACAGAGCCAGGAATAATGTACAACCAGGCTAGAAAGATAAATTGGGGCAAGGTTGTAAAAGGCTATAAAAGCTAAATATGATACAAAAAAGAGTAGCCAAAGGATATTACTAGGAAACTCAGGAAGAATGAATTTGGTTTTGTTTTTAAAGCTGGAGGAATTTAAAAAAAAAACAAAACTTTGAGAAAGAGATAACATAGGAGCTGGTCCTTGAATGCTAATAGGCACTGAAGATTGTGGGATACAGGATCTAGGTATAAACAGCAATGTGAATAAAGGAATAGAAGGAGAAAAGGATGATATATGTGTTTAAACATATATGTCTGTTGGCCTATGAAATAGAAGTGGCAAACTGAAGGAAACTGTTACTTGTTGAAATAGAGAAGGTGAGCTGAGGGGAAACTGTTTCTTCATCTTGGTTTACAAGCTCTTTCTCTCCAGCCTCTACTACACCTATAATATACATAAAACATATTATTATTATTATTATGTACCCAACTGGAGCTGAGAAGTAGATTTGGGGGTCATTTAAATGGTGCTTATAATTGAAGCAGTGGGATTAACGGAGATCAGGGAAGAAAAGAAAAAAATGTTTAAAGAGAATTGACATGAATGATTACATTAAGAATACATGGGGGCAGCTGGGTGGCCAAGTGAGATGGAAGCCAGGCCTAGAGATGGGAGGTACTAAGTTCAAATATGGCCTCAGACACTCCTAGTTGTATGACCCTGGGCAAGTCACTTGACCGCTTACTGCTAGCCTTTACTGCTCTTCTGCCTTGGAATCAATGCCTGGTATTGATTACAAGATGAAAGGTAAGGGTTAATATATATATATATATATATATATGTATGTATGTATATGTATATTTATGTATATAAATAAAATTAAAAAATAATACATGCGGTGGGGGGCAGCTGGGTTATTCAGTTGTTAGAGAGCCCCACCTAAAGACAGGAGGTCCTGGGCTCAAATCTGACCTCATACTTCTTAGCTGTGTGATGCTGGGCAAGTCACTTCACTCCCATTTCCTAGCCCTTACAGCTTTTCTGCATTGGAACCAATGCCTGGTATTGGTTCTAAGATAGAAAGTAAGTGTTAAAAAAAAAAAAGAAGAAAAGAGGAAGGGAGTATTACTTTGCCATAAAAAATGGTGAATATGATAAATTCAACGAAGCAAGGAAAGATCTTTAAGAACTAATGCAAAGTAAGGAAAACCAAGAAAATAATATAGCCTAAGGTTAAAACAATGTAGCAACTAACAGAGGGATTCATCCTCTTTGGAATGGTGATTAGAACCATTGGCACTGTAGAAGAGATACCTCAATCCTTCCTGAGAAACCAGTAGAACTCTGAAGGGGAGACTTAGCTGACTCACTATGGGAGAATGAGGCTAGAGTATTTGCCACATATTTGTGCTTTGAATATTTATATACTTATTGCTGTATTTCTCCCTTTCCCCCATTTGGATTTAAGCCCCATGTGAGTAGGGATTCTTTCTTTGTACCATTTTAGTATCTTTCCATTAGATTGTGAAATTCTTGAGGTCAGGGACTGTCTTTTGCTGCTTTTTGTATCCCCTGCCCTTAGCAGTGTCTGGCACATAGTAGGTACTTAATAAATGTATATCGATTAACATAGCACATAGTACCTAGCACTTAGCAGGCACTTAATAAATGGCTGCAGATGAACTGTTTGATACATGGCATCAAAACTTTGGGAGATTTGAAGAGACAAAGAAGTGTTGTATTATCTTAAAATTCCCTAAACATCAGTTCCAGCTTCTGCAATTTTCCAAGTCTTAGGGCATTTCTCATAAATAAAGAAAATCTCTTCTCATCAGGTGGATTTACTTGAGCTAAGAGATAAGTACGAAATATTTTACTTTGACAGTGGCTCCTGAGCTGAGTCTCTTAAGGAAAAAAATAAAACAACATTCATTAAGCGTGTTCTTTCTTTCACTGGAGGAACACAAAATGTGGCTGTTGCTATGGTAAATGCAATTGCTAAAAAAAAAAATACCTGCAAACACATTTTCCTGTGCTTAAGTGGGAGAGCCCACCTACAATCTAGACAAGGGTAGCTTCTTCCATTAACCTTTTGGAGTGTTCAGCTTCCTCCCTGCAAATATGCAAGTACTTTAAATCCCCAGAGGATGTTGCCTTTGCTAGGTGATGGTAAAGAATGAGGCTGACTTCCTTGTGTGGGAGTAGAACCAATCTCATTACCTCATTAATCCCTCCTGGAGAGAAAGCTACCTCCCCTTACAAAGCACTTTTACCTCCATGATCCCATTTGATCTTCAAAACACACCAATGAGATTGGCAGAGTAGCTACTGAGGTAGCAAGGTAGGTAGGTAGGAAGATCAGAGACCTATATTTTAGTTCCAGCTCTTTCATTAACTTGTTGTGTGACCTTGGCCAAATCAATCTACCTTTATTGACTCAGTAACCTAGTTAATGGAAAGAAATGATCATAGATGCAGAGATGAAAGGGGTTTAGAAGTTCATCTGATTCCTTTTTCAAATGAGAATTTTTTAGACCTAGAAAGATTAAGTGATTTGTCCAAGGTTATTCAGGTAATAAATAGAAAAGAAGGTAATTAAGATAGGGATTTTGATTATAAATCCGGCACTCTTGGTTGGTTTAGTCATCCCTTAAGCTCCTTTCCAGATTTATATTTCCCATTTTGAAAATAAGAAAACAGAGTCTTGGGGAATGTAAGTGAAAGAAGTGGAACTCAGAACCTAGTACATATCATTCATGGCCAGGAACTCGTTCCATTTGAGTATAATGGATCTGGCCCTAGTTTTCAGTATTATAGTAACACTGACCTTCACTAAAATCCTATTCTGATGCTTCTTCTTGAAGTGGAGGTGACTTTGGGTCCTTGAAATCTATGACAACAGGGCACAAACCAAGCTGGACAGGTTTAAATGTGAACCTTGTAATGAAAGAATGCATGCGTATCATCTTGGGCCTAATCTAGTGAATTTCCAAGAGGAGCATCACCATACTGGCAACATCACAGGGTGAAAATTACATATATATGTGTGTGTGTGTGTGTATGTATATATGTTTTAATTTTATATATATCTACATTTTGTTGTGGGGTGAAGAGGTGAACCCCCTGGGGTTTGGGAAGGATACCTATTGCCAAAATGCAAGACTCTAAAATTTGGCTTAAAAATAAAAAAAGAGAAATTTATTAATTTGGTAGGTAATGTTGAATCTGATTAGGAGGCACCATAGGTGGAAGGCTGCCTCCTAGGTGGAACAGCATGGATGGAAAGCTGGTCCTTGGGAGGACAGCAAGACAGCATGAGTAGAGCAACCTAAGGGTTGCTCCCAGAATGCCTCCATTCAGGGGTTTTTATATTTCTTTTACAGCAGTGAGAGCATAACTCTGGAGCAAGGGGTTCAGGAGGAGGTTTGCCCAAGGGGATGTGGGTGGTTTTCATGATTTTGAGAATGAATGAATGAGGTATGTTTCTTTGTCCATCTCAATTCAATGGGGGCAATCAAAGGAGGGTAATCTTCCAGGTTAGGTATTTTGGGTTGGGAGTCACAAGGGCCTAAGGGAGCAGAGGAATTTCCCAGATAATAGTTTGCCTGAGTTTCTGGGGGTACAATGCCCATGCCATATATGCCTTAATTTTATATATTTTTATGTGTATGTGTTAATTTTATGTAAATTATATGTATATATTTTAAAATTTTATGTATATTATATTACATATATGTATATATAGAGATATAGGTAGATAGATAGATAGATAGATAGATAGATAGATAGATAGATAGATAGGCTAAGGTGGTTTTTGAAAACCAGCATTGTGAGCTGTCAATGTAGGTAGTACAGGCAAAATTTCAGATTCTTGATGTCCTGAAGTAAGACTCAAGAGACACCCCAATGTTAGGTTGCAATGAGATTTAATCATTTTAGTTTCTTCTACCTTCAAAATTCTGTTCCACTTCTATTTTGCCTGAAATCTTTCAGGAGGAGCCCTATGTGCCACTCCTAACCAATTTGATCACTTTCCCTCTCATTTTTTTTTATTTCCCACCTCCATGAATACACTTATCCACATATCTGAAATCAGAGAATCAAAGAATGTTTGGGCTTTAGAGATCATTTGGTTCAACTAATCTAAATCCTTCAGTTTTATAGATGGGAAAGTGCGTCTCAGAGAGATAAACTAGTGGCTTGTCCGAGGTAATCTATTAAGTAGCAAGGTCAAGATGAAACCCAGATCTCTTGATTCCAAATACATTACTTTTTTCCATTGTATTAAGTCCATCCAACTAATTATTTAGGTAAATGTTTATATAGTTTTAGAGTTTGTATTTATATTTGGATGTTGTTAGTAGGTGACAAAAGGTAACAAAAAGACAAATGGATGACTGGTGCCTTGGATTGGACTTTTCCATTTGCCAGAGAATTCACCCACATTCCTGTTTTTCTCTAAAGCTGGGCAGGTGCTGGATCTGTCCTTAGAACTGCTAGGATATTTTTCTTTATAACTCCCCATTCACAAAGGGTTGAGCGCTGCCTAACAGACCTCCAATAAATGTTGTCAAAGACAGGCAATTTCATTATTAGAAACTTCCCAGTTACAACTGCCTTCCAATTCTTTTCTTAGGCTTCTCCATTGCCATTCTCTGAGCCTTGATTTAGCTGAATCACTCACATAGATGCCAAGTTCCTTTATCCCCACCCTAGGCAAGAAGAAAAAAAAATAAAAATAAGAAGCAGTTTCTTTCTTTCTTTCAATTTTTTAAGAGCCAGGAGTAGGAGTGTTTATACCTTCATTTCCTCTGACTTTATCCTGGATCTCCTTGGCATTTAACTGAGAATTCAAGTGAGATGTGAGGATGCCAAAAGGCAGGGGCTGCCAGGTGGCAACAGCTCAGAGAACATTAAGTACAGGGAGGTTCTTTCTATGGGTCAGCCCATGGGGCCCATCTCTAGAATGGACGCTTCTAGATTCCATCTCAAAAGTTTAATTCTATACTCAGTACCCAGGCTAACTCAACACCACTGACAGGGAAGGAGTACTCTAGTATATGGCTAGTTGAGAGTCATTCCCCTGCCTCAGCACTTGAGGGGCCTTATGTTGCTTCAGTGAATTGTTCCTGTGCGGTGAGCCAGGATAGGGGGAGAAGAGAGAAGAGAAAGGAGAACTATAGAGACAGATGAATAGAGACCTATGGGAAGAAATGCAGACAGAGAAAATTGCTTCACTGGCTGCCACTAAAAACAATAAATTTATTTATATAAATATAATCAGCCCAGAAACCCCAGCATTTAACATGAAGGCAGAGTATATTGGGCTGCCCCTCCTCTAACTCTAATTTTTTTAAACTTGTGAACAAATGATCGAGCTCCATATGGAACAAAAATGAAACCTGAGTATACGGGAAGAGTTTACTGTTGCCATCAAATAATGCTTGCAACAAAGTTAAATGGACATCCTTAATGGCATGCATAAACATCTCTGTCTCTCATGGTGATTAGGTACACATAATAAGCAATTCAGTTAAATGATTATAAATTAATATTATATTCCCAGCTCAACCAAGAGAGCGAGATACAGGTCTGATGTGAAGGGGGGGATCAAAGTCCAAAGCCAAACCACAGCCTTCCTTAAAGCAGAGTTAGCTAGCTAAAAGTGTGCTGGGATGCCTTTGGGAGGAACAAGCAGGATTTTCTCTTCCTCAAGGTCTTCAGTCAAAGTGTTGATGGGGAATTGAAGGGGTTTTCATTCAGGAGATGCTATAGTTTAGACTAGAAGGTCTCTGAGGTCTCTTCTCATTCAGAGCCTTTGACACGTGCACATTTCTACGAGAGAGCAAGGACTGACCAAGTAGTGGGTAGACTTAATATAATGGCATTGAATTTGGGGAACTCAAGGCTTCTGGATTTGTAACCCAGAGAGGATGAAGCCCTTTCCTTTTATAGCAGGAGACAGTAAAATGTCATTTTTCTAGTCGTTTCTCACCAATAGCTATAACCACACCCAGATGATGGAATGACCCAGCAGAATAGCTGGAGACCTCAAACCTATTACATTATAATAAACCAATCCCTTCTCCCACTTAATTTCATATCCAAAGGAATTATCTTGTGTTTTTTTTTATTAGTATTAGTATATTAGTATTAGTATATTATCTGTATTAGTATTAATTCTAAGACAGAAGAGAAGCAAGGGCTAAGTAATGGAATTAAGTGACTTCAGGATCACACAGCTAGGAAGTATCTGAAGTAAGATTTGAACCCAGGTCCTCACCACTCTAACTCTAGACCTGGTGCTCTATCCATTACCCAGCTTCTTTGAGAAGCTTTGTGATAAAATGGATATGATACTAGGTTTGGTGTCAGAAGACCTGGGTTCAAATCTTACCTCTGATACCTATAAGCTGTGTGACTATGGGTAAGACATGTAACCTCTCTTAATCATGTTTCCTCATCTTCTGTAGTACTTATTCCTTGGAGACTGCTAGGTGGCACAGAGTTTAGAGCTCTGGACTTAGAGTCAGGAAGACTGGAGTTAAAATCTGTTCTCCCTTCCCCCCCCCCCCCAGTCACTTAACTATGTTTGCCTCTCTCTATTTTTTTTTTAATTTGTAAAAGGAATTGGAGAAGTGAATGGCAAACCACTCTAGTATCTTTGCTGAGAAAACCCCAAATGGGTTGTGGTGGGTAGGTGGTAAGGTGGATAGAGAGTCAGACCTAGAGTTAGAAGGACCTGAGTTAAAATCTGGTCTTAAATACTTCCTAGTTGTGTGACCCTGGGCAAATCACTTAATCCACATTTACCTAGCCCTTGCTTGGCAAGAAAGTTGGGGTTTCAAAAAAAGGAAAAATAAAAAAAACCCAAATGGGGTCATGAAGAGTCAGACATGACTGAACAACAACAACATTTATCTCAGGGTTGTGGGGAGAAACAAATAGGACTTTAAAGTTCATATAAAGTATGTAAAGTTATTATTTTTCATAGGCTGATCCATTTAGAGCTGGAAGGGAACTTAGAAACCATTTAGTCCAATCCCCTCATTTCACAAATGAGAAAGCTAAGGTCTAGGGAGGGTAGATGATTTGCCCATGGACATTAAATTGTACAGCAGGAATCTTATTCCAGGTCCCCAAACCCCAAATCCAGTTCTCTTTCCAATGGATCGTACTGTCCTTTCGTCTACTGAGGATGAGAGATCACAACCTCAACCTAAGCTTCAGGTTCTAGATTCAAGATCCAGGTGCTGGAAAAGGGAAATGAGGATTGCAGTAATGCTTCTTCTTCTAAAAGGGAAGGAATGGAAATGGAGATTAGAGTGGGAGAACAGAGGGAGGAATGAGTTTAAGGGACATAGAATTCTCTGTTGGGGCTAGTCTTTAAAAAGCCCTTTATATTTTGCTCATTTTCTTACTCTCAATAAAATTGGACATTTGTGAAGGGCTAGGCTCGCTGTCATGAGGCATGGGTTAAAATCCTGCCCCTGACACTTATTAGCTGGGTGACTATGGGTAACAGGGAGCCTCTCTGAGTCAGTCGATAAACATTTGCCAAGGGCAGAGGAAGGATACAAAACCTCTGCATTTCTCTACAGGCTTAGTCCTGGTCCTGTAGGGAAGCTAAGTGTTACAGTGAATAGAGTGCCAGATCTAGAGTCCAGAAGACTTCATGAATTCAAATCTGGCCTCAGAAATTTAACTAGCTTCATGACCCTGGGCAAGTCACTGAACCTTGTTTGACTCAGTTTCTTAATATGTAAAATGAGTTTGAGAAGAAAATGGGAAAAAAATAAACCTCTTTAGTATTTTTGTGAAGAAAATTCCAAATGAGATCATGAAGAATCAGACATGCCTAAAAAAAATGAATGAACAGCAGCAACGTGGTTCTGAAACCTTGTTCTGCACTTGGAATTGAGAGAGAATGAATCTTATGGACATTCACTTGAGTCTTCTTTCACCCATTCATTGAAGGTCTCCTGGGTAATGACTCACTGCTCTAGAAGCTAAGTCCAGAGCTGTAGGCATGCAAAGGCATGCAATATTTATATAGCAGTAAAATAGATGGTGCTCAGATTACTTTTTCTTCTCTAATTCCTTTCATGTTGGCTCTTTTCTCAGTAAATTTAGTTCTACAGCTATATGAAATCATACCACTTCTCTGAAAAACAAAGGGGCTGCTGCATTTTAGCTTTGCTCAGAGCATGAACAGAGAAGTCCCTTCAGCCCTTTTTTCTTCTTGCTTTCCCTCCTTTAAAGATTAAGAAATTGAAATGGGAATCTTTCGTAGTTCAAAAAGAATCTGACAAGAAGGTGGTATCAGATTAGAAAAGAAAAGTATATAGTAGAGTACATATTAGAAGAGCCTTGTCCCCCATTCCACTCTTATATCTCCTTTTTGCTGCAAAGATTTATTTATTTTTGAGTGGTCAGAATGAATTTTTTCTCCTAAAGTAGTAGAGGAATTATTCACAAGGACTTTGAGATAATAAGTGACACATTTTTTGACATAAAAAACAATGCAGTCTAGTGGAAAGAGTGATGAATTGAGGGTCTGAAGTTCTGGCTTTGAATTCAGATTTTACTTCTTATTCTAAGCAATGCGACATTCCTCTGTCCAGTCTTCAGATTCATTTTTGTAAAATCAGAGGGGGGAGAAAATAGATGATCAGTTAGATTATTTCTAATTATAAAGCTATGATACTATGATTTGGTAGTCAGTACATTGTAGTGGGAAGAAGGTTGAATTCAGGCTGGCAACTGACATTAAAAATAGAAGTTCTGTTCTGGTCAAATCACATCTATCCTGGAACACTGGATTTAACAATGGGCATTACTGTTTAGGAAAGTCATTAATAAGATGGAGAGTGTCCCAAGGAGGGCAAATAGTATGGTGAGAGATCTTCAGTTCATTTCATATCAGAATTAGTTGGAGGAATCCAGGATGTTTATTCTGGAAAGGCAAAGACTGAGGGGGAACATAATCACTCAACTTTGCATCAACAAGATGCTTCTCCAAGAATAAACTTATAGCTTCTAAACTCCCCACCATGCTGTTAACTTTGACTGATACCTCCGTTCAGCCTCCGCTCCCCTCTGATTGGAGGGCTGAAGAAAAGAGTGCTAAACTCGTCTCTGTGCTTTTCTTTATAGAAGGCAGAAACAGGACATTTTTTTCCCTAGGAAAACTTCCTAATAATTTGAGCTATCTTTAAGTGAGATGGACTGCCCTGGAGGTAGTAAGACCTCCATCATTAGAGGTCTTTGATAAGGGACTGGACAACTAATTATCGAGTATGCTCTAGTGGAGACTCTTCCAGGACATAGGTTAGAAAAGATGTCCTAGCCAACTCTGAGGCTCTTTCATTACACAATAATACAAGATAAAATATGATAAGCAAATGGGAAGGATGTAGGCAAATGTTAGGGAAAAAATTCAGAATAGGAGAGATTACTTCATGGAGAAAAGGTAAATGAAGAAGACAGCACTTGTCCTTTAACGCAAGGAAGGTACTTCAGTAAATGGAACTGTGGAATGCTTGAGAATCCATTCCAGGTTTAGGGGACAGTATGAGTGAAGGCATGAAGACAGTAAAGGACAGGTACAGAACAATGAATGACACGTAATTCAATTTGCCTAGAATATTAAGTATGAGAAAGAGAACAACTTGAGAAGCTAAAAAAGTACATTGGATACAATTGTATAGGGTCTTGAACCCTTGCAGAATGAGCTTAAGAAAGGCTTGCCATGCTGTTCTATTCTTTTAAATATTGATATTCCCTAAAGAATTTGGAATAGGATTTGATTTGCCATTATTGAGATAAATGGAAAAGCAAAGAGGTTGTTGCCATTTGTAATCAGAAACACTGAATTTCAGTTACTTCACTGACATTCAATAGCTCTGTGACCTGGGCAAGTCACTTAACCATTGTGTGTCTCAAGTAATTGCTTAGGTTCAAGTCACAGGTAGAAACTTCATTATTAGAATTGTGAGTTCCCACAGCAGGAGTCCCCCATATTGAAGAAATCATAGATATTTTGCCTATTCCTTTGCTGATTTTATCTTCCTTCTTCTCTTTCCCCACAAATAAATGTAATAACTTTTTCAGGGACATTTGTATAAAGCAAAGCTTATGAGTAGCAGTGGCATGGCACTATAATCATGGTTTAAATAGATAGGCAACAGATTCACTATTTAGCAGAGTCCTGTTTGCCTTAAGCCTACATAGATTCCACTAAATGCCACCTTACCCCCGGAACTCTGGCCATTATTAAATCACGAGTTTACCCTTCCATGGTAGGCAGATACAGTGACAGCTCACAGATTACCAAAGGAACCAGGTAATTCACCTGTGAATGATAAATCATTAACAGGAACATAACAGGCATGTGGGTAAAGAAAAGAATGTATGAAATGACAAGAGCAGTAAAGAATTCCTTGGTTTGATTGCCAAAGGATTGGGAAGAAGCTTTCCTATGTGATATCTGATTGTATTGAAGAGATTCATTCTGTTTTTCCTATATAACTATTACTTCTGGAAGGATGGTAAATTAAAGTGAATAAGTTCTCATCAAGGGACTAATGGGGAAAGGGATTGATAAAGGCAACAGAGAATGGAAGAAGATTGAATGGATTTAGAACCAGAAAGAAGACCTGTATTCAAATACCGACTTTTATTTGCCTGTGTGACATTGGGCAAATCAATTAATGCCTTTGGGTCTCAGTTTTCTTATCTATAAAATGAGGGGGCTAGAATCTGGTTCTTTAACAAATCTAAATCTATGACTTAATGTCTCCTACATCCCTTAAAGCCCAGGACTGATGATAACAATCATTTACCTAGCACTTTAATATTTGTAGAGAACTATAAATGCTATCTTGTTTGATATCTATAACAACCCTGGGTAGTAAGTGCTATTAGAACCTCCATTTTACAGATAAAGAAATTGAGGCTAAGTAAGAGATTAAATGTGCATTAGATCACCAAGCTAGTAAGTATCTGAGGCCTGATTTGAGAACCCAGATCTTCCTCACTACAAATTCTGTGTCCTCAGATTTCTTATTTTTGACTTGGTGATGCCATTGCAGTCTCTCAGGTCATAGGTTAGGGGAGAGCACAGTGATAAGAACCCTCCTATTTAGAGTATATACTTCTTGTTTTAGCCCTCAGTAACAGGGAGTATCTCAGGAGGTCTTACACATATTAAGGTCTTGAGCAAAAGCACATGAGCAGTGCAGGACCTCTCTGGACCAAATGTGTTGCCTCCTTTTTGCCCCCCACACCTTCTGCTGAATATAGGTCTTTGCATCCTATAGATATTCAGTAAATATTGCTTCTTGGACTGATTCCCCTGCCCAATTTCATCCCTCTTCTGACTTGACCTAGGCTTCTTTTCCAACCAATGTGGGTTACTCACTAATTAAATGAAAAGAAAGGTAGATATGAAAGGAAGAAAATTCAATTGACCAAGGGATGCAAAGGGGGCACAAATACACAGGTTGGTTCATCTTTAACCCTTTTTGTCCACTTCATAAAAGGTGTATCACAGCCTAATGGACCATATTAAAGGTATTTTCCATCATTTGTAGCAGAGATCAGTTGTGCTCAGAATTGAGATGAATCACTTGTAATCAAGTGGAATCACTTTCAAATTGGGTCCATTTCAAATGGATTTATCATGCTGCAAGGCACAATGAGTATTAGCATAGCCCAGAATAAACAGAGACTTTCGCTGTATTTCTTGCACATAGACAAAGTCCTTGGGGCCTTCAAGGCTTTGTTTTATAAGGGCAAAAAGCTACAGTTTTTTTTCTGAAAGTAACATATAGGTAAGAAATGCTAATGCCTTTCCCCTTGTGAGATGGCAGCTGCTAACAAGGGAGATGGAGAGAAAGGGATGTCTGAGCCTTGCAATTTGAAGTGTTAACAGAATGCATCAACAGCATACCTTGAACACCACTCACCTTTAAGAGACAGAAGACAGACTGGGTAAAGCCTGATGAAAAATGAAAATGATCAAACTTTACTGGTCACACAGAGCTCATTATTTTAAAAATAGACCTACTCATATGTGTGCTGAATCATCTATCATATTTCCTAGCTCCTTGAACAATGTGCAGGAGTCCACAACAGTCAAGAAATGGTGAGTCTTTAGAAAGGGCTGTAGAGGGCATCATTCACCTTCTTTCCAAATTGAGAGAGAAAAAAAGAGTAAGGTTGAGAGCTTCCCATTTATTTAACATAATATTATCTGTAATGTGATTTAGCATTTCAAATATGCTTAATGAATGCCTGTTTGTTTAGTTTCCTTAGGCAGAAAAAAAATCACCTTTTAGTTTCACATATAATTAGAAATTGTATATATATATATATATATATATATATATATATATATCTTAAATAAGATTTCTAATCAGATCATTTCTATAAGAGGCAACATGACCTGCTGGATAAAGCATTGATCTTGGACTCAAGATGGCCTGGGTCCAAGTTCTGCTTCTGATATATTTTGGCTGTGTGATTGTGGCCAAGTCACATAATGCCATCCAGCAACATTCTAAGAATATAAATCACAAAACAGGTGTAGATACAACATGCAGGGGAGAACAAGTTTCCTATGCCAGTGAAATAATAGATCTGGTACCAAAAAAAGTGCTGTGTTTTTGTTTTTTGTTTTTTTTTGGTTGTTTTTTTTTGGTATAGAAACATGCTTGAATACTGAGAGTCAGGAGATTTAGGAGCTAATCTTGACTCTGAAATTAGCACTGGGCCAAGTATCTCTGGGTCTTAGTTTGAGGAAAATGAATTTGAAAATATCCAAAAATGTAGAATTGCTATCATTCTGAATTCACATCTACAAACCTTACACTAAGTAGAAAAAAAATAAAACTAACCCTTCTGCAGTGCTCAAAGGTTTACAAAGCAATTTTCATGCATTATTTCACTTGCTCCTCAAAAACAACTCTCTAAGATAGGTGTTATTATTCAGATTACAGAGTCTAGGAAATTGCCCCTCCATTTCCAAGATAACATTAATGCTCTGGCAAATCACATTGTCATGCTTCCATTTCAGTACCAATAAAGTCAAACCCATGAAAAGATACCGTTGCAAGAAAAGACAAGAAAGAGAGAATGGATTGCTTTTCCAGTTAAATCAGTGCTACAAAATGGTGGTAAGGTTAAAGAGCACCTTTGAGCCAGGAAGTCCCACTGGCATGAACTTAATAAACCTCAATGGACATTATTTGCTCAGGAAAATTGGTACTCAGGGATGGTGACTTAGGAAAGAGAAATCCCTTTAGATACTAGATTCCTTTACTCTTTAGATAGTAGAGATCTTTGCAGGTATTGCCAAATTGTGGTCCAAATGACTCGAGTTGAAACAAATTCAAAGTCAAGACAACATAGAAAGACTTTAGGAGCGTGGTGACAATTTGGCACCAAGTCAACCTCTTGGGAGTGAGAGTCACTCATGTGTAGTCAGTAGATGGGTACCTTTGAGAAGTTTTATCACTGGCATTGACAAGCCATAAAATCGTGTAACAAAACAGACTCACTAGCACCGAAGTTGTGGTTTGATATCCTTTGGTATCAATGATATGTTTGATGCTGCTCCTTTTCAAAGGACTAGCCAAGCATGCATGATAGATAGTGGGAAACTATGTAGGCAGTAACAGAAGTCAGTGAAAGAGAGATGATTATAATTTGAGTGAAAAGGACAAATGGCATAAGAACCAGATGAGGCAGTGCAGAATACCAGGAACAGGGACAATGCTCTACACACCATCATCTCCTTTCCAATGGCCTTTTCCCTTCCTCTTCTTCTAGGAATTTAAAAGTCTAATAATATCCCCTAGCTGCCCAGAGCCAGCCAGTATAAAACCATTTGAATGGTTAAATGGAATTTGTTGTTTTTCTTTTTTTCATTCGAATATACTAAAGACTATTTGTATAGAAATGGAAATAGATGAAAGGTTTGGGAAGTACATTATAATTCTATCAAAAGACATGATGGGGGGGAGGAGAACTTCTGTTAAGATTTTAGGTAAAGCTCAGTGTGTCAAAAGCAGAGTAGGTAATAACTTTTTGATGCCTTAATGATAATGCCATCCTTCAAAAGTTGAAGGAACCAGCCTATGGGGAAATTCTATTTCTGATATAATTCTCATTATCAAGGGGGAAAGGGTTATTGAGGTCAGAAATGATGGGAACCCTGGGGGAAGTGAACAATTCCCTCCTAGAGTTTGTGAGAGAGAAGAAATTTGGGCATATCCTGCTATAGGGAAAATGGATTTCAAAGAGTTTAGAAGAAGGGAAGGTAGACTCCCATGAATTAAATAAATCTCAATGGATAGTTTTAGCTTAGGAGGATTGATACTCAAGGATGAAAACTTAAGACAAAGGCAAATAATTTAAATGAAGAAGAAAAGAAAGACTTGTCAGAAGATGCCAGTGTGACTTCTTAGAGAGAATTACCTAGCAAGTAAATTTTAAAAAGATAATTAATGAAGATATAAAGTAAGGATGACTAAAGGAGCATTTGTAAGGGGGGAAAGAGGTTAATTTTTAAAGGGTTGGACTTGATTATTTAAGAATTTGGTAGCCAGGAATTTAATTAATTCCAAAGAGATTTATTTACAATGTATTTACAAAAATGTAGAAAGAGTGAAGCAAGAAATCAGAGAGAGGATAAGGTAAGACATCTAACCTGAGCACTAAGTAATTTGTCTCTAGCCCCTGGATCAAAAAACTACGCAGGGGAGTTTAGTCCTCAACTGGATAGGCCTTAGCCCTTATAGCCAAACTTGGGGAAGTCTCTTCAGAAAAATCCAGCAGCTTTCACTCATCATGTGTCAGTCCAGTCAGCAGATTCTTCTGTCCCTCTTCACCAACCTCAACTCAAAAGCATGAAGAATTGAATTCCCACAAGATGTTCCACTCCAAAACTCCCATCTCCACTTCTAGAAATGAAGAACTCCCCCTCACAGGAAGTGAGAGCCCTTTTTTAAAGACATTTTTTCTTGTGTCACTTCCTATGCCTTCCCCTAATTCCACATCTACCAATCATAGTTGATGCTCTGTTTTAGGACTGCCCAGAAGGCAGTTAGTTGATTCTGATTCATTACCCATTATCACACATGTGGGTGACAGACCTCCCT
The DNA here is from genome assembly GCF_027887165.1 of Monodelphis domestica. NCBI lineage: Eukaryota > Metazoa > Chordata > Mammalia > Didelphimorphia > Didelphidae > Monodelphis > Monodelphis domestica. The sequence goes on from NC_077232.1 coordinate 192,238,782, forward strand.
TTTTATGATTAAGTGGGATATTTGCACTTTTGGTGATTAGATCTAAAAATGGGCAGATCTTCATACTTAGCTTTTAAGTACCATGTTTATACTTATGGGAATTAAATCTAAAAATAGACAAGGGTTACAATTTAATCTTCACAATCAGGGAAGAACTAAGTATTTTCATTGTTATAATCAGGGAAGAGCCAAATCCAATCATCACACATTGCATAAACTTTCAAGAACAGAAATTGAGTGCTAGCTAACATTCAGAATGAGTTGAGATAGAGGGCAAAATCATGGAAAATAAAAAGGATTGCTGATTCTAATACGATTATTTTCCATGAAACTATATTAGGGAAAAGAAAAGTTTTAGAGAAGAGATAAGATAGCCTTTTGGAGAGCAGAAGGGACAAACATAACAATAGAGAGAAGTGAGAGCTGTTAATTCTAATTGTTTTTGTTTTCTTTAGTAGAATATAAGCTCTAAAAGGGCAATGGGACACTGGATGTCCAATTGGAATACATTATAAAAGAGATTTTTTTTTATATGCATTAGACTAGAAAGCCACATACCTTCCTCCAAAATCTGAAATATTATGGTTCTATGATTTCACAAAGGTCCTCCTCCCTGTACAGTATACCATGGTCTAGAGTCCTTTCCTCCATTTTTAACTTCTTTCATCAAATTTTATTTGCTCTCTTTTATTCCTTTTAGCTAACTTTCAATGTAGAAAATGATCTGAAAATATAATCTTCTCTAAAAGTAATATTTCCCTTTGATAATAAAAGAGAATTTTTGGAAATGGATAGCCTTAGTTAAATAATTAGTTATATAATTCTTAACATGTATATATTGAATACCTAATATCCTTCTAACCTTATGGATAGTTTTGAAAAAAAAAAGAATGGGCACATCTTTGCCTTCAAAGAAATTTAGAATCTACTTGAGAAGCAAAAATCCATTCACATGAAAATATCATATACAAGTTAAATACTAAAATATAATTGAACATTGACAAATTCGATGAGAAAAATTGACAGAAGAGAGAGATAAATATCAGAGGGAGCTGGAGACTGCTGAAGTTGTTATTGGAGAAAGATTCATGGAGGCATTGTGCCTTAAGTATACACTGAAAGATGAGTAGCATTTGGAAAAGAGCAGGGAAGCCCTTCTGGCTAAGGAAAGTCTAAAGTCATAGATATTAGGAATATCATGGCAATGGAAAGGATAGAAAGAAAATTATCAGGCAACTATGATCATTAGAGTCTAGCATAATATATGATGGAGACTAGTGAAAATAAGGTAGAATAGCCAGAATTGTGTCATAATGTAGAAGGCCTTGAAAGTCAGGCAGGGAAGTTGAGATTTGATTGGATAGAAAATGGGAAGTCATTTAGTATGCTTAAACAAGGGACTGCTATCATGGATGAGTTGTTTAAAGAACACTGAAACACTGATGACAAGCAGGATGAATTGGCTAGGGTATTCTTTTTGTGATAGTGTAGGAATTAAATTTTAATGGTTTGACTAAATATATGAAAATTATAAATATTATGGTGTTTGGCGATTTATAGTATTATTGCTCAAAGTCAAAATGACTTTTGATAGCTTATTTACAAAAGAGGTGGAAAGAGTGGAAGTAGAGAAATACAGAAAGGTAGAGAAGACATTTAGCCTATCTATCTAAACATTTCTCCAGCACTTGACTCAACCAGAACTTATTGACCTTCAGCTGGAATGAAACTCTCTTCAGAAGACAGGAAAGGACAGCCAGCTATTCATTCACCAAAGTTTCCTCCAAGAGATAGGTCAAGACAATGATTCAAGCTGAAGATGACTTCTGAGGCCAACTTTCTTCTTGAAGCTGACTTTCTTATTGAAGCCCATTTCCTTCTTGAAGCTCCAGAAATTCAGGGCCTTTTATGGTGGTTCCTTGTCCCTTCCCCCCTTCACATGGGCCAATCACAGTTTCTAAAATGCCTACACACTGCCTAGAGGGGCAGTGTCTGTGGGATCCATTTCTCACTCTATGGAGGGGCAAATTCTCATCAAAAGGGTTCATAGATTCCTCTCTGATTGAGTTTCTGAGGATGTGAATTCTCAAAATGTTTGCAAGCTCCTCCACCTAGTTCAAGCTTTTGTTGATTCAATCAAAAGGTAGACAAAGGAGAATTAATCCTGTCTTCACAATCTAGTGAGGAACTAAGTAGGGGTACTTAAGTTATTGTTAACCAATGTGTTAACTCAAAATAGACAAAGGAAATAAAGGATTCCCTTTCACAAGTGTGAACTCAGAATAAACAACAAGAACAAAGAATTCCCTTTTCACAACAGTCAGCTAAAAGGTTTATGTAGTAATTCATGTGTGAGGTGATAAAGATTACATATAAAGCATAAAAGTGGAGACCATGGAAATAAAGAGGAATGGAAAAATTCAAAGGTATTTCAAAGGATTTCAGGAGATAAATTGTTACTGGCAAAATATTAGGATGAAGTATAGGAAAGAGACAGAATAACAACTGTAAATATACAAGGAATTTCAGTGATACCTGAAAACGAATCCTCACTATAATATAACTAAGAAATGGTCATTCAACTCCTGATCTAAGACCTCCAAAGAAGCTGAGTCCACTATTTTCCCAAGCAATCCATTCTACTAATGGAGAGCATCCATTGATTGCTAGATTTTTTCCAAAATCAAGTCCAAATTTAATTCTTTGCGATTTTCACCCACTGATCTTTGTTCTCTCTTCTGGGGCCCAGAGAACAAACACAATCCATCTTCCACATGAAGCATCTCAAAATACCTGAAGTCAGTATGTCTTCTGAATCTTCTTTTCTCCAGTTTAAACATCTTTCATGTGATATGGATTCAAGACTTCAAATGCAACTGCAGTGGTTGTACTTCTTTGGGTATTCCAAACAATACCCTTCCTGAACTGTGGTGTGAAGAACTGAAAAGAGTACTTCAGATGTGGTCTGACAAGATTAGAGAACAGCATGACTGTCTTTTCCTGATTCCTGGAAGTTATGCCTTTGTTAATGCAACCTAAAATTTAATTGCTTTTTTGGCTATTATATCACATTGCTGACTCATTATAAACTTGTGCTCTATTAAAGTTCCTATATATTTTTTCTTTCTTTCCCTTTTTAAAAATAAAAATCCTTACCTTCTGCCTGGGAATTCATATTAAATATCACTTCCAAGGCAGAAGAATGGTAAGGGGTAGGCAACTGGGGCTACTCAACTTGTCCAGTATCACACAGTTAGGAAATGTTGTACTCAGAATCTCTCATCTCCAGGCCTGGCTTTCTATCCTCAGAACCACAGAGTTGCTTCTGAACCTTTTTCAAACTGCTATCTAGCCATGACTTCCAAATATTTTGCTCAGGTATTTGATATTTTCAATGCAATGTTTAAGATATTTTTATTTATCTCTACTAAAGTTTGTTTTTATTACATTCAGCTCAAAGCTCTTGGCTATTAAGATCTATGTGGATCTTGACTTTGTCATTCAATGCAATCGCTATCCATTCCAGCTTTATCCTGTAAATTTGATAAGCCTGCCACCTGTGCCCTTGCTCAATCATTGACAAAAATAGTGAATAGCACAGGACCAAACAGATTCCTGAGAAACTCCATTAAAAGTTTCCAACTCAACTGAAATGAAATTATTAAAGATCCTTCTTTGAGTACAATCATAGATGTTCCAAAGTTTGCTAATTGGGGACATTTGAAGAATAGTGTTACCACTGACAGTTTGCAAGGAGAAGGAAGGGAGGAGGGAAGGAAACAAACCCTTATTAAGTGACTATATATCAGGTACTATACAAAGTTATTTATAAATATTATGTCAATTGATCCTCACAACAATCATAGAAGGCAGATATTATTATTCAGATTTTATAATGTAGAAAACCAAGAAGAAGGTTAAGTGTCAGGGTTATACAGCTAGCAAATATCTGAGGCTAGATATGAATTTGGGTCTTCTTGATTCCAGCCCTAGGGCTATCTATCTAAGGGAAAATTTCCAATATACAAAGCTATAGATATAAGCCTGAAGCTCACGTCAGGCAGGGGAGGAGATATAGATATAGGAGTCATAATTAATAGAAAATTAGAAGTAGAAGGGTTAGAGGTATAATCCATGTCCTTCATTTTAAAGTTGAAGAAATAGAGACCCAAAGAGGGATCATAAGTTGTCCAAGGTCAAAGAGCTACTCATCAGTACATGGAGAATTCAGATCTTTCATCTTTGAGTCCTGACTTCTTTATACCATACTCCAGATTAGTGGCCCAGAGATTCATAGGGAAGAGACTACAGATCTCATCTATTCTATCACTTTTCTTTTTGTAGATGTGGAAACTGAAAACCATAGTGGTGGGGTGACTTGCCCAAAGTAACTAAATTAGAGAAATAGTCCCCCATATTTTTGGCTTAGGACCCCTTTACACTTTTAACAATTATTGAGGATCCCACCAAAAAGTTTTTTTTTTGGCTATAGCTATTGATATTTACCATATTAGACATTAAATTCATACTCCTCAGAATATACTTTGAGAACCATAAAGTTAGAGGTAGAGTCAATATTAAAATCCAGGTCTCAATTTCAAGTCATAGTTTTTACATTTGCATCTTAATTTGTTCTTTACAAGGACTAAATATTTGGAAGTTATTTACTATATGGGTTTGGTTTCTTAATTGAAGCTCTTGGTCTACTGGTGTCCATTCCATCATTTTTGCATAAAATAGCTCTCTAATCCCCCCCCCAACTTTAAAAGTTTTCTACTTTTAAAATAAATAAATGAGGATGGAATATTCTTTTTCCCCTAGTGTCCAAGAAGATAAATGTTGCTTTAAAAGTATTTTATAATTGCCAGATGACAATCTGGGACAATCAGAAAACAAACTCCTTCTAGATGACCACTGCCATTTACAGAGGAAATTTATCTTGGATGCCCTAAGAAAAATTATATTTGTTTAGGGACTGGTCAATAAATTAGAACTTACAAAATGTGATGGCTCCATTTGGATGTCCAGACCTTTCTTTCAAGAAAGGCAAAGACCATGCTGAGATGATGATGATAATGATGATGATGATGATGATGATGATAATGAGAATTATAACATCAACAACAATAATAGACTTAATAGTAATAAACATAATATCATTATAGCACTTTAGGGGGTTGTGAAGGGCTTTACAGATGGACAGAAGTTAAACTGAAAACCCACCCAGGGTGAAAAGGTTATTGTAGAGTTGAAGCAATCCCTAGAGATCAATCTGTGGAAGGTAGTGATAGATCCCAGCCTAGAGATAGCTAAAAAGCACAGGATTGAGCCATAAGGGACCTATAGTGAGTTCATTAGATAACTTTCACACACAGGAGTTTTTGTGTTAAGTATAAATCAAAAGCCAAGTCATTACTGAGATCTTGAAGCACAGATTACAAAAGGTAGAAGACAATAGGACCTCCTCATTAGCTGCATCCTTCAGGAGATGATTCTAGCCATCTAGGAGATGATTACACCCCATTGGTTATAGTGGATCTATGAGGCCACTAGGGACTAAATAAATCTTTGCTTTGATTTTTGAGTTCTGGAGACAAGCAAGGGAAGAGCTGTGGCAGGAACAGTCTAGACAAGAGTTCATCTAGCATTCATCACAGCAGCCTTGTTGATGTAGTGATCTTTCATATTAAAGGTTCTTGTCAAATGGGTTCTGTTGCCGAGTATTCAAACATGGACTCGACTTTTCAAGCTGCTCCATTTTTTCCGTTTCTATGGCTCTACATAGAAACAGAATCACTTTCCTTCAAGGCAAGGTTCTGGATTTGGGCTGGGGTTGCCAGAGGCAGGTGGAGAAAGTTTATCATATTTGCCACACCACGCCCACAGACTTAAAAATTCTGTCATTGATTAAGCAAACAGGAATTGCTACATTTTAAAGAGAGAACTCACCCCCTCTCAGGACCCAAACCAAAGCCATGTCTGTGACCCAGCCAGAAGGGTTGGTGCAAACAGTCATATTGAGTCACCCAAACCAAAAACATTCGCCTTGGAGCCTGGATATTCTGGTCTGACTGACTACATGTATCCATGCAGCGGGACAATTGCCAGATTTATTTTGGAGACCTGAAGAAAAAGGGAAAATAGGAAGGATAGTGGGGAAGGATTGTAGAAAGGAAGGACAGAGGTCCAAGGACAGAGCTTTGGTAGACACTTCCAGAGGGATGGCAAATGGAAGAAGAACCAGCCAAACTTAAAAAGAAATGGGAGGAATATTCCCCTTGTTCAGAATCATTAAAGCCAAAGGAAGTAAGAATTTAAAGAAAAAATAAGTAGTCAACTGTGTAAAATGCAGAGAAAGAATGAGAATTGGAAAAAGGCCATCGGATTGGTCAATAATGAGGTCACAAATAACCTTCAAGGGAGTAGTTTCACTAGAGGAGTGCTAACAGAAGCCAAAAACTTGGGGTTAAGAAGGAAAAAGGTATTTATGAGAGCTTACCAGTTTTAGAGCTAATATTAAGAAGGAACTATAATAACCTCTGCCTTAAATGGATGGAAGTGAGGAAAAGCCACAATTTCCTGTTTATTCAGTACCTATCACAGTTTTATTGTTATTGTTTAAGTGATACACAATATCCTTATTAAATTATCAATTTCAATGAATTTATATTTTTTCATATTTGTTTTTCCCTCAGTTTCCCCAAAAGAGTCAAAAATTGGCTTTATTTTACTGAATATTTGAAGAATCTGATTTCACCAGCCTTCAGTGTACCTAATATAGGAGCTCATTCCATTAACCCAGAGTTCAGACCATCTATGACTTAGTCAATAAAGTCTGAGGAGCTGTTTGGGAACACTGACATCCTTTAGACTCACACAGCTAGTTAATTATCAGAGGAAACATTGGAACCCTAGATTTCCTACAACCATGTGTAGCCTCTATCCACAATCCTCAACTACATTTATACTCAGACATTTGCTTATAACATCTAATCTATAGCCCATGAATTCTTGGAAAAGAGCATATTTCCTTGTCAGTCCATCAAAAAATATTTATTAATCCTATCTGCCTGCTCCATTATGAAGTACTGGGAATACAAAGAAAATAAAAGACATTCTTTGCTCTTAAGGAGCTCCCAATCTGATAGGGAGCCAATATGCAAACCATCATGTACAAATCAGATAAATCCATTCTGAGATACATTTTTATTTTAAATCAATCCACTTTTCACCTAATGATTCTTAGAAATAAGACAGCTAGGGAGATGGAGTGGCTAGTCTGGCTGGCTTGGAATTTGGAAGACTTGAGTTCAAAACTCGCATGAGATACTTATCACTTAACTTCCTTCAACTTTAGTTTTCTTATTTGCAAAATGTGAATAGTACTCTAATAGTGCTTCTGCTTCATCGGGGTGTTGTAATGATAAAATGATGTGATATGTGTAAAAAACACTTAGCAAATTTTCCTGTTAGTGAGGATGGTGCTGATGGTGCCAATGATGTATCTTTCAGTTTTTACTACCTAAAAGAGCAGGAGCTGAGAATTACTTGAGTTATTTCTTCTCCTCCCCTCAGCACTATATTCTTTAGCCATTTAAGTGTTTAATAAATGTTTGTCAAATTGAACTGATAGCAGTGTAAGAGGCCAGAAAAGGTCAGTACCTTTTGTGAATTGTAGTTTTCACTTTTTATTGAAATTCTTCCTTGCCCACAGCCCAGGTTAATTTTAATTTTGAGCCTCAGGGTTTGTGCTCATTTTTCTGGTCCCATTTTTACAATGTTGAAAGTCACTGGTGCTATGCAGTAATGAAATGGTGCCCTAATGATGCCCTAGTGTCCTGAAAGAGTTAATTAACCTTTCTACGTGAGCAGAACTTTCAGGAAGTAGTTTATTCACCAGTAGGACCCAGCCAAATATTTGTAAAGAGCTTTGAACTTTCAGAGTGAAGTCAAGCAGACCAGGTGTTTTTGTTTAGTGTTCTCTCACTGTTTAGTTAGGTCATTAAAAAAAAATCCATAACTTCTAGCCAACTTCCAGAGCAGCTTTCGCTTTCTGACATACTACAGCCCTTTAAATGAGAAGAAATACTTTCTTGTTTAGTAGAGTTTAAAAGACAGGCACACCTACACACACGAGTATCTACTGAGGTCCAGCCTTGATTATCTTATTTGGGACTTGTGAGTCTTTAGTTCCACTAAAACACCTATTTGTTTAATTTATTTAAACATTTAATCCTGAGTTACTCTTGCTCATCTGAAAAGTGGAGATAATAGCATTCAACATGACCTTCTTTAAAGGGCTGAGATGAAAAACTTAGCAGATTTGGGGTCAGAAAGATCTAGATTTGAATCCTTTCTTTGATCCTTACTAGCTATAGAACCATTGGCAAGTCACCTAATCACTTTTAAACCCTATTTTCTTATGTATAAAGTGGAGGGAGTAATACTATCACTATCTCCCAGGGTTGTTGTGAGTCTCAAATGACATCATATATGCAAAATATTTTTGCCAACTTTAAGGCATTAGAAGCAGCAGCCATAGTAATAGCAGTAATAAGAACACTGGACCAGTTCCCATTGGCACGGGGAACCCCAGAACGAGGAAATTTCTTTGTCAAAGTAGACTGATGCTTTCCATGCAATTTACTGTCCTACAGAGTTGACTGTAGCAGATTAACTGTATTGTCCAGGGTCACACAGCCAATAAGACATTCTTGATTCCAAGAATGGCTTTTTATCCACTACACCATGTTGCTTCAGATAATAGAATTAACCCACTTTAGAAAACTACAAAAATGTGAGCAATTAACACAATCAAGTTATTTATTAAAATAATTTCTAGGTTAATATCTCAATTTGTGAATTCTCCCATCTTTTACTCTGATTCTTTGTGTAGTAGAGTCCTTAGATTTGCTTCTTTAAAACTATTTATTAAGGGGGCAGCTGGATAGCTCAGTGGATTGAGAGCCAGGACTAGAGACAGGAGGTCCTGGGTTCAAATATGACCTCAGACACTTCCCAGATGTGTGACCCTGGGCAAGTCACTTGATCCCCATTGCCTAGCCCTTACCACTCTTCTGATTTGGAACCAATATACAGTATTGATTCCAAGATGGAAAGTAAGGGATTAAAAAAATCTTTGTGGGCACAATAGCTCAATGATTTCATTTAATGATCACTTTTTTTACAACCTTGAAAGTAATAGCCATGTTGGAATCATGATGCTAAATTAGTGGTAGTGCATGCATGATCAATTTCTGATTATGCCACATCAGAATTCCTCTTTAAGTGTTGGATCATTTCTTGAAATATAGT